>NC_090927.1:149687076-149987076 GCF_040938575.1 Ambystoma mexicanum
CTTCCTTCAGTTTTCATCATCAAACAGCCCTCCAAGTGTTTCATACTTATAGATTCTTCCATTTCGGAGACGAGAAATCATTGATCCCCTTGTTTCTTGAAAAGCTGCTGCATTTTTTGTTTTTTGTATTTGTGATTTGGTTTACCTAAAGAAAACCTTACACAAAGTACAAAAGAAGAAACCTAATTTAGAGTTAAAAACCTAACTCACAATACATTAACATTGCAATACAAACACTTTCATTGCATTTATTAGTTCATTTGAATCATTATATGCCTGAAACCTTTGTTTCTTGACACATCAATTTAATTTAGGAATCAAACAAATAAGTTAGTAAGGGATAGGTTACTACCCCACATAAGGCATGACAACAGTAATTCTTTGGAAAATTCCGTGGCAAAGCACAACAATTCTTTGTCAAAGCACTTTGTTCTGATCGAACAGTCTAGAAACCAGTGTCTCAAGTTGTCCACCACAGAATTTCCTTCATAGAAACGGCAGATAACCGATGTGCCTGCCCCCTCTGAGGCAGAAGCGCACCAATTCCTAATATGTTCATATGTTCATAGGTATGAATTTGACTTTGGGCAGGGAAAACATTTAGATCGGGTGGGAGCTGATCTAACCTGTGGGGGAACCTAGCATATTCCCAGTACGTGGATTAATTGTTCATGGATTACATCGTAATTCTCCAATCATCTCTGAAAAGCTTGACCTTAACTGCATCAGGATTGCATTTGAGCTCCAGCACATTCAAGCCTATTTTTTCCAGTACTTTGTCTATATTGCCCCAATAGGCTTTCACAGACTGAACAGAATCTTGCAGCATGATCTGAGTCAAGTCAATATACAGTGAGTTACTTGGAGGGCACAGAAACTTGAACTAGGACAATAACTGCCTCCATTGGAATCCAGCCTGCAATGAGATTAGGCTGAGTTCATGCCTGATGATACCATTCGGCACTGATGGGACTAGCCCCAACACCTTTTTCTAAATGGTCCCTTGCATAACTTTCACACAGGCGCCAAGCTCTACGGATGCCATGTCTAGCCCATTGCGCAGTACCGGCTCTATCTTGCCCAAGTAGTATTTAAGAACAGGCAGGAGAGAGAACCTACATAATTTCCAGAAAATGCACGTCATATGAGATGGTAGTGAAGCTAACATCCCCTTTAGTGCTCATCTCCATGTTTTGTTAGACCCAGTGTTGGATAACTGGTAACCCAGATAGCTTATGAATAACACCCATTCGAGAGTTTCCACCCCCACGCACTATCGCATCACCTTAGGGTTCTTGAGTTTCGAAGAAATCACCACCTTCGATTCAGCACTGTTAATAGCCAGATTGTGCTGTGTACGCCGCAAAGTTGTTGTTTGCTTTGAAGGCCCAGCGGTGTCCGATCAAAGATATCATCCGCAAAGGCCAGCCAGTGGATTCTCAGATGTCACAACCTTACGGAAATTAGATCCTGTCTCTCCCAAAAATGATCTATGTCATACAAATACAAATTAAACAAAGTTGGTGCCAAAATACACCCCGGTCTTAGTCCCAGAGAAACCTGAATGGGTTTAGTGATTGCCCCCTACTTATTAAGGCTAATCCTAACAGTGGAATTCTGATGCAATGCTGCCACTAGACAAACCAGCTTGAGGGGCACCTTCAATCTTAGATGGTACCAGAGCCGCTGGTGCTCCACACAGTCAAAAGCAGAAGAGAGATCCAGGGAGACCATATCAATGTTGCCTCCCCCATCCCCTGAAAAGCAGTGGCACTGAGCAACAAATGTTTAACTAGTGAAGCATTGAGGGGAGTTGGAACCTGCTGCGTGAACACTACCTGAAAGCGAGATAGAATGTTAGCCTTCACTAGAGTTCCGGTCTCTAAGCAACAATGTGGAAAAGACCTTGCAGGTGGAATCAATCAGAGCAATGGGCCAATAGTTGGCCGGATCTTGGGGGTCACCTTTCTTAAAGATGGGAATTACGATGGACTGCGTCCATTAAATCGGCACCTTGTGCGTGGCATAGATGGAGTCCAAATAGGGTTTAAGCCAACCAGCCCAGGCAATCAGGTCTTTTTTCAGCAACAAATGGGTAACCCACCTGGGCCCGTCACCCTAGAGGGCTTAAGTTTATTAATAGCCCATACTATGTATTACATCGTCCAAGGGCAGGGGGTCGAAGCTCTTTGAGTTATCATACTTAGTGTAGGAGCATTTAGCATCCAATGGAGATTTAAATTTGCTCTCCATAAAGGAGACCCATGTATTTTTCTAGAATTACATCAGCCCCAAATGAAGACATAGCGTCCCCCCTAGAGTTGAGGGTCTTCTAGGACTATAAAAACTGGCTAACGTTCTACAGAAATTGTATCAATCGGACTCAGATGATAGGCTACAGACAATATGTGGGCGCAAAACTGGAGACTTCTGGTCACTAATTAAATCCACAAAGACGCTCGCTCTACAAAATAATGTAAGTGAAGAAATATGGATGTCATACTTTTTGGAACTCTTCCAAAAATTAAGTGAGGAAAGTCAAACCTTAGTTTTCAACGTGACTGAATCGTGGACAATTCCATATGATGAAGAATCGATACTAAGGAAGATCTCTATATTAAATAGTACAAGAGTACCGGGATCCGATGGAATTATAAATATCGAAATCATGAAACTGCGCAACGGAAGATTTATATTTTGTTCCGATTTATAAAAAAGGGCCAAGAGGTAGCCCTAGGAACTGCTGCGTAATAGTGCTGTGGACATTATTGGGAAAGTGTTTGGGTGTCTCTGCTTAGATCATTTCCAATCTTGGGCCAAAACAGCTGCTTGCTCAGGCCCATTCCAGACGTGATTTGTGAAGGAGATGGGAATAACTGCTAATAGACTACTCCTAAGTTCCCTGAAGCTAAAGGTTGAAGATGGCAGCCACAGAATAGTTATTGCCTTTTATAGACCTGGTCCAAGCTTTTGACCAGGTTAATCGTGAAATCCTCTGGCATAAG
This sequence comes from Ambystoma mexicanum, assembly GCF_040938575.1. Taxonomy (NCBI): domain Eukaryota; kingdom Metazoa; phylum Chordata; class Amphibia; order Caudata; family Ambystomatidae; genus Ambystoma; species Ambystoma mexicanum. The sequence goes on from NC_090927.1 coordinate 149,690,082, forward strand.
CTTTAAGACTGGGAATGCCCAAAACCGATCTTGGAACAGATTCAAGCTCTCTTTAATGAAAAATCAATGAGGGCGAGATTAGTCGGCAATGGGCAACTTTTAAGAAGTCATTAAGATACAACAGGGTTGCCCACTAATCCCGGCCGAGAGTAATACTTGCTCCTTTCTCCCATCATTAGGAGGAGCAAAGATAACTAGCCTTTTGTATGCGGATGACATGATATTTTATTTATTTGTATTTGTATAGCGCAACATACAGCCCATGGGCATCGCAGCGCTTGCAAGTCAATGAAAGAAAGATTAATTGTGAAACAGTGATACAGTCTTAGTTACAGGCATGTTAAGTAAGCAAAGATAGGCTAAGGCTTACACTTGACAAATCAAACGAATAGTCTGGTTTTAATGGCTTTACGGAAGGCCAGATGGGAGTCAATCATCCTGAGGTGAGCGGGACGGGAGTTCCAGAAAGAGGCGGCCATGGATGGGAAGCTAGTGCCACCTGCGCGCACTCTCTTGCTCTTAGGCGTGGAGATCATGTTGGTGTAGACCATTCTGGTAGCCCTTTGAGAGGAGAGTTTCTGAATTCTGGAGGCCAGGTAGGGAGGAGCTAGGTCATGGAGGCACTTGTGGGCGAGTGAGAGGGTTTTGAAAATTATCCTTTCTTTAATTGGCAGCAGGGCACCTGCCTTCTTGTGGTGGAGATGTGGTCCCTCCTGGAGATCCCAGTGGCAGACCCGAGTGCGCTGTTCTGGACCACCTGTAGCTTGGCAATGTTTTTGCTGGAGGTCCCTGCCACGAGGGCATTACAGTAATCAAGACGTGAGCCGATGATTGCCCTAGCTATGGTGAGGCAATTGGGCAGGAAAAGGAAAGGTCTTACTGCATTCAGAAGTTTGGATAAATAGGCCGATGAGGAGACAATGGCGCTGATTTGTCTATCCATGGTCAGGTCTGAGTCAAGGTAGACGCCAAGTGTTTTGATCGTTTGGGAGACAGCAATGGGAATATTGTCGACAGCGACGGTGGAGTATTGATTGCCTAGTTTGCTGAGGATGGAGGGGGATCCAATCAACAGAAGTTCTGTTTTTTCGCTGTTGAGGCATAGCCAGTTATGGGCCATCCACGATTGGATCATAGAGTAGATAGAGTTGAGGGTGTTGCTATCGGCCTGGTAATCACCCAAGAGGGGAATGAGTACCTGAGTATCACCTGCATAATTAGTATGTGAGATGCCGAAGGCGTCCAACAATTTGAACAGTGGCCTGGTAAACAGGTTGTACAAGGTGGTTGCAATGCAGGACCCTTGTGGAACTCGGCACTTGATAAGGCTCGGTGTGGCACAGGCTGAGTCGGAAAAGACTTTCATAGCCCTGTCTTGCAGGAATGAGGTGATCCATTCACACGCTTTGGGGGAGAAGTTTGCAGATTTGGCAAGGTGGTGACAGTGTATTATGGTCCACCAGGTCAAACGTCGCCGATAAATCAAGGAGAAGGAGGAGCGCAGGTTTGCCTGCGTCTCTAAGGTCGTCCATTTGATTATTAAGGTTAAGGAGAGCCGTTTCAGTGCTGTGGCGGGGACGGAAGCCAGACTGTCAGAGACCTAAAAGGCAGTTGTCCTCAAGGTATTTCTGAACTTGCATGTAGGCTGCTTTGTCCAGAATTTTTAGGAGGAACAGGACTGTAGTGATGGGCCTGTAGTTACCTGGGACCAGTGGGTTGAGGGAGGGTTTTTTAAGAAGTGGGCGGACCCAGGCTTCCTTGAGATCAGATGGGACATGACCAGATTGGAAGGAGGCGTTAATGAACGCCGTGATAAAGGGTACTAAGGTGGGGGCACAGTCTTTAATGAGCTGCGCTGGGCACGCATCACCTTTACAATTAGAGGGTTTAATGGTTTTGAGGAGGGCAGCGACTTCAGTTCCACTCATTTTCTTGAATTCGAAAAGAGTTGGTGATTTAGTTTGCATGGTTTCAGGAGGGTCATTTTTAGGCTCAGTGAGAAGGAGAGAGTGCTTTTTGATGGGCGAGGATTTTTAGTTGAAGGGTGTTCAGTTTGTCGAGCATGGCAGATTGGATGTTGTTGCACCATTTGTCATCTTTCGAGAAAGTAGGGGGTGGGCATGATGGCTTTTCCAGCTCCCGAAAGATGCTGAAGATTTCTTTGGTCTCTGATTTAGCGTTGGATATCCTGGTATTGAGGGACGCTGCTTTGGCTTTGATGATGCTAGATTTGTATTCCCTGGATATGGCATCAAAGGCCTTTTTTGATCTTTCATTGTGGTTTGTTTTCCATGCAGAGAGTGCACGTCTCTTCTTAGAGTGAAGTGCCAGCAGCTCTTGAGAGAACCAGGTATTGGAGTGTTTAACTTTCTTAGCTTTCCTCATGGTAAGAGGGGCGATGGTGTCAACGGCCTGGGCAAGAGTGGTTCTGAAGGCCGTGGAGAGGATGTCCGCGTCCTTTGAGAAGGGAGGCTGCAATGAAGGCACTTCCTGGAGGGGGGAGATCTTTTCTGCAGTTAGTTGGCGTGAGCTTCTGGTGAGGGCAGCGGGGAGTGGGATCGCAGGACCGAGAGACCCTGTAAGGGTATTGAGGCCAAACTGTAAGTAGTGGTGGTCAGACCACGGGATGGGAGTGTTGCCGGTGAGGCGCACAGAGCAGTTGTGGTGGCTATCCCAGTCGAGAGTGCGACCTTTGACATGGGTGGGTCCTGAAATGACATGGGCGAACCCAAGTGTGGATAGAGCTTTGGCCAGGGCAGTGGCCTTGGGGTCGTTGAGTCCGAGGTTCAAATCGCCTAGGAGCAGGACCTTGGAGGATTTTTCAGGTTATCTGAGAGGGCATGCAGCAGGGCGTCATTGAAAATAAGTGCTGGGACCTGGGGGTCTATAGATTAAGTGGATGGTAATGGTGTGATTAGGGGATAGGTTGATTTATGAGTAGAAGGTTGTCACAATTGTTACCAATCTCCCCGTCAATCTTTCTGACATTGAAACAGTCTTTAGTAATTAGGGCAACATCGCCGCCTCTTAGGTGGGGACGGTCTTGTCTGAATATGGTGTAACCTTCTGGGACGGCGAGGGTAAGGGCAGGGCCTGATGTCTCGTTAAGCCAGGTTTCAGTGATCATGAGGAGGTCAATGTTGTCCTGTATGATGAGGTCATGGATATCTAAGGTATGTGCCGGTATGGAGCGGGCATTGACAAGGGCACATCTAAGGGTGGCGTTGGGCGTAAGGGTGTGTTTATCAGATTTGGGTGGTGGCAGGGGAAGGGTGGCGGGGGCAGCATTATGAGCAGGCGCAGCAGGAATCGTGGGCGCAATAGAGGTAGCAGGGGCACATAGGCTAACATCATGAGCAGCAACAATCATGGGTGCAATAGAGGTAGCAGGGGCACATAGGCTAACATCATGAGCAGCAACAATCGTGGGCTCAATAGAGGTAGCAGGGGCACATAGGCTAACATCATGAGCAGCAACAATCATGGGCGCAATAGAGGTAGCAGGGGCACATAGGCTAACATCATGAGCAGCAACAATCATGGGTGCAATAGAGGTAGCAGGGGCACATAGGCTAACATCATGAGCAGCAACAATCATGGGCGCAGTAGAGGTAGCAGGGGCACATAGGCTAACATCATGAGCAGCAACAATCATGGGCGCAATAGAGGTAGCAGGGGCACATAGGCAGAGATCAGGAGCAGGCAAAGTGTCCAAGAGTGTGCGAGGTACAGGCGCTGGCTGCAGGGTGGCGCCTAGCAAGGGGTGTCAGTGTTTTGATTTGGAAGTCCTTATGAAGTCTTGCGAATAAAGGCAGCCCAGGCGCACCGAGTGGCGTGTCACAAGAGGAGGAGCAGGTGATCGTGACGGGACCCTGATGTGTGACGAGGGAGCAAACGACTCGCTGGTGAGCATCATGGTGGGTTGATTTAGTATCCGACAGTATGGGCAGGGTGACCAGAGCTTTTGCAGGCATGATGGGGGCAAGGGATACTTGGAGCTGAGCCGCCACAGGGTGGGAGGAGCCGCGACCCTTGTCGGAGAAGCAGCCGTTGGAAAATCTGTCTCGTAGCTTTGCATTACGGCAGTGCAGGGTGGGCGATTAGTAGTGATGCACGGTGGGCGAGGTGCGCAAGCGGAGGCGTGCATTTCTGGCGGCAACTGAGGGTATGCAGTGGGGAGTTGCATGTGCGGGGCAGTGCTTCTCATCCTTACCTTCTGGCAGCGGGCGCGTCACGACATCACGCGACGTCGAGCAGCGGAGAGCTGCTGAGAGGGAGCCTGGCCTTTTCTGATGGCCTTCGCTGTGCAGCTTATTACTAGACCAGACCGCGATTGGTCTCCAAAGACAATTTAACAACTTGTCTGAATGCATTAAAAAAAACTTGGCGATTAATAAGGATAAAACTAAAATAATGGTATTGGGAAAAATCCTCAAAAAGGTCTGAAAATCTACAAAGGCACCTTGAAGGAAAAAGGATCGAAAGAGTGAAGGAATTTAAATATTTTGGCATTACATTAAATAACAGCGCAGTTGAGTCCCAGATGCAAGAAATCTTGTTTGAAAAGATAAAAAGCCTAACGGCGCAAGCAAAGGCAGTAGACGGGAAATGTGGACGTTTCAAATTTTACAAGTTTTACAAGGCCAAAGTAATACCCTCTTTGATCTGTGGAGTGGAAGCAATGCCAGAACTCCTGCCCAGAGTCTAGGTCAGACTGGAGGGGTACTTTTGGCTGCGACTTCTGTGCCTACAGTTGGCGACACCAATACCACTAATCCAATGAGAATTAAGTCTGATGTCCCTAAAAGCTATGGTAGAACGAAATGCCTTGATGCTGTATAGGAAAATAACATCACCTTCACGCGCATTGATAAATGAAATCATCCACAAAGAACTTTCAGCAGGCAACAGCGCCACACTGAAGACCTGGGGAGACAGAAATAAAGCCATGTTAGAGAAAGTTGGCAGTACGGAAGAGGAACTGTGCATAAATCCAAACAAAATTAAGAACAAACTTGCAGAACACGACTGGATCGAAACATTGGAACGGGTATCCAAATATAGACTGACAGAAGACCTCCCCTTAACTACAAAAAGAATAAACCTTCTTTTGCGGTACATAAAGAAATTCCCCAACAAGACTTTTAGAAGCATTGTTTTAAGAATTCGTCTGAACCTGTTAGCTACGAACGATACTGAAAGTCTTTAGATTAAATGGAATCAATCAGGCATTTACTTCTGTCTTGTGAGGGTTTGGTCAACCAAAGGGTAACTTACTTGGGTAACATACTCTCAATATCAAACGTATAAGGAAGAAGATTGGTGGCTCAGCCTGATGAGTGGGGAGAAAATCAAATAGGTGGTAGCAGTGGCATCTTTTTTCCGGAAACTAGATCTGTGAAGATCACCATCTGAGATGTGGTTTAGTAAAAATGAAGAGCAGGCAAAAGGACTGGATAAATAGACTGGACAGTTTGCCAGAGACTTAACATTGTTATTGGAACTGGTGAATGATTAAGGCACTCTAAGAAGCAAAACATGTGTAATTGGGTTCAAGTATGTGTAACCCATCAAACTAATTCCAAAAACCCTGCATCACATATTCTGCTTTTAGCATTGATCTGAAAAGAAATATAAAGTTAAAGTGAAAAAACACATATAGAATGTTTTTTCTTTGGTTCAAGAAGCCTGATGTAAAAGTTCACTTGAATCCATGTTTTACATTCAGAAGAAAAACATGTTTGTTAAACTGCACTGTTCACGTGATTTTATTAATAAAAAAACAATTTGAGTTTACATGCTATCTGGACAATTGTTTCAGCTCGATGTTCCTTCAGATGTGATTATGACATTTGTGCAAAAATTGCCTCAAATATGTATAATATATACATTATTTTAGACATTCCCAGCCCTCATAAAAGGGTGCATCATATACCTGATGCCAGAAGTAAACCTTACACTTTTCATCTCCTGTAAAATAGTGAATACATTTTATTTTTTATTTTGATAGAGCTGAAATCAATCAACTTTTCAAAATTACATAATACAAATAAACAAATACAAAATTACATTTGCAGTTTGGAACATAAAAACACGAGACAAAGGAGCAATTTAAAAAACAAAACAAAACTGACAAAAAATAAGAGAAAACATAACATATTCACGATTTAAACAAGCTAAAATTCTACAAAAACACACACAACTTATTTCGCATATGCATAACAACAAATATTTACAACTATATTCATGATTCAACTTTGATTATAAATAGTGAATAAAACAGATGATCATGAAACATGTTTTGCTTCTCTGGCCTAGGGTGTAGGGATTTTAAACAACCTTTTTTGTAAAAATCCATGAATGTATGAATTTACAGGCTTTGCAGCAGTATGTTTTTATGATTGTCCTATCATTAACTAAATAGCTTTTGGGGCTATGAAAAAAATGAAAGAGAAAAATATGCCCTCTGAAAAAATGCAACTCATAATATTTTTTTCAAAACAAAGTGGGGTTCAAATGAACAGGGGTGTCCTAAAACATACAAAAACACAAATGTTTTTTCTGGGCTTGCGTCAAAGGTCAGGTAATCCTTTCCAGCACCAATGTGCGAGTCTGCAAAATAACACTGCATAGTATAATTGCTTTCTTGCACGTCTCCTTCGGCAGCGTCATCTGTAGATACTCCTGTGAAGGAATGGGCACTTGGTATTTTCTGCCTCTAAGCTGATCTCTTTTAGCACACGCTGTTAGGTCTAGAGCTCACTTCTTTGCAGCCTCTTTGTTGCTAGGGGCTGTTTATGCTGTTTCCCTGCAGCACCGCCATTGGAGCAGGGTGAAGGATGCTGACATATAGGTGTCTTCAGTTCTTTTCAGGCTACAGGGGGTGGTGCTCGGCGAAGGGCAGGGCTCAAGTCGAGGGTACACGTGGGGGGAACAGAGTCAACCCACTTTTTTCAGAGGGTGGACTCAGTCCTCCCAGCTAAAATGAGAAACATTGAATGACTTCACCACTGCACTATACAACCTGATGAAAAATAACAAACAACTAAAGGTGAAATGTTGCATTTCGGTATGCAAATCCCAGGGGAAACATTTGTATTGGTTCTTGGAGTTTAAAACATGCACACCTTTTAACGTTTTCAAAAAAAATATTAGAGGAAAATATCCACTGGGGTTTTGTGTGTGTGTGTTGATTTTATGAAAGGCAAATGCCATTCATCATGTGCAATTTGAGTGGTTATGCAAAGCCAATTTAATGAAATGTGCAAATTTCAAGTTGATATGCTAATTTCTGTCGATGTCGCATTCCATTGCGTTTGTTGATGAGTCCACCCACTTTTAATTTTAGGACTTGACCCCTGGCGAAGGGTTAGCCACTATTACCTTTCGCTGAATGTCTGTGGGGGACATGCTTTCAGAATTTGTGTTCCTCACCCCTTAGGCCAGGGTGGGATGTGGGCTTCTGGCCTGCTTCATCACTGCTGAGGCTGGTGTGGGATGTGGGCGTCTGGCCTGCTTCATCACTGCTGAGGCTGGTGTGGGATGTTGGCGTCTGGCCTGCTTCATCACTGCTGAGGCCAGTGTGGGATGTTGGCATCTGGCCTTCATCACTGCTGTGGGTGGTGTGGGATGTTGGCATCTGGCCTGCTTCATCACTGCTGAGGCTGGTGTGGGATGTTGGTGTCTGGCCTGCTTCATCACTGCTGAGGCTGGTGTGGCATGTTGGCGTCTGGCTTGCTGCCTCACTGCTGAGGCTGGTGTGGCATGTTGGCGTCTGGCCTGCTTCATCACTGCTGGTGGGATGTTGGCCTGCTTCATTACTGCTGAGGCTGGTGTGGGATGTTGGCGTGTGGCCTGCTTCATCACTGCTGAGGCTGGTGTGGGATGTTGGCGTCTGGGTCTGGCCTGCTTCATCACTGCTGAGGCTGGTGTGGGATGTTGGCGTCTGGCCTGCTTCATCACTGCTGAGGCTGGTGTGGCATGTTGGTGTCTGGCCTGCTGAATCACTGCTGAAGCTGGTGTGGTATGTGGGCGTCTGGCCTGCTTCATCACTGCTGAAGCTGGTGTGGTATGTGGGCGTCTGGCCTGCTTCATCACTGCTGAGGCGGGTGTGGGATGTGAGTTTCTGGCCTGCTTCATCACTGCTAAGGCTGGTGTGGGATGTGGGTGTCTGGCCTGCTTCATCACTGCTGGGGCTGGTGTGGGATGTGGGCGTCTGGCCTGCTTCATCACTTCTGGGGCTGGTGTGGGATGTGGGCGTCTGGCCTGCTTCATCACTGCTGAGGCTGGTGTGGGATGTGGACGTCTGGCCTGCTTCATCACTGCTGAGGCTGGTGTGGGATGTGGGCGTCTGGCCTGCTCCATCACTGCTGAGGCTGGTGTGGGATGCGGGCATCTGGCCTGCTTCATCACTGCTGGGACTGGTGTGGGGTGTGGGCGTCTGGCCTGCTTCATCACTGCTGGGACTGGTGTGGGATGTGGGCGTCTGGCCTGCTTCATCACTGCTGAGGCTGGTGTGGGATGTGGGTGTCTGGCCTGCTTCATCACTGCTGAGGCTAGTGTGGGATGTGGGCGTCTGGCCTGCTTCATCACTGCTGAGGCTGGTGTGGGATGTTGGCGTCTGGCCTGCTGAATCACTGCTCTGGCCGGTGTGGGATGTTGGCGTCTGGCCTGCTGAATCACTGGTGAGGCCGGTGTGGGATGTTGGTGTCTGGCCTGCTTCATCACTGCTGAGGCCGGTGTGGGAGGTGGGCGTCTGGCCTGCTTCATCACTGCTGAGGCCGGTGTGGGATGTGAGCATCTGGCCTGCTTCATCACTGCTGAGGCTGGTGTGGGATGTGTGCGTCTGGCTTGCTTCATCACTGCTGAAGCTGGTGTGGGATGTTGGCGTCTGGCCTTCTGAATCACTGGTGAGGTTGGTGTGGGATGTGGGTGTCTGGCCTGCTTCATCACTGCTGGGGCTGGTGTGGGATGTTGGCGTCTGGCCTGCTTCATCACTGCTGAGGCTCGTGTGTGATGTTGGTGTCTGGCCTGCTTCATCACTGCTGAGGCTGGTGTGGGATGTTGGCGTCTGGCCTTCTGAATCACTGGTGAGGCTGGTGTGGGATGTGGGCGTCTGGCCTGCTCCATCACTGCTGGGGCTGGTGTGGGATGTTGGTGTCTGGTCTGCTTCATCACTGCTGAGGCTGGTGTGGGATGTTGGCGTCTGGCCTTCTGAATCACTGGGGAGGCTGGTGTGGGATGTGGGTGTCTGGCCTGCTTCATCACTGTTGAGGGTGGTGTGGGATGTTGGCGTCTGGCCTGCTTCATCACTGCTGGGGCTGGTGTGGGATGTTGGTGTCTGGCCTGCTTCATCACTGCTGAGGCTGGTGTGGGATGTTGGCGTCTGGCTTGCTTCATCACTGCTGAGGCTGGTGTGGGATGTTGGCGTCTAGCCTGCTTCATCACTGCTGAGGCTGGTGTGGGATGTGGGCATCTGGCCTGCTTCATCACTGCTGAGGCTGGTGTGGGATGTGGGTGTCTGGCCTGCTTCATCACTGCTGGGGCTGGTGTGGGATGTGGGCGTCTGGCCTGCTTCATCACTTCTGGGGCTGGTGTGGGATGTGGGCGTCTGGCCTGCTTCATCACTGCTGAGGCTGGTGTGGGATGTGGACGTCTGGCCTGCTTCATCACTGCTGAGGCTGGTGTGGGATGTGGACGTCTGGCCTGCTTCATCACTGCTGAGGCGGGTGTGGGATGTGAGTTTCTGGCCTGCTTCATCACTGCTAAGGCTGGTATGGGATGTGGGTGTCTGGCCTGCTTCATCACTGCTGGGGCTGGTGTGGGATGTGGGCGTCTGGCCTGCTTCATCACTTCTGGGGCTGGTGTGGGATGTGGGCGTCTGGCCTGCTTCATCACTGCTGAGGCTGGTGTGGGATGTGGACGTCTGGCCTGCTTCATCACTGCTGAGGCTGGTGTGGGATGTGGGCGTCTGGCCTGCTCCATCACTGCTGAGGCTGGTGTGGGATGTGGGCGTCTGGCCTGCTTCATCACTGCTGGGACTGGTGTGGGGTGTGGGCGTCTGGCCTGCTTCATCACTGCTGGGACTGGTGTGGGATGTGGGCGTCTGGCCTGCTTCATCACTGCTGAGGCTGGTGTGGGATGTGGGTGTCTGGCCTGCTTCATCACTGCTGAGGCTAGTGTGGGATGTGGGCGTCTGGCCTGCTTCATCACTGCTGAGGCTGGTGTGGGATGTTGGCGTCTGGCCTGCTGAATCACTGCTCTGGCCGGTGTGGGATGTTGGCGTCTGGCCTTGCTGAATCACTGGTGAGGCCGGTGTGGGATGTTGGTGTCTGGCCTGCTTCATCACTGCTGAGGCCGGTGTGGGAGGTGGGCGTCTGGCCTGCTTCATCACTGCTGAGGCCGGTGTGGGATGTGAGCGTCTGGCCTGCTTCATCACTGCTGAGGCCGGTGTGGGATGTGAGCGTCTGGCCTGCTTCATCACTGCTGAGGCTGGTGTGGGATGTGTGCGTCTGGCTTGCTTCATCACTGCTGAAGCTGGTGTGGGATGTTGGCGTCTGGCCTTCTGAATCACTGGTGAGGTTGGTGTGGGATGTGGGTGTCTGGCCTGCTTCATCACTGCTGGGGCTGGTGTGGGATGTTGGCGTCTGGCCTGCTTCATCACTGCTGAGGCTCGTGTGGGATGTTGGTGTCTGGCCTGCTTCATCACTGCTGAGGCTGGTGTGGGATGTTGGCGTCTGGCCTTCTGAATCACTGGTGAGGCTGGTGTGGGATGTGGGCGTCTGGCCTGCTCCATCACTGCTGGGGCTGGTGTGGGATGTTGGTGTCTGGTCTGCTTCATCACTGCTGAGGCTGGTGTGGGATGTTGGCGTCTGGCCTTCTGAATCACTGGGGAGGCTGGTGTGGGATGTGGGTGTCTGGCCTGCTTCATCACTGTTGAGGGTGGTGTGGGATGTTGGCGTCTGGCCTGCTTCATCACTGCTGGGGCTGGTGTGGGATGTTGGTGTCTGGCCTGCTTCATCACTGCTGAGGCTGGTGTGGGATGTTGGCGTCTGGCTTGCTTCATCACTGCTGAGGCTGGTGTGGGATGTTGGCGTCTAGCCTGCTTCATCACTGCTGAGGCTGGTGTGGGATGTGGGCGTCTGGCCTGCTTCATCACTGCTGAGGGTGGTGTGGGATGTGGGCGTCTGGCCTGCTTCATCACTGCTGAGGCTGGTGTGGGATGTTGGCGTCTGGCCTGCTTCATCACTGCTGAGGCTGGTGTGGGATGTTGGCGTCTGGCCTGCTTCATCACGGCTGGGGCTGGTGTGAGATGTTGGTGTCTGGCCTGCTTCATCACTGCTGAGGCTGGTGTGGGATGTTGGCATCTGGCCTGCTTCATCACTGCTGAGGCTGGTGTGGGATGTTGGCGTCTGGCCTGCTTCATCACTGCTGAGGCCAGTGTGGGATGTTGGCGTCTGGCCTGCTTCATCACTGGTGAGGCCAGGGTGGGATGCAGTGTGATGACCTGCATAAGGATGCACATTTCAGTTGTCTCCTTCTAAATAGTTAGATTTGGGGTCCACTATTCACAACCAACATTGCATTTTCAGTCTTGGCCTCAGAATCACCAGACAGAATTCTGCCAAATCGCATATACAAGCCAACTAACACATGCTGTACTATGTGTCCTGAGGCAGTGCCATGTTGAAAGACTTCTCCAATAATATCGGCACCCCTGAACCCATATCCTAGTGAGTCACGTTCTTTAAAAATAGTGATAACACGACGTACGAGTGAGGAAACGCTGGAGGCCCTGGTGCATTAAAGAGATATAGGGCTATCAGTATTACTGAAAATATGCTAGATTAAGCAGAGACAAGACAAACAAATATTAAAAAGTGAAATCAATTTGGAAAAGGTGTCTCTTTCTTGAACTAGGGTGCATTGGAATGTGTTTTCAGCACAGTTCATGGTAAGTTTCCCTAGCCAGGAAGAACATGTCAGTTTCACAGGAATGTCATTGGGAACCATCTGGTACACACCTGAACACGAAATGCCAAGGTTGAAATAGAGCCTGATTATAGATTGTATGCCTCCATTTTAGGAATCCCCCAGATCTCATCCATTTCAGAGTAAAGGTTGCCCACTTCCTCCAACGTTTTGTGTTGAACATTAAAATCACCCAGAAGTGTAGGATGTGTATCTGGCTTTGCCCCTTGCAAGTGCTTCAGTTTACCAAAAAACAAAATCTTGTTTCCAGATATTAATTTGATGGTCTAAACTAATCATTGTCTATCACCAATGCTACTTCATAGAAAGTGGCAAAGTCTGCCGGATGAACCGTATCTGTTTAGCACTAACTATGAGTTCAGGACTAATCCAGACCCGGTCCCCCAATAAACTATTAAGACAGAAGTCCTCTTGCTGCCTCCAGTACCAATCTGCTCTCCTCTATCCCATCCCTGGCCACTCCCGGGCTCCCCTCTCCCATAGCTCAAAACCTTGTTGTTCTTTCACAGTGACCTGAAACTCAATGGTTTCACCACTGACAGTGACACTGCAACCAGTCATTAGAAAAACCTGCCCCTCCTCCTGCCCCATTTCTCTAAAACACTCTGCTCTTGCACTCAGCAAACTGGACCATTGTGCGCCCCTACTTGGCCTACCCCTCTACTGTTTTGCTCTTCTCATGAACCTCCTCAGCTTTGTGACACGCCTCTTTCAGATACGCGGATCCGCCACCTCCACCTCTGCAAACAGTCTTCCATCCAAAATCACTCTGTTTAAGTTCCGGCCCCCTACTCCATCTATGGACTTATTAATTGTATTCAAACACATGATTAATATATTTACATTTATTTTTGGTTTTAACCTTATGTTTAGCCGTCAGATTGTGTAATTAAAACTATTTGTTTAGAGATACTGGGATGAATGTGGGTTCCATACCCATTCCCCTGTTGGCAAGATAAGCTGCTTATGGTAGTGTTTACTAGTGTCAATGCTGCTGACACACACCACTGCATCTTTGTTGTTTATTTTTTTTATTTATTGTGGTGCAACCAAATTTTGGTTTTTCACAAAATACAAAATAATTCAATTCTTTCAATATCAATTAAATCATTCAATTACATCTTACAAAATGTCTTCAAATTAATTCATTAAAACTTTTTCACCCCAACTCACATCTCTCAAATACCAGTTAACGACATTCAAATGAAAAGAACCCAAACTGCTAGAGAACAATTAAAACATTAATCGTCAAAGCTGTTTCATGACCAGCAATCAATCTTTCCCAAAACATCAGTGAAGGCAACTAATCAATTGAGACGATAAAGGGGCCGAGATATTTTTGTCTAACCTCCCAGGTCCCTGGACAGAATCTTAGTAGGTGCTCAATGGTGGTTTTTTTTTTTTTTTTTTTTTAGATCTGCACATTCCGAACTAAAGGATTTCATAATGTCCTTTGACCCCCGACAGGCAAGGACCGATCCTGTTTCAACCAAATTGAGTCGAACTCTCAAAATGTTCTGCCTTATCTTGGGATCTGAGAAATTTAACAAGTAATTTGGTAGATAGCGCCTATTCTTGTCATAAAGAGAAAAGTAGGGTGTGACAGTCAAAGCCCTCATTTGATCTATTGTCCCAATCCAATCTGTTATAAGTAGGGCTTTCCAAGTCTTCATAGGATTGGAGACTAATGTGTCTTAATCACTGCCACACTGGGCTAGCATTTCTAAGGCCCTTCTCTTTAGATCTTGCAAAACCAAAGACTGTTTCAGATTAAGATGTAACACAAGATCCTCATCCAGTGTGTTTCTTAGGGGATCTATTAACCTATAAAGGGACAAAAGCTTCCAATCTACTTGCGACTTGAGTGATCTCAAACATAGCTTGTATCTCAGGGTCACTATCTGTAGACTATTTGGCAGACCTTAAGCTTTCTTCCAGATCTTGTCCTCGATTTTCTGCCAATCGAATGTCCAAGTCAGAGGTTTAGCCTCTACACCATAAAGAAGTGCAGGAATAATGTTTGTCATATAGAACCTTACTGATGGCAAAAGAGAACATTTACAGTATTGGCTGACAACCTTTTGCAGCTTTGATGTCAACCGCACACCCTTGGACATAAGGTCTGAAAGAGTTTGACCCTGTCTTGGAAGTGCATACAAGGTATACCCCAAATAAATTATCTCATCTACCACTGGGATTGGATGATTGGATGACCTCCCACCATCCAACAAGAATTACAAAAAATTCCAATTTTTTAATTCTCCGGATAACCTGCTTATGGTATTACTAGTGTCAATGCTGCTGACACACACAACTGCATCTTTGTAGACACTCAGGCCTCATCCCCGTCTGGCCAACATACAGCACTTGTATCACATCCGTTCCTTAAAAGTACATTACAGTGCCACTTTTGCTCTGTAGATATCAGGACTTGCCACACTATCAACCACCCTCACATCCCACTCCTTCAGGACAGCGTCCATGGTCAACTCTGGCACCCAAAAATAATTGAATCCCCACAGTTCAATCACACACTTGCTGACTACCTTCACGGCCACACTAGCTTTCCTAAAAGCCGCTATTTGTTTGAAAACGGGTGCTGTTAACCCAATAGTTATATCATGTCAGGGATTTATAAAAGTAACATTCCATACAGCACCTTTCACTTACAGAAAAGGCGTGGACACGGGAGGCTAGACACACGTCTTTATTCTTCTTTTTTTTCGTTCCTCCTTACCTCCTGCCCTTCCGGTGACATCACTTCCCTCTCAAAGTGAAGTTCTGATATAATGCTTCCTCCCACATAATGAGGCAGCCTAACCTACAAAGTGAATTGCCACTAACAACATTACAACCCCGCCCCAATTTAACCAAAACGTTCATATCAACCCATCTCCTCATTCAGTCTTCTCCTGATTCAACCTGATGACTCCTTGAAAACCATAGTCTCGGACACGATGAGATGAGACCCTCTTAAAATGTGCAAAATTTCACGTGATCTGGCGACTTTCATGTAGAATTGTACTAAAATGTATTTATATAGTGTCTCAAACACAGAGTAAAATACACATTTTTTTGTTGCGCATTGGTTTGCCTGGGGAGCCCAAAGTAGCTCCTGGCAGCTGTTGGTGTTAAGCTAACCAGGTTCTTCTAGGTTACAAGCAAGACTCCATTTGGAACCCTGAACATGAGACAGACCTTAAAGTGCTTTTTATTTTAAATCATTGAATGACTAATAGTGTGTATACCATTCTGTAATAGTTTTGTAGATGCATACCTTTTCTGTCCGTCTAATACTGTGAGTTTGTGAAGTACTGGAATCTGTGTGTTCAGTCCAACTGAAATGAAACCTTGATCAGAGATGCATTAAATATTTTTGTTGACCAAGTATGCAATTGTACAACACTTTTATCCTGAAAGGAACGTATGGTGAGACACACTCATTGTAAAGGGCTAGCTCCTCCAGCAGCATGGACGCTGCACATCTAACACTCGTGTGAAAAGGCATTCCTGCAGTGGCCTCGGATTGCTCAATGTATGCAAATATAATGCACTTCTGAGAAAGATTTAAGTGTCTTTCTGATGCCCCTTAAATACTTAAACTTCGGATCTCATGAAACATGGCAGTTTATCGCTGTAGGAATGTTAACATGTAAAGTGAGTTCACAGTCAAACCCACAATAGTATATATTTGAAATCCTATATATTATAGCAATCTAAGATGCCTCCAACAAAGTGTATAGTCAGAAATGATGCCTATGTTTAGTTTGTGCAATCCATCATGCATGGGAACACCTTTCATGCATCCTCAATGGCAGTTTGGTACCCAACAATTCTAGACATGGAACTGTATCTGGCCACTACTGTTAATATTCATTCAGTTTGTGTGAATATTTTTGGTTCATCCTTTTATAAGTAAGAAATGGGAATGGAAAGAAGATATGAGTTCCTAACACCTCAATTGAGCTGCAGCCCCGCTTTATTCTCCGTGCATCTTGTACACTAGAGAACGCGTCTGTGTATGTCAGTATTGTCACACAAGTGTAGTTGGCATGAAGCATACGATTGATAAATAATGATTTTTAACTATCTCGCCGGTTGAAGAAATAAATAATAAATCATTGACTGAGTTGCAAACTGCTGCTGTCTTCTTGCTTTTCAGCATCTGTGGCCTGATCTAAGTACAATATTCTTGAAACCACTAGAAATTGTAACATGTATAAACGCACAGAGAACAAATGTAAATATCACCTGTGAGCTGATACATTAAAAATAATGAGATTTCATGCAATAACATATGGCTTCAAACTGCTTCTTAGCAAAGTCACTAATTAGGCATAGCCTGGAAATATCCTAATTCCCACTACCAAGTGCTGAGTTTTCCCTTATTCAGGTAATTTATATACATTTAAGTGAAGAGGTGTCCTTAAATAGTGAGCTTCATTGTATTTTTTTTATTTCAGGCAGCTTAATATAAAGTTACTGACATTTTCTTCAAGAGTGCAATGCAAATGTTTCTTGCTGATCTGCCATCTTGTTCTTTGTCACTTCGGTGGTGGCAAATGTTCTGCCAGCTTTGGTCTGATGTTTCCATTCCAGCGACTCCTAAAACAGTGAGAAGTGTATGACCATGTACTCATGTGTGCCATGAGGCGCTCCAGTAGAGCTGATGTGATTATTCAAGTATCTTTTTGCTGAATGGTCGCCATGACAATAGTGATCTATTTATACTCCCAAGAAAGTCTTTGTCAACGCTAGGATTGTTCAGGTGCTTTAGAAGCGAAATTGCTTCCAAATAATACAAAACCTGTAACTGTTGCTGAGATGTTATGTCCTTGTTTCTGCTCGCGCTTCCCATCACCCGGACACAATCTTGCTGCGCTCACTTCAGAATCATGACACATTCATGACGGTTCCTTTCTTCACGTCTATCTTTTGCACCCCCATAGTATTAAACATCAATTATCAAATGAAATATGCCAAATACATTGCGAATATACTCAGAAGTTATGAACAGCATGTTCCATATACCAAGAAGGTAGTGCACAGCTAGATTTGCAGGACATATATTAAAATCATTGTCTGGCACAGTTCAGGTTATATTTACATATGTGACGATATATATCTATTGTCCCAATAATAACCTACGTGTGCTGCAGCTCATTACAATGATAATTCCCATCTTTACCCAAATTTTCCATTTCTTCATTAGTTAGCCTGTCCATTCTGAAATAAAGAAATATATTAACGATTATAGCAACAATAATAATCTTGCCCTTGACAAACCACCATCGGATTCATGAAACAGACCCCAGACACAATTGTTGGGTACACATTGTAACATTCTGAAATTTACGTTTTGTATAAATAGAAAAATGTAAGATATCACCAACTGTTTTGCTTATGTTTGAAGTAGCTGTTCAGGTTTCCCAAGAATAAAACATCCAGCCGAGTCCAGCATATCTATAACTTTCATTCTGTTCTCCATCAAACAGCACATGAAGGTTCTCATATGTGTAGACCCTCCCATGCAGGGGATGGGACACCATCCATTCCTCGTCATCTCCACTCTGGCAAGCTGCCCTTCATCCATGCTCTCATCACATGTGCAGGAAGTACTTTTCAAGCACATGTTGCAGACAAGAGAAATATAAATGTTGAGCCTAGAAAAGAAGGTGCAAAGAATCACATTGGTATTTATAAGGAATATAATAGGTTCTTTAAAACAGAAATCCTACAAAACAAGACCATCATGTGAAAATATGCTATTCGGAATATTGTTAGAATTATAATTATGCAGATTATACTAACATTGAACATTAGCCCACAGTGAAGTATATGCTGTTGCATTTCAGCAATACTGGAGAAAAATGACCTACTTTGTATTAGTCACACAATGCTTTTATTTTAATCAGACATTCTGTTTACACAATTGGGGAATGAAAGTAAACATAATAACGTATTCTCATTAGAGGAAAAAAGAACTATCCTACAAGACAAGTATAATAATTACAACCGTTAATTAGCAACGGGTAAAAGACCATTTGTCAGTGTGGGATCAAGGGGATAGAAGGTAAATCCAATTTTAAGAATTTCACAAATCTGTTCACTGCTGTCATTAGGATAGCCGAACGGTCAGTCAACATTGCCAGACTGATTCGACAACCCCTGAGGGTCAAATCTTTTAAATAAAATGTCAGCTTCCTCCCCTGAACAGCTCCACAAGAGATAGAAATGTGCTTATGGGTTTCAATCTGTCCTTGTACATTACAGAAATGACAGTTGGTAGATTCGGGTTGAAGATGACCATATTTAACTAACACTTCCCATGTGTAAAGTAAATTCAGTCTAAAATGCAAAAAACATCTAACATTCCTATCAGGGTAGATTGATAAATATGGAGCGAGTACCCCAACTCGTTTATGATCCCTACCCAGATGATTTTGTGATTTATAAGTATGCATTTTGTCAACAGTAGCAGACCAATCTTGACTGAATAAATGTATTTTGACTTTCACGGGGTTAAGAGACAAATTCTACAAAAATTAGAGAACTTGGCAATTAAAACAATCACCTTTTTTAGCTTTTCAACAAACAGTGAATCCTTTTTGTGCATAATATGTGATACAGCAATGTTCCCCAGAAAATAACGCATGTAAGCCGGCCAAGTTCATATTGTACCAACGATAAGGGAACAGTACTTGGTATACAAAGGATTTTTTGCCAAATTAGGCCCTCTAATACTACTAAACTATCCAGGACCTCAATCAGTAAAATTTCAATCCCATATAATAGTTTAGGGATTACTTTAGCTTGATAACATTTTGATACAGGGATTAGGTTGTACTTGTCATGTTTAGAATCAATTCTAAGCGCCCGATTCAAGAGTGCAAAAGTGCGTGTTCTGAGTCAAACTTTCAATTGGATTATTTGGGATGTGTCATAAATGGGGAATCCCAAATAAACAAAGTTACTGACCTGACCAATCTCTTCACAACCCATTCGCCAAATATGAGTCACTACCTTCCTCTGGTTGGTGCTATGCATAACTTTTGTTTGTCATGGGTTATCCTTTAAGTGGTGAGTTGTGACAAATTCAGAAAAAACGGCTATCAGTCTTTGAATGCGCAGCCAAGAACAATCAACACGAAGAAAATCATTGGCATATCACAGCCACATTGCTTTTTATATTGCTGATTTTCGGTGTGGCAAATGCAGCTGGCATCAAAGAATCCTCAATGTCTGACATATAGAGATTAAACAGGCAGGGTGCTAAAATGCAGCCCTGCCTGACTCCTCTATGGGTAGCAGCCTTTCTGTATAGGGACCCCCGTCCCTGTGCTTGAGCCTTACTTGAACATTTGAGTTTGTATACAAACAATCCTATAATAAGTCGGAGGAGCCCCTCAGGAATACCCCACCTATTCAGCTTGGGCCATAGGAGGCTCCTATCAACTGCATTAAATGCAGTGGAAAGATCGATGGTGGCAATGTAGATGGGGCCATATTTTCTTTGGGCAACTTGAATAGTTATACTCTTCAACAAGAAGCCATGAAGCGAGGTGCCGGGTTGTTCCTGAAACCCTGTTTGCCACTTCTTGATTCAGCAAATAGTGTCCTTCCAGTTCTCTAGATGACCCAACTTCAAGGCTGCAAAGACCTTGCTGCCTGCATCTAGCATTGCTATTGGGCGATAGTTATGTAGATCCAACCTCGATCCCTTTTTGTATATAGGCTGTTGACCAAGAGGTGTGGAATAGACTAGACTGGGAAATATGCTCAAAAAGAGAAGCTACAATATGTGCCCAGGCTTCAGGGTTTCACTTAAACAACAAATTAGATCATTAGTTGTGACCCGGTGCACCTGAAGTGCTAATTTTCTTAATTATTTCCAATGTCTGAGGATAGTCAACAGATAATTTCCAACTATTATCAAAGAAATGCAATTCATTGTTTTTTTCAATTAAACAATCAACTGTTGAAGCAATTAATGAGAAACCGAAGTGTGTTCTGACATTAGATTCTCTTGTGAATATGTCTAAGGTTTTTCAAAGCCATTTGACAACTTCCAAAAACATTGGAGTTTTTATTACACAGAGCTTCAAAAACAGGCTCTGCATCCTTGGCATCCCGCTGGAGCCTAAAGGAAGCTTGACTAAAATTTGAATTTATTTTAAATTCTCAAATAAAGCTAAAGAACTGCTAATAGACAAACCAAGGCTCTCAATTCCCTTTTTTCTTAACTACTTACAGGTCAAACACGTGCATGTGTCTCTTGCGTGGCCCCGCCCCCGATCTTTTACAGCACTTGGGGAGGATGCTCGTGAGCAAATCTTCAATGAATCCACCAACGTTATCGACTGTACATGTGACTTTAATGGCATGGGGTTGCCCGGTTGGGGTCAGTGTGGGCAACTGTGGAAGCATGGCCGGCCCACTCTGCAAAATGGTGCCAGAAGCTGCCTTGCACTGTTTGTCACTCCTTTCAGCAACCCTTTGCATACTATCACTTTAAAAATAAATCATCGTCGGTACAACGGGAAAAGTGGAACTGTTGGCCACAGGATCTGATGCAGGGCTGGACTGGTCTATAGGAAACTTAGAGATTTCCCGGTAGGCCTCTGCACACTGGGCCTCATTTGTGTCGGAACCTAATGAATTTTCAAATTTTCTCATAGTAAAAGGGTTGAGCCTGCTGAAAATGTGTGATATAGGGTCACTTTGAAAATTTATTTCCAGGGCCTTTTTTGGTTCCCAGTCCACCCCTGACCTGTGCTGTTGGGCAGTTCTGGCTGAAGGCTGTGGGTGCCGCTAAAATACTCATTTTAGCATTCATTGTTGCTGGCGATTATTCGTTGTTATTGCACAAGTCATGTATGTGTTTAATCTCACTTGTCAAACGAAACTCCAGCTCATGGTCTAGACTCTGATTGTACCCATTATGTAAACTCTATAGACCTAAATGATATGAAACACACTATTCACTCGATCCAGCATCCAACACATTTGAACTCTTTGCAAGTCTTCCTCCTCTGCTTGCGTTCAATACTCTGTCACATTATTTTGTTTTGGTGCAGGGGGCGTACGGCTTTTTCTTTTTAACATGTTTCAACCTTCAAACATCCTATGTTTTATGACAGTTTATAAATTAATCTATTGCCTAAGGGGGAGAGGGCCTAAAGCAAACATGACTGTTTGTCTGTAGTGTGTAGGATTTCATTTAGTACAAACATACCAACGGTGCCCTGCCTGATGCCCCTCGTTGAGGTGTCCTCATTCCTCCCCCGAGTCTCTTCCCCCACCCCATCTGGTGGACATACACACAATACCAAAACAATGTATCATGCGTACGGAACGCTGGAAACAAATATTTGTTTTTTTTGGACAAATGCTTATGATAATCACTCACTACAAAATAATTGACAGATAATTTGGCTCTGTGGTTTGTGTTTGCAGCAAATGGGAGTGCAGCCAGCAAGTGGAAAGTGCTGGGTTTATGGCAGCAGGCCGTGTAGGTCTGAAAGTGCTGGAAGAAAAGGGGAGGGCTGTATGGGTACAGATACAGACCCCAGTGCAGAGGGTGGCCCGGAGGCAGTGCGTGAGGGTGGCAAGATGAGCAGGTACCTGGGCCCAGAGGACAGAGGACAGAGTGTGGCCAGATGCATGGTGCCGAGGGAGAGTAGAATCAACAGGGGAGTGGAGAGAAGGCAGAAGCAAAGAGGAAGGTGTTGAGGTGCTACCGGAACCGGAGATAGTTCTCCTCAAGTTTTAGAGTGGCAGGGAGGCTGTTCCAGAGGGAGGCCCCAGCCGAAGACAGAGATCTACCCCCAGCTCGTTTCTTGGAGAAACGACTGACCCTCAGGGAGTTAGAGGTAGAGGAGCGGAGTGCTCGAGATGGGAGGTTATTGCAGAGGGATAGCTGAAGGTATGTTGGACCCATGCCCCAGAAAGTCTTGTGGACAATGCACAGGGTTTTGAATTTAATCCTTGCATCCACTGGGAGCCAATGGAGAGATTTCAGAGCTGGAGAGATACGATCCCAGGGCTTGAGGCCAAGGACAAGTCTCGCAGTCCTGTTCTGGATAAGTTGTAAAGGGTGGAGAGTAGAGGCAGGTATATTAAGAAAAAGGCTGTTGCAATAGTCCAACTTAGAGAGAACCAGAGATTGGGATACAGTGAGCTTCTGGGGGAATGAGAGGAAAGGAAGAATACCTCTGAGGAGGTGCAGTAGGTTGTTTGACTTTTTGGATACATCAGCGATGTGGGCGGAGAAGGCGAGTGTGGAATCAAAGGTGACACCAAGGTTCTTGGCCTCGCAGGTGGGGGATAGGAGGGGGGCCAAGGGAGGCCGGCCAGAGAGTGACGGGAAAGGAAGGTGATGGTGTGCCAATGAGGAGGATCTCTGTCTTGCTGGCATTAAGACAAAGATCGTTGGCGGCACACCAATCTTGAATGGCAATTAGGCAATCAGTGATGAGAGAGGTGGAGGAGGTGGCTGAGGGCAGCCTGATAATCAGTTGAGTGTCATCTGCGTAGCACTGGAGGTTTGAGCAGAAAATGGCAATACAGTGGGCGAGTGTTGCCAGGTATTGGTTGAAAAGCCAGGGCGAGAGGTTAGACCCCTGGGGAAGACCACAGGTGGAGGGGAAGATAGATGATAGGAAGGGCCCCAGTTGGACCTGGGAGGGTCGATCAGAGAGGAAAGGTCAGCCAGGCCAGAGCCTGATCGGTGATGCCCAAGTTATCCCAGAGACGTTTGAGCAGGATGGTATGGTTGACCGTGTCGAAGGCAGAGGAGAGATCAAGAAGGATGAGAACAGAGGGAATGCTATAGTCAAGGTTGGAAAGCAGGTCTTCACGGATGTTCAGTAGAGCAGTTTCAGTGCTTCTGCCAGATCTGAAGCCAGTCTGATGGTCATGGAGACAGCCAACAGAATCAGAATGAAGGTTTAGCTGAGAGATGGCCAGCTTTTCAAGGAGTTTGCCTAAGAAGGGGGTAATGGAAATTGGGCGATAGTTGGCCGGCCAAGAGGGATCCGCTGCAGGTTTCTTGAGGAGAGGATGCACAAGGGAGTGCTTAAGAGGGGAGGGGAAGGATCCTGAGGCAAAGGAGTGGTTGCAGAAGTCAGCAAGGGCCGGAGCGAGGGTTTCAATGTGGTCCTTGAGAGTTTTAGAGGAACAGGGATGAACCTGTTTTGACGAGGCTTTATTAGATCGGTTTTGTCTAGCGACCTCATCAGGGGAGAAGAGAGGAGAGGAAAGGAAGAGAAGTAGGTTGGGGGGTGGTTGGAGGAGGGTCAGTGAGTACCGACGGGGAGAGGAGAGGGACTGGAGGAGAGTGTGGACAGTATGTCCTGGGTTTTTGAGATAAAGTGTCAGGCCAGGGCATTTCAAAGAGCCTGAAAGGCAAGGGGAGGGGTAGAGACTGCAGCAGGGTTGGCAAGCTCCTTACAAATTTTAAAGAGTTCGGCCGAGCTGTTAGATGCCGCAGAGACATGGACTTGAATGTGGACTCTCGGGGGCGGGGGTGAGTAAGCAAGTGCCGCGTTATGGAACAGTCACTGGGCTAGCAGGATTACAATCAATGGGAAAAGTTAAATGCAAAATTACACCCAAGTTTGACTTTCAGACACAACTACAATTTGAGAACATAACAAGGAGAGCTGAAGGAGTACCAGCAGAGTAGGTAGTACAAAGAAAGTCAGAAAAGAAGGGACTAACCACGGCGGAATGTGTTGTAAGAGTCATGGTAGTCCAATAGTCCAGGGGTAGCGGCCTCAGGGAGGGTTTGGTTGTGGCAGAAATATCATGTTGCAGCCTGTAAAGCAGCGAACACAAAGGAATCCAAATCTTGGAAAACTGCGTCCCCTGCACACTGTCAATGAGGCAATAAGCCTAAAGAGATGTAATAACAGGTCTGGATAATTTAGAAAAGGCTTTTTTTTATATATTTATCCACATATACCGTGTAAACAAATGTAGAGTGACAGTGTTAATAAATTCAATATTTTCAAAAAATGACATTCAACAATTCTGTTGGTTTAGGTTAAGAGAAATCTTCTCCTTTTTTATTATTATCAGGTTTGCCCAACGCGTTTCGAGATTCATTTTCTCTTCATCAGGGGCATAAGTATTTCAACAATTCTTTCACTTCAATCTACAAAAAATTAGTCCAACATTTAGTAATGTTATTTTAAAGAAAGTAAGGAGAAATCAATAGCAAACCAAATTACATCACTTTAGTTAGCAAGCAGTCAGAAAAATAATTTCTAAAGAGGCGCATCCCTTTGCAAGTAACTCAATGGACCTATCTTGACTGCGTTGTAATTTTTTCACAAAGCAATAGTTTGATTCATCATGTGCATTTTAGTGCATAGGTATTGTCATATGTGAAAATAATGCGGATTAATCGAGATTTTAAACCCATCATGAACCTTTAATTTACATAGGTAAACTGTGTTTGAGAGTAAAAAATGCCTACGAATAGTCAAGTGTGAAATAAAAATAAAACCTTAATATAAGGTAAGGGGGAGAGAGAGAGGAAGAGCTCACCCTTCTTCTAGTAGAAAAATGGATTCAAGTGCAGGGAGAGAGAAGCTGGTTGCTGTAGATAGTCTGGTAAAGAAGCTCTGTTCTCCTATGGGAGAATAAGAGCATAAGTGCTTAGAATTTGTGTTGGCTAAAGAGATAGCCTAAAAGTGTAAGGAAGAAAAGACTTACAATTAGATACAGGAAGCAGGAACGGTCCACGGCGGGTACGCGGTCAGGAAGTAATGCTCACCTACCACATCCGCCGTTGACTGCTTATTTATACTGAGTGTAAGAGCTGTGACATCACTCAGGCATGCGCGAGCGGCGCCACAACAATTATGACGTCACTCACTCACGCACGCACGCGCGAGCGGTGAAATGTCAGAAATTGTCAAGATGCGCGTGCGCGGGCGACGTTAGAGACACGTCCCCCGCTACCGCGCGTAATCAATGTAAACAAGACTGGAAGTGAAATGATGACGTCACTTTTGTAACACGCTATTCGAATTTGTGAAAACTAATATAATGAAGACTCACTATTACGCTGTGTATAGGAGAGGTACCGAAGATTATGATGTTGTATAAAGACCTAATACTACAACAAAATGATATTTACGGCTAAAGGCCATTCTAGTGAGCTACATAAGCGAGCAAGATCAGGATTCTGGTTTGGTGGGCAATGTTGTGTCTCAATGTTAACCATCAGGAAGATTAAAATATCAAACTTTTACATATCCACATATCAAAAAAAAGAAAGTAGAGAATAGACACGTATAAAAGTAGTCTAACCCAAAATGGAAGGGTGTACAATCTAATATCAATACCTTTCTCACAGTTGTCATGATTTATAAACACATTACGGGATCTTGGAAAAGCATTGTGTGATTTAGAACAATACCCATGTTAACAGAAAGGGTCTTAGATAGTTGTTGTAGTTTATAGACACATTTCGGGATACTAGACAAGCATTATGTAAATTTGAACAATACCCCTGTTTACAGAAAGGGTCCTAAATAGTAGTCCTCATTAAGGCCAAGTGGGGTCATTGCGTCAAGTTTATTGATCCAGAACAGTTCTCTCTGGGCCAGTAATTTAGGTAGGTTTCCTCCCCTGCTGAGGGGGTGTAGAACTTCCAAAATCAATAATCGCATTTGGCAGACGTTGTGTCTTGAGTCCCGGAAGTGTCTGAAGACTGGTGATTTAATGTTCTGTGTCCTGATGCACGATTTGTGTTCCGTCCATCTATCCTTTGCCCTTCTGTTTGTCTTGCCGACATAGTATTTCCCACAAGGGCAGCGAATTGCGTAGATGACATTTTGGTGTCGCATGTCGCAAAAATGCTTCAACATGATTTTTTTACCCGTATGTGGGTGACGAATGTGGTCTCCTTTAATTAGGTTTTTGCAATGCTGGTAATGCAGGCATGCGAAAGTGCCACATTTTGGTTTACTTAGGGTTTTCTGAGTTGTAGATTTACTCCTTTCGGCTCTTATTAATTGGTCCCTAAAGTTCTTTCCACGTTTATAAGCCATCATGGGCGGGTCCGGAAACAAATTTGATAGTTTCATCTGATTTGATCAGGTTCCAGTTTTTATGAATGATTCTCTTAATTTGGAAACTTTGGCTTGAATATTTTAGAGAATGTATCCGATTTTTATCTTCTCTCCTACGATTGGCCTGAAAAAGTACGTTTCTATCCTGTGTCTCAGTGCGTATGATGGCTTTATCGATGGTCTCTGGCGGAAATCCTCTGTCTAAGAACCTTTTCTTCATGGTATTGTATTCTTCTTATAGTGTGTCAGTTTCAGAGGTAATTCTTTTAAGACGTAATAACTGACTGTATGGTAGATTGTCTTTTAGATGTTTAGGGTGATGACTTGCATGATGCAGACAGCTGTTCACATCTGTGGGTTTACGGAAGATCTTAGTTTTCATGTGCGTGCCAGTATATTCCACTGTGACGTCTAGGAAATTCACCGTAGGTTTACCGATATCCATTGTGAAGCCAATTCTTTGGTTACAGTTGTTTAGGAAATTCCAAAATTGAGCAATTCTGCTTCTGTACCTTTCCAAATCCCAAATATGTAGTTGATATATCTTAGCCAGGTTTGTATCTTGTCATGTCATCTGGGGTTGTCCAGTACATGTGTTTTCTCAAAGTGGTACATAAAAATGTTAGCATAGGATGGGGCTACTGAAGACCACATCGAGGTACCCGAGATTTGGAAATAGTATTGTCCGTTATACCTGAAGTACTCATTGTAAAGTATGATATGTAACAGTTCCAGTGTGAAGACTTTGTTGATGTTCACATCTGTGAGTCAATAGGAACCACCCCATAGCTTCTATACCTTCGGAATGTGGAATGGAAGTGTATAAACTATTCACATCCATTGTGAACAGAAGTACAGCGTTGTAATGCTTGTAAGCTTCTCAGGAAGTGAGTGGTGTCTTTGAGATATGTGCTGATCGATTGGACTGCTGGTTGAAGGGCAGTGTCTAAGTAGATGGCAAGGGGCTGGAAAATGCTGTCTGTCCCAGCGACGATGGGACGGAATGGAGGATCATTTAAATTTTTATGGATTTTGGGGAGTCCATAGAACACCGGTGTGACAGGATGTTTTTGGATAAGGTATTCTGCTGTTTTTTCAGAGATCCAATTCAATGTAAAGCAGACAGGGAAGCTGACAGGTGCCTTTGTGTGGGCCTGGGTGTACTGGGCCGGCTCCCCCCTCTGGGTTGCTGCTATTGGTCTATGGCGAACTCTGCAACGAATGGGAGGGGGAGAGAACAGTGCAGGCCCAGTGGAGCTCAGGCAAAGGGAAAATGAGCAGCCATCTTGGAGGCAGGAATGAAACAATGGGCCCCAATGAGTTAGAGGCATAAATGGAGTGAAAACCAGGGTTTTTGGAAGAAATGAGCCAGGCGAGGGCTCTCCAGGTTGTTAGTGCTTTGCCAGCAAGGTATTTTCCGAATTTAGAGCCCAGTCCATTTGCACAGAAGCGCGGTGAGTAGCCAGGCCCCTCCAGGAGCGCCTGTTTTTTTAATTTATTCGAGGCCCTGAGGCCTTTCTGTGCCCCCCTGCAGCCCACGTCCACCCGCTCCCTCTTCCTGTTTCTGCTTGCCTCCCAACCCGCTCAGGCCCGCTCTGATTGGTCCACCCACACTTCATCACTGGTCCTCCGAGTGCAGCCCTCTGCGGCTATGGGCCCCCAGGCCAAGGGTGGCTCCAACAGAGGCGGCTCCAGGAGGTGTCGGCAGGTGTCCACAGGGGAAGCCAGTGGCCAGCCGTCAACCATCATCCACAAGGACCAGTAAGGTAGGAGTGGCCTGGGTCAGGATTAGAGCAACTACTCTACCCCAGACTCCGAGCCACTTACCAAACCCAAAGTAAAAGAAATGATTGCATTGTATGAGGTTTAGGTTACACTGATAGGCCTCTATCCCACTATACATGTCTCTCAAATCTAGCAGGTGCTCCGTCCCCAAACTGCATTGTGTGAGGTTCAGATTGCACTGATGGGCCTCTCTCCCACTGTGCGGGTCTCTCGGATTCAGCGGGGGTTCTGTCTCCTAATTGCATTGTATGATGTTTAGGTGGCACTGATGGACCTCTCCCCCACTGTGCAGGTCTCTCAGATCTGGCAGGGGCTCCATCCCCAAACTGCATTGTGTGGGGTTCGGATTGCACTGGTAGGCCTCTCTCCCACTGTGCGGGTCTCTCGGGTTTAGCAGGGTTCTGTCTCCTGATTGCATTGCATGATGTTTATATTGCACTGATAGGCATCTCTCCCACTGTTCGGGTCTCTCAAATTTAGCAGGGGCTCCGTCCCCAAACTGAATTATGAGGTTAAGGTTGCACTGATAGGCCTCTCTCTCACTATACAGGTCTCTCAAATTTAGCAGGGACACGTCCCCAAACTGCATTATATGAGTTTTAGATTGCACTGATAGGCCTCTCTCCCACTGTGCGGCTCTCTCATATTTAGCAGGGGTTCTATTTCCTAATTGCATTGTATGATGTTTAGGTTGTACTGATAGGCCTCTCTCCCACCATACAGGTCTCTCTAATTCAGCAGGGGCTCTCTCCCCAAATTGCCGTGTAGGATGTTTAGATTGCACTGATAGGCCTCTCTCAAGTTTATCAGGGGCTCCGTCTCCAAACTGCACTGTGTGATTTTTAGATTGCGCTGGTGGACGTCTCTCCCCACTGTGCAGGTCTCTTAAACTTAGCTGGGGCCTTGTCTACGAAAGGCACTGTGTGATGTTCAGATTGCACTGATGGGACTCTCACCCGCTATACAGATCTCTCAAATAATCTAACTGCGCTTAGTTCAGTACTCTACCTATCCCGGAAACCCACCACTACCTAACCCAACTAAATCCCATACCAGCAGACCGTTAACACCCTAACCCCCTCCCCACCGACAGTGCACCCTTAGGAAACATACCCTACCCACCGACAGAAAACACTGAGCCAGAGAACACCCCAGTGTATCCAGAGAAGGAAAACCGAGGTCATGACGACCGCACAGCACAGCATAGAGGACCAACTACCATACCACGCCTGCACCTAGACTGGAAAATGGCCCGTACCAGAAAAGGACGCAGAGAAAGAGAACAAGAGACACGAACACACAACACCGACAGAACCCACAAGAAACAGCCCCATTGCAAGAAAACACGCACAGCCACAACCGGAACAAAATCCACAAGAGAAAAATCCCTATACCTCACGCCTTACCTTGCAACAACCACGGTACACCGACACCCCAACACGGAAACCTCGAAACATGCAAAGAATTTCCTGATACACGCGGAAAAAAGACGGGGGCACTCAACGAGAGTGGGAGGGCTCCGACCCCATTACCCCTTACATTACAAGAACAGAGGAGCAACATCGATTTCCAGTAACATCCCGCACAATACGGCGAAATACCAACAACCAGCAACGCCCCCTCCCACCCAACAATCGGACCCAATGAAGAAACTACCGCTGATCTTCATCTGAGTAGCATCACAGCAGAAACATCAAGACTAATCAGCCCTGTTATCAACTTACTAAACCACTTCAATGAAGAAGTAGCTGTCGCCGTTCTTCATCCTACCGGCATCAATGCGGAAACTCCACAAACAGACAATTACAAACTCGAGCAACAAATAACCTCAAAACAAAATCTCACCCAGAGAATCCACCGTAATCTAATAAACGCAAGGTCAATGTCCAAACACTCAACGGAAATATACAACTTCCTGTCAGAAGGAGGCATAGACATCCTATTTGTAACCGAAACATGGCTAGACAACAACTACAAGATCACCCTCAACAACTGCCTGCATGAAGACTTCAAATGCATCCAAACAAACAGAAAAAACAAAAGAGGGGGGGGCTAGCGATCATCCACAAGGAACAACTGGCCATCAAAATGGTAGATCCACTAAACATCGACAAATGCGAATCCTTAATACTACGACTTTCAGTAAACCCAAAAACCAACCTGAAATTCATACTGTTATACAGACCACCAACCTACGATGCGACTTTCGTAGATGCTTTGACGGAAGCTATCACTACCCTAGCCATCAAGTACAATCATTTGATCATCCTCGGAGATTTCAACATCTGGTTCGACGAAGAAACCACAACCACACAAAAATCCTTAACCGCCCAACTAGCATCCATGAACCTACAACAACTAGTCAAAGGAGCAACCCACTCAGCAGGACACACACTTGACGTAATCTTCGCCAACAAGAATCTCATCACCACGGCACCCCCAATTCAAATACTTTGGAGCCACCACCTCATTATTCTGTTCATAATCACAACGGCCGCTCCAACAAAAAAGCAACAAGAAAAGCAACCCATCATGATGAAAAGAAATTGGAGAACCATAAACTCCAACCTAACCGATCTCCTAGAACTCAGCAAACCACAAGCATCAACTATGGAAGAAGCAGACCTAGACAAAAAAGTTGCCCTACTTCATACCTGGATCACAACAACCCTTGACGACATCACCAAAGAAAAGCCCTTCACCCAATCACGCAAGAAAACTACAGCAAAATGGCTCACCCCACTACTCAACGCAATGAAAAGGAAAAACCGAAAACTAGTATCTGAATGGAGGAACAACAACAACACTTCAAACAAATTGAAATTCCTACAACAGATCCGCGCATATAAAAAGGAAATCCAAAAAGCGAAGAGGAAACATTCCGACAACCGAATCTTCAGAGCACCAAACGCTCAAAAAGAACTATTCAAAATCATAAACGAAATAGAAAACCCACCGGCCTGCAACAACACACCAATCGCATCGACGAAACTTTACGCGGATCTCGGAGACCACTTCAAAAACAAAATAACCTCCATCCAACACATCATACAAAACAGAGCAAGCGTTCCTAGCTCAAATCCCACCGACACAGACGAGGAACACCCAAACAAGCTACGAAACTTCCCAGAAATATCAGTTGAGGCTTTCGTCAAACTGGTAAACCAAAGCAACAAATCGGGCTCTCCTGAAGACCCTTGCTCCCCGGACATATACAAAACAATTCTCAAACAAGGAACCCCCATGGAATATCACGGGAACCTCCTCAACCTCTCAATCTCAACAGGCAAAGTACCGCAGGCCTTCAAATTGGCTTACATCAAGCCGCTACTCAAAGACACAACAGGAAACGTCGAGGACTTATCTAACTACAGACCCATCTCCAACATACCCTACATTGCCAAACTGCTAGAAACGTACGTCTACCAAATATCCCAAGAATTCATAGAAGAGCACTGCCTACTAGACCAGGCACAAGTTGGCTTCAGACCTATGAGAGGAACAGAATCGGCTCTCCTCTCAATATGGGACGACCTAAAAACAAACGCAGACTCAGACAACAGCACTGCCCTGATTCTCCTTGATCTGTCTACAGCCTTCGACATTGTTAACCACGCCACCCTCATAAAGAGATTAGAAGGACTAGGGATAACAGACACTGCCCTACTATGGATCAAATCCTTCCTAACAAAAAGAACAGAAACAATATGGATGAAACCTTGTAAATCCAAACCCAGAGTCTCCACGTGCGGAGTACCACAAGGATCATCCTCCTCCTCGCTTCTATTCAACATCTACATGTACCTATTAATCAAACTCATCAAAAAACAGACTCACGTGCTACAACTACGCCGACGATACTCAAATAATCTTCAACATACAAGACGCCCGAGAAGAAAACACCACACTAGAGAATTGCCTTTGTGACATATTCAACTGGATGAACCGCAACGATCTCAAAATCAACCCAGGCAAAACAGAGATAATGATTGTTTCAAAAAGGGGAGGAGACATCAACTACATCCCCTGGCCAAGAGAGCTTGGCACCACACCAGAACCATAATCAACTGTAAAAAACCTAGGGGTCCTGATGGATAATAACCTCACTCTGGAGCCACAAGTAAACTCGGTAATCAAGAAATGTTTCTTCCTCCTGCGAGCAGCAAAAAGGATCCTACCATTACTGTCATTCGCCAACAAAACACTTACCATCATCGCTCTGATCATGTCCAGAGTAGACTATGCCAATAGCCTATACCTGGGCATGCCCGAACGACTTCTAAAAAAACTGCAACACATACAACATGCAGCAGCCAGACTCCTCCTCAAGCTACCCAGAAGAGAACACATAACACCCGCCCTAAAAATATTAGACTGGCTACCACTGAAACAGCGAATAAAGTTCAAGGCCATGTGCATCATGCACAGAGCAATACACAAACAAGGCGCAGAATTCCTAAGCGACAAACTACGCCTACATCAAGCGACAAGAACTCTAAGATCAAGCACTGACATACACCTGGAACCAAAACCCTACAACAGAAAAAGAGGATCGTCTTTCTCTCACCAGACACCCAAAACCTGGAATGACCTACCTAAGAATATACGGAAAACAACAAACCACTGAGCATTCAGGAAACTCCTCAAATCATGGCTCTTAATGCGTAACCACAACGGAGACGCACTAGAATGCCCAGACATCAAAACAATGACGAAAATAACTCCAACCTCGACCACTCTCAAATTGGACAAACACGCAAACCAAAGAACCAACCATTCAACAGAGCATAAGACATCATGGAAAATAGCCACAAAGCAAGGCTGCAGAGACTGACCACATACCTAGAGCCAGACAAAAGGCCCAAGTGACTCTCCCACTCGTACTTACCGGACGAACATATCCAGACCGGCAGACGCATCCAGATAGATGTTGGCCTGCGTTGCATATGGATAGGATCGATTGAAGGATAACATGCCTGCGCCTAGAAAAACGTGAATGCTAACATGTGCCACACCTAGAGCTGTGAACACCAGCCTGCATGGCGCTCAGATGGAGTTGTGAATGTTAGCATGCCCACACCTGGACGGGTCTCTAGACACTGGCCTGCGCCGCATCTGGATAAAGGTGTGAAGGTTGGCGTGACCGCACCTGGATGGAGTCCTGAGCATTGGCCTGCGCCGCGTCCAGATGGGAATGTGAGGGCCAGCAAGTGCCACACTCAGACAGAACTGTGAATGTTAGCATGGTAAAGGTCAGGTAACCCACTAACCAATATAAGCTCAAAGTCTGCATACTTACCTCACTCAAAAAAAACTCACACAACCATCTCTTGCACAACAAGCCGCACGCACTTCACAACACTGCAACAACCCATAAGCCGGAACAACAGCACACGCGGACTGACTCCGATCCGATACCTGCACCAAAGCTCAGCACCCGGTGTATACCGAGTTGAAGCTGCCAACAGAACACCACTCCTCTCGCTATCCTAATCCCTTCTTCATTTTACTAACCCATCACTCCTTTATCGTTTACAGATCCGCCTGAGCGCCTGGGGACCAATTCCGTTGGTGACGGTGTGCGGTACAAATACCTTTTACTTATAAAACACTTGAGGGACTATAAAGCTCAAGGAGGAGGGAGTAAACCGGATAGTTAAGATATCTAACATGAAAAAATGCAAACTCCCTGCCTCTTATGGTCAGGTAGGGTACAGTAGACAAAATCTCTAGACTTGAGGGGAATAGAACATATATATATATATATATATATATATATATATATATATATACTCTCTTGACATCAAAAATGTGTGTATGGAGGATTCAACCAGATCACACTAATATTAATTAAAAAAAACTTATGACCAATTTAATACAATTTCATAAAGCACAATTAAAATACAACATCATAAGAAACAGTTAAAATCTTATAAAGTGACAATGTGCATGTGTAACCTTACACTGGTAGAAAGCCTCCCAGGGGTCTACCTGTATAAGGTGTAAGGTGCAAATGACATAAAGTGCAAAATTACACAAGACGGTACCTATTTAACAACACACTCAAAATACAAGGACTTGAATTCAACAATATTATCAATATAAAAAATATGGTAAAAAAAAACATATTGGAAGCCACAATTCAAAAGGACAGGCGGAAACCTAAGATGTAGAGTACTTAGCAATTTTAATTACTCTATGGTTGGTACTTTTAGTATTGTACTGATCTAATAAACAACCTTTTGAGAATATCAATCTCAATCTAAACATTTAGTATTAATGTCAGAATAAACCCTACATGTTTCGTTCCTCTAAAAAATCATGTTAATGTGGGAACTTCTTCAGGGGTCTAGTGTTTCCAAAGCGTAGAGACCCCAAGAGGGTAATTAGTAAATGCGTGGTTCCAATGTAATTCAGTAGTCAATAGCTGAATAATAGATGTTTAGAGAGCGAGTAGACAAG
The DNA here is from genome assembly GCF_040938575.1 of Ambystoma mexicanum. Taxonomy (NCBI): domain Eukaryota; kingdom Metazoa; phylum Chordata; class Amphibia; order Caudata; family Ambystomatidae; genus Ambystoma; species Ambystoma mexicanum. The sequence continues at coordinate 149,724,404 of NC_090927.1, forward strand.
GAGGATGTATTTCCCCAATCGACCAGTAGAAAAATCATTGGTTCACAATTCTCTTCTCTGTTAAGTAGAGTTAAGGCATCTAGACCTGACTGTATTATTAAGTAGGAAATGCGTCCGGGGGTGGCTGGGCAAAAATGCTACAAGACAGTCGCTGTGTGTTAAGACGGATTTCTGAACTCTGTCCTGGTGGCGCAGAGGTTCAGAAGGCCAACCTAATTACTTGGAACAGGGTAACCTCTGGACGAGCCAGACCAATCAAGGTAGCGAGCGCGGCGGTCAAGAGTAGGTCTCAAGAGGGGTGAGGGTGACTGAAAGCCCGCAATGAGCGCACAAAGCAAGAGCGCTTACAAACTACTCCAAACAGTTGTTATATCAAAAATATATACACATTTATTTTAAGGCCTTTAAAATAATGACCGTAGCGAGAAAATCACAATATCACAATATTAAGCCAACCCATACCATATCAACACAATATATATACAAATACGACAGTCGCAAGCGTTATATGCACGAAATGTGTAGTCCACCTGAAAGGGAAAGAAAACAGGCAGTGCGATAATGCTTTAGACTCAGTTCGCCTTCAGAGGCACCTAACTAGATGGAAGTCCGAGCCCTGCGAAGAGTGGAGCCTTGTGCTCAAAGTACCTGCACACGCTGGTGCCAACGGGCAAAAGGAGAAGCTCTTCGGAGGAAGTCAGGCAGTTCGGGTTAGTGCACAACAGAAGAACAGGTTCCGCGACTCAAGCGCAGCCTCCACAGTGAGCAGAAGCAGAGCGCGAGTACGGACAAAAGGGTGCTGTTTTTACACAGCGGGGAAAAGCAATGGGCTACTGCAGGAGGGCGACCAGATCCTAGCTATACTACTCACCGGTCCCCGATGCAAGCAGACCCAGGCTTCTCCGCTTCAGTTTCAGCAGCTGGCAGGTTCAGAAGAGCAGGAACGCCTCGTCGTCGTGTTGAGTAAAAAGACGTCCCAATCGAAGAAACCTGCACAGTTTTGTCACCACAGCAGGGCAACGGAGCGGCCGTGTGTATCTGAGCCAAATGTACACTACTCACTTCAGACTTGTGAACGCCAAGTGTACGAAGCGTGTGAGAGTGACCAGGACTCGAAATACAACACAACCTGGCGGCGGTTACAGAGCAGGACTCCCGTGTAAGCTGGTCAGTCAACTGGATGGCCCAGAGACGCTTCCGAAGGCTTACTGGCAGGAGATGATGAAGTCGCCGAGAATAGCTGTTCCTGCTATTCCGAAGGTCGAAGCACCAGTACAGGCCTTCTGGTTCGATCAAAGGAGGAAAGGGTTTCACAGGACGACAGCAGTGCAAAGGAGGAGTCCTTCAGCGGGTCACCAGCGATTCCTCGGTCCAGCCTCTTGGTTGCAGGATACTTGGCTCCTGTATTCCTTCGTTCGTGAGAACTCAGGAGATCGACATGGTAGTGGTGTTTCCAGCCCCCTCTTATCCACGGTTCCCTTCGCGCCAAAACGGAGGGGAGCCAATGGGAGATCCGCTCATCAACACACACACCATTCGTGGACCAATCACGGACCACGGTGGTCCCAGGCATTCACACTACCCTAGACTCTCTGGCACCCAGGATGTGTATTGGGACCAGACATCCCAGCCCACACCCTGGAGGCACACAAAAGACATGTAGAAGCCCGCGAAAGCATCCGTGTTTCGCGGGAAAGTACATGCCCAAATAAGGAAGGCCCCGGGTCGGCTCGACCTGGGGAAGGTGAAGGGAGCAAGACGGTCAGTGGACAGGACAAAGGAGCCTCGTGGTCTGGCCATTTTGGGAGCCAGGCCACCATTTTGGGTTCAGCGCGAAAAACGCGCTCAGAACGCCAAAAGGAGCTCAAAATACACAAAACGATTGCTGCCACCATTCCAATCCCTGAATGACTTGTACCGATCAAATACCATCCTAAACGAGTATCTAGGGCCTGTAGAAGGCTAGAGACCCAAGAGAGCTGTAACTTAGCTTACAGTGCCCTCTTGTGTCATGTTGCACTAAAGCCGCAACATGATAAAAGAAACTACGGGAAACAGCGTTCCCCGGTACTGACTGTCTTAAGGGCATGTCAGTTTCCCCATAAGAAAAGGAGCGAAAGCCCAGAGGAGTGCAGCAGAAGGCTGCACTTCTCTGGCAAAGTCAAGAACAAGGTGAAAAACAGCAAAAAGTTTAGGGGTTGCCACATGGAAGGAAAATTACCTACAATTACGAAATCTTTCCTAACACTGTGCACCTGTGTCACTGTACACCGTTGTCTGAAACAGTAGTTTAATGCAAGATGTTGTCGTTGGGAACACCGAAGGGGCAAGTTCTGGAGGGACGCAGCAGGTAATCGAAAGTCGTATCAGGAAACTCGCGAGGATCTAAACAACGCTTACTGGGAGACGCTCAAATACCTTTAACATTTAACCAAATGCTGAGCGCGCCGCATCAGGTGCAAAACACACCAGAAATGGAGCGCTTAACCATTGAGAGGTGCTGGTTGTGCTGGAGTTCGTTTTATGATGGTTTTATTATGGACATGGGGGGGGAACGGTGGGTTTCTCCGTCATGGCTGTTCCCCCCGGTTGGGGGTTTGTCCTGACCCCCGTGCGATGCTCGTAAGCCCCGCCACTCATAAGGACCACACGACACACGTCCTTATGGTTCGGGCTTCCCGGTCGCTCTGATGCTGCCAGGAACGCCCCGTTTATTTATGCTGCACGCAACATCACGCCGCCGCGTGTGCGTGTCCCTTCACGGGGCAACGCCACACTCCTCCTTTTTCAGGAGAACAACAATTACTTTAATAATACACACTGCAAACCAAATAGCACTACTAATGCAAACACGCAATAACAGCTTCCCCACACGCCCCTTTATTAGCATCCACCCGGGTCCCCTTACTTAGCAGTCTACAGCATTAGGCTGATCAGATAAGTGTCCCAGCACGTAATCGCTGAGGCGAGCATGTTTCCCCCGCCCAGCCCTCTGGGGGTACCTCCCGCTCACCTCCGGCATGGGTAGTCTGTCCACAGGCATTCCCCAAGCAGGGGACTCAGGTAGACGCAAGGTCTCTCCCCTGTCCTCAGGGGTCTCCATCAGGTCCGGGTCAGGGGGAGGGTCAGTTCTCGGATCCCCTAACTTCTTAAAGAAGCTCACATTGCGGGTGACAGCTGATCTTCCATCGGAGGCCGTCACCATGGACCCCTTGACCGCTACAACATCCAACGGCTCCGGCTCGTAGGGGAGGGAGAGCTTTCCATGAGGGTGTCTGTTTTGGATGAGGACTTCATCACCCGGCACTAGCCGCTGCGGGCGAAGCCCCTGCCGCACATTTTCCTGCTCAGCCCGCACTCGCCTGTCGGTCATCGATGACCCCCAGTTCCTTCTCCCCCACCTCGGGCAGCAAACCCTGAGGGTACCGCTTGAAGAGAGCCTCGGCCGGGGCCACTCCTGTAGATGCATGCGGGGTGGTGCGGTACACCCATAGGAACTGATAGAGGGCTCTCTGGAGAGACTAACCCTGGCCTTGGGCAATCCTGAAGGTCTTGTTCAGTGTTCTCATCAGCCGTTCGGCTTTGCCATTTGCCCTTGGCCACAGAGGGGTGACTTTCCTGTGCTGTACCCCGCAGCTCTCCATCAGTTCCGAGAAACGCTCACTCCGGAACGGCGCTCCGTTGTCAGAGCACAAGGTGTGGGGGAAACCATGGGCTGCAAACACCTTCTCCACGGCCACCACCACATGCTCGAAGGCCACCGACTCCACAAACTCCACTTCAGGGTACCTGGAGTACTAATCGATGATCACCAAGAAGTGTGTGCGCCCATCGCCGTAGACCCAAAATCCGCATGGACCACCTCCCAGGGTCGCATTCCTTGAGGCATCGCCTCTATGACGGGCTCTCGTTTCAAAGGAGACGCTGCCTGACACCAGACGCAGGCCGCCACAAAATCGTCCACCTTCCGCTCAAGTTCCGGGAACCATACTTTCAGTCTTAATCTGGCCTTCGTCTTTGCAGCGCCCTGGTGTCCATGGTGAGCAAGGGTGATCACGTCCTTCACCTTGGACTGAGGCACGACAATACGGTCACCCCTGAGCAGCAGGCCAGACGTTGAGAATGACAGTTCCTCCCTGACCTTCCACAGCTGCTCCAGACCAGTTTTGGTTTCCTGAGTGCACCCGACCAGGGACTCCAGCACCGACTTCCAGGAGCCCTGCTGCATGGACTGTCTCAGGATTTGAAAGCATTCATCTCCCGCTGCTGCCGCCTGTAGCTCGCTCAGGGGCATCGCATTCAGTGTGGCCGCCTCCACCACCATGCGGACGTGGTCATCCGCCTCTTCAGCACAGGTGTCCTGCTCTTTTCCCCCCTGTGCACCCGGTTGTCGAGAAAGATAATCGGTGGCATTGTTTGCCCCGGCCCGGTACACCAGGGTGACCCCATACTCCAGCAGAGCGAGCATCCACTGCACGATCCTTGCCGGTGACTTGGACGATGACCCAGCCAGGATGGGAAGCAGAAGCTTGTGGTCTGTCACAACTGTCACCGGGCGCCCCAAGACATATAACCTGAAATGTCTACAGCCCCAGAGCACCGCCAGTGCCTCACGCTCGATTTGCGAATATCTCTGCTCCGTCTCTGACCGCGCCTTGCTGGTGTAGGCCACCGGACGGACATCCCCATTGCGACGAATCTGAGTGAGCACGGCGCCCAGGCCGAAGGGGCTGGCATCGACAATGACTTCCGACTGTAGTGCAGGGTCAAAGAACGCCATGGTGTCCTCAGCCACCAGCGCACCCTTGATGTCATCAAACGCCGCTTGTTCAAGAGGGCCCCAGTTCCAGGTGGAGTCTTTCTTCGTCAGAGTCCTGACCTGAGGGGTTCCGATCGGGAGGTAAGGTTTTGAATAAACCGTCCATAGTACGTGACCATGCCGAGGAAACTCCTCACGTCAGATACCGACTCAGGTGGTTGCGCATTTTTAATGTCCTGGAACTTCTTGGGATCTGGTGACACCCCCCCTCTTAAACACAAAGCCAAAGAACTCGATGGACGGGCACAGGAATTCACATTTTTCTTTGTGAAGGGAGAGGCCCAACGACTGCAGCCTCTCAAAAGTCCTCGTCAGACTCTGCTCGCGGTCCATCTCTGTTCTCGGAAACACCAGGATATCATCACTGATGTTCAGGACGCCCTGTAGGTCTGCGAGGGCCCCCCGGATGATATTCTGAAAAACCTCTGCTGCTGAGGACACGCCAAAGCTCAGTCTTTTATAGCGGTACAGTCCCCGGTGTGTTGTAAACGTGGTGATGTACCTTGATTCAGGGTGTAGGACCACCTGGTGGTAGCCTGCACGGAGATGCAGCTTGGAGAAGAAGCGAGCACCCTGTACTTTGGCAATAATGTCATCAATTGTTGGAGTGAGGTGCCTCTCCCTCTTAATGGCCTTGTTCGGCAGCCTCATATCAACACAGATCCGGACGGCCTCTGGTTGTTTGGGTTTCCTTGCTACGACGATCGGAGACACCCAGGGAGTCGGACCCTCCACCTTCTCAATTATGTCGAGGTTCACGAGATTGTCCAGCTCCTTGTCCACATGTTCACGAAGGTGAAAAGGTACCCTGCAATGTTTTAGGGTGATGGGTTGCACTGATTCATCTATATGCAACCTCACTGGGTCACCAGCCATCCGTCCGATCCCAGTGAATAGGGCTGCATACTTATCAAGCAGGTCATTAATGTCCTCCAGATATACTGAATATGCAAAACTGACGATGCTGAGGGCCTCAGCCGCCGCACAGCTCAGCAGGGTGTTAGTGCTTACCGGCGTCACAGAAAAGCGTGCTGTGATCTGCGCGCCGTCGTGTTACACCTTCGCCACGAAGGCACCGTCCAGTGGGATGGGTTCCAGACCCCCGAAAGCAAAACTACGAGCATTCGGGGTGACCAGCCTGGGAGGCGCGTCCATGGCGTTGTAATGCCCACGGGCCATCACGTTGACTGAGGCTCCCGTGTCGACAAGGACCGGGACTGGCGACCTGTTGACCTCCACCACACACCTTGGCTGCCTTCTGTTCTTCCCTTTCAAGGCTCCTACACTGGAGACAAAGAAGATGTTTTCTTCCTCCTCTTCGTCTGCCACCTCCTCCTGGGCATCCTCTTCACTCTGGTCCACCTGGGCAACATTCGGAGGGTGACTCTGGCGAAACCCGGAACGGGCCGGGCCCCTCGGCACCATCACGGGTAGGGCTGCCTTGCACACCCGGGAGAAATGATCGGGCAACCCACACCTTCCACATGTCCTTCCGGCAGCTGGGCATTCCGTTGGGTGGGGAAGGTCGTACCTGCACTTTTGGCAGGACTCACCTGCTCGTCCAGCTCTGTCATGGGGCCCCGCACCAGGTCTCTGGAATCCTCTGCCACCCTGCCACGTGGCACACACCTCTTTCGTATTGATGGAGCGCGATCCAGCCTCCATCCTCGCTGCCCGAGCCTCAGACTCCTCATGGCACGGCCCCAGCTCCAGGATGCGTGGTAACGTGAGGCTGGGTTCTCTCAGGACCTGTCTTCTGAGCTTGCCCGAGGAGCACGCCTGGATGAGCATAGTTCTTATCATGTCATCTGCATCACCCCATGCACAGGCGAGCGACAGGCGCTTTTGGCGTCCATAGAAGGTGTCCTAAGTCTCATCTTCTTTTTGTTTTGTGGACAGCATGACGAAACGTTAGTATTCTGAGTTAGCAAGTGGCAGAAAGTGAGCCTGGAGTGCTGCCTTTGCTGCTGCATAGGATCCATCCCCTGGTGGAAGTGACTCAAATGTCTCCTGAACCAAAGGTCCCGCCGAGTATCACATGGTTACCAGCATGCTGTCATCAGTCACCTGTGCAGCCCTAAAGTACATGTCGAGGCGGTCAACCCACCTCCTCCACCTGGGCCCTAAGCTGGATGGCGGGCCCGAGATGTCAAATTCTGGGATGGGCTGCAGGGCCGCATGAGCACGCGCCTGTGCCATGATGAGATGTCCTGGCTGAGCAACTGGTTGCACCACTGGTGGCGCCTGACCTCCTACTTGAACCTGAGGAGGTTGTTGTACGGCTGCTGCTCATCCGCTGTCCTGAGGCGGCTGCTGCGGAGCTGCCGGTTTTCCACTGGCCTGGAGAGGTTGCTGTTGGGCAGCTGCTAGCCCACCGTCCTGAGGTGGCTGCTGGCGCACTGATGGCAATTCACCGTCCTCATCACTAGTCACACTCATGGGCGTGAGCGCACAGGCACCCCCAGCGTGAGGTTTGGGGGGCGCAACTCAACACACACCACCACAGCACAGTCCAAACACACACGCCCAGGCAAATGAAGCGTCCAACCTGGAAGCGAGGAAGACGATAAGTGTCCCCCTCCACAAGCAGCTTCATGCACAGCCACAGCAGCTGGATGTGATGATGAACAGAATGAAGAAGGAATATCCTCAGCTGCAGCAGTCCCTCCTGATGATGAAAAAGAAGAATAAAGGACTCACTTTGATGATGATGAAGAGGATGATGAAGAAATTACTCCTCAGCTGCTGCAGCACCTTGTAGGCGCAGGAGTTCCAAAAATTGAGTGAAAAGAGAATCAGGGCTGCGTAGGCCCAGCCAGTGTAGCACATCTCGCTTACACTCAACGTAGTAGGCCCAAGATTCAATAAAAATTCAAAAATTGGGCATGGGCATGCAGGTATAACTGCCTGCTGTTAATGTGTCCAAAAATTAGGCCTGGATGCCACTCACCGCCCAAACCGGAGCTCGGTGAAGTCCACGGCTCGAAATACAAAATGGCTGCCAGCCGCGTGTGTGATGCAGGGCCTACGGCATGAAACGAAACGCTGTCAAGATTGCGTTTCAGGGAAAAAGAATTGAAGGATTTCGTCACCACCGGGCCCAGGCATCATCCCCCACTCGTCGCCACTGTTGGGGGTTTGTCCCGACCCCCCTGCGATGCTCGGAAGCCCCGCCACTCATAAGGACCACACGACACACGTCCTTATGGTTCGGGCTTCCAGGTCACTCTGACGCGGCCGGGAACACCACGTTTATTTATGCTGTACGTGGCGGCATGCAACGTCACGCCGCCGCGTGCGCGTCCCTTCACGGGGCAGCGCCACACCCCCTACAGCTCTACTTACTGTCTTTGAAATTGCAGAAGCTCCTCCTTCCTTCTCTGTCCTTTTTCTTTCCTTTATTTCTTCACTCACAGGGTTCTTTGAGCATTGTCGCCAATTGTTATAAAGTCTGTTTGGTGGTCATTCATGCTGGCACTCACACACAGACCTGCTGTGGAGTCATATGTTATTCCAGGAAGCTTTATTGCACAGAATGTATACACCATCCAGTTACTCTTGTGCCATATACATTGGCATGAAGTACAGGACAGGGGTATTGGACTTACATACATAGGAGATAAACCCACCGGCCATCCTACCATCCCAGCTCAGCTCCCCAATTGACACATTCAGAACATTCACTCACAGATACACCCAACATTCTCCTGATCTGCATTCATGCATCAACATTCTGACAGCAAGCACTCCAGGCCAGTGACATCACATGACAAGACTACATTACAACATCTCCCTTTCATAACCTGACACACACCACACTTCATCACAACAGAGACTCTGCTCCCTTCTGAACTACAAATCTAACTCATAGCAGTTTAACTCAGGGAGGTGAGTGGAGACACTTTCTCTCTGGTACATGCGCATTTGGGAGTTTGTTAATGTCAAGTATCATAACACCGTGCAACTTCTTCGGCAGCAACGCTTTCTTCTGGCTCCTGCGCAGTAGAAAGTTAATGCACCAGTAGCTCTGTGCCGCTCCGAAATATATGGTGAGTCTTTTTGGAACTAAACCTCACACTAAGTATTTACAAAGTGAAAGTAAGTGTCTTTGGAAAACAACTCTCTTCAAGCAACTGAGTCATTTATAAGTGCTTTCCAAAATAGATAGGCAGCATCATTCCTACAATGTCCTCGCTGACACCAAACCTTCAGCCAAATCTTCAGCCAAACCTTCAGCCAATCAACACTCAGCAGGCTCACCTCCATCTTGGCTTGGGAAACATTCCTGTCTTTCAATAAACCAGTTAAGGCCTAACCAACCAGTGAATGAGTAACCAAAGAATTACCAGCTCCAACCAGAAAAACACTGCCCCCCCACCCTGTGCAGCACCCTGGATCTGACAATCTTGACCTCCCTAACCAAACTGGACACACCGCAGTGCAGGGTTTTCTTCTCCTGAGGACCTCAAAAGGTATCAATCCTGTTGTGGCGCATGGTGCAAGTCTATATAAGCATGCACCCTTTTTTCTACCTCCTCCTCCCATATTTTACCTTCCCTAATTCGTATGCGTATGCCCTGCATGAGATCGCCATTAAATCTCTCGACCACACCATTGGTCTCGGGATGAAACAACAAAGGCCTCTGATGAGTTACACCAATATTTGACAAACTATTTCATAATATGTGAGTTAACTTGCACCCCATTGTTGCTAAGTATTTTGTTTGGGACCCCTTCTCTCTGGAGCAGCTGATCCAGAAATGTTACTACTGCCTTGGAATCAGCTTCCTGGACAACTTTCATTTCTTTCTACTTGGAATGCAAGTCCATCAACACAATCATATACTTCTCCGCGTGTACCCACAACTGGACCCAAGATATCCATGGCAACATGCTCCCAGGGTAGCTCTGGTTACTCAAGTAGCTACAAAGGCTGAACATAAAACCTGACATTTTTGTCAGAATCATTACACATTGTGCAATTTTCTGTCATACCTAGATGACATTCATGCCCAATCTAAAGCAGTTTACTTCTAATACCTTGCGGACGAACAATGCGCCCACTCTCAGGAGATGACCACCCTCGATACTCAATTCATCCTTCACCCTGTGAAAGGCTCCTAATCTATCATCACTCGTCCAGTTTGCCCAATCACTCATCACTAATGCCTTCACTTTGTTGAGACCCTCATCCTTCTTTTCCGCTTCTTTTCACTCACTCTCCTCTATAGAAGATCCACACGTAAAGATAATTTCTCAAGCTAACTCTTCCTCATCTTCTAGCTCTTCTTCCACACAACCATTATGGGCTCTGGATAAAATATCTACCAATGTGTTCTCCTTACCGAGAATGTGTTCCACCACAAACTGGTGTGCCTGTAGAGAAGTGACCCATCTCAGAATCCTACGTGATGCACCATCTAATCCCTTTGAATTAAAAATGCTCACCAAAGGTTTGAGATCAGTGTAAAGTTTGAAGGATCTGCTTCAAAAAGATGCCTTGAACTTTTTGACTACCCATACGATGCACAAAGCTTTCTTTCTTTTCGAGACCCTAGTTTCAGCACATTTTAATATCCTTGATGCAAAGGCAGTAACTCTCTCCATACATGCGTGTGTTTGTAACAGCACTGCCCCCAAATGTGACCCTGGGTGGTGGGGCCCAGTGGGTCTCTGCAGGCTCCCACCACCCAGGCTCACATTTCTCAACTGCCTGGACTGAAACCTCCTTCAAGGGTACACATTCCACCCACTCTCACAGCATTCTACCAGTGACTTCACACACTACACTTGCACCACTATGATGTAGGCGCAACATTGCCTTTGACTAAAAAGATATCATCCTTCTTGCCCTCAAAAACAGACGATCTAGGGGTTGTTTTTTAGGCTGTCCCACCACTCAGATCCATGGAGAGCCTGCGGTATAGAGAAAAATGTTCAAAATGTATTCTTGAATACTAAAACAGTTGTACTGCAGCCCTCTTCCAAGTCCCTTTGGGCGACTGTAACAATGGTTCAGTCTGAAAAAGCACCTCAAGCTCATTTCAATTTCTAACCATAATGAAAGAAATCCATCCTGATCAGCTCAAAGTCAGCACCCTCTCCAATTAGTAATTCAGGTGCAGGATTCAGTATGTCTTGGGCCATCTGGCCTGAGTCCCCTTCTGGAAACTTTAGCCTCGTCTGAGAGCCCAATCTCTCGCTCTCTCTCGCTCTCTCTCGCTCTCTCTTGCTCTCTCTCTTGCTCTCTCTCGCTCTCTCTCTCTCGCTCTATTATTTCTGACATAAAAATCTCGGTTTTCTACTAGCTGCGGGCTATGCTATGCAGCGACTCGCAAAGTTCCTTTGTAATTTACCCCTGTTTGTGCTCACCAGGTCGTTCCCTCCGAGATGTATAACTAGGTACTCGGGGGGGTGGGGCTGGAGGGGGGGATGTAATTGTGTTTTTGAAATGTAGTCCTTGCTTCACTTCTTCCAGCCACCTGCCTGCCCGGGTCACGAAAGAGTGCCCCACTATCCATGCCGATTTGTAGGGTCCAGCCTCGGGGAAACGGGGAAGATAAGTGTTTATATCAGTTCCTCACTTATGTATTTTTTAAAACATTGCGACTTCCATCCCCCAATTCTTTTCAAACCCTTCGCTCCCAGGCCCCCTGCCCATGCAGAGGTTGCTGCTCCTATCCTGAAGAGTGTGTTCCAAATTCGGCTGGATCCCATCCTGCTTTTGCCACCGCCTGTTTCAATACCACCTGAAACTGGTACCTGCTGAGTGCGCTGCCGTCCCTATGTATTAATAGCTGCCCGGCGACCTCTGGTCGAAGATCTAGGAATTCTTGGGTGATGCATCTGGGACAGTGGTCCTTCTCTCTGATGCAATTGAGGTCTATTGCTTTCCCCCTCCCCGTTTGGTCTGTTTTAGATTTCTTTAGCATTATAGACATCCCCTTGTTTCCCATACTAATGTCTTTCATTGCCAGGCTGTCTCCTGCCACTGTATTACTGGCCACCAGTTCCCCTACCCTGAAAGCCCCATAGTATGCCAGCGCAAATGCTGCCCTGAACAGCGCGGTAGAATTATCAACTTCGCAAAATTTATCGGCCTTCTGTTATCTGGTTTCTTCCTCTCTAATTTCGCCCATCCTCTCATAGCGTATTTTATTCTAGCGCTGTCGGTTGGGTCCGGTATGCCCGCCACTTTTGTGGTACATGCCACTGCCACTAGGTGAGCTGCTGCCCAGCTTTTCTTTTTCCCTTTGGCAAATGCCCCTTCGAGAAATTCACACATTTTTTCCGTTGAAATTTTTTCCACCTCTTTTACACCTGTTTCCACCAACACATCTTTTACATGGTTTTCGTACTGCTTACCCGTTTTGTACATTAGGGCGTTCCTGGTCAGTTTGCCAATAACCCTTTCCTTTCTCCGTTCTTCTCCCACTTCTTTTGAGTCGACCTTGTGGCCAACCATGCTTTCCTTTCCAGTGCCTCCAACGGGACCCATGCCTTCCGCGGCATGGGCGTTCTTTCCTTGTCGGCATCCAGTCTCAGCTCCCTGAATTTTTCCCACTGAAAGCGAGAGATTGCATCAGCCACCACATTTGCTTCCCCAGCGATATGCCTCGCCTTTATGCATGTATTCATTTTTAGGCTTTCCAGCGTGATTGCCCTCATTAATTCCAACACTATTATGCATGACGTACTTCCTTTATTTAACACGTGCACCACCGCCATGTTATCTGACCATACTGCCAATTCTTTGTTTCGTAGCTCTTCCCCCCATGCGCATAACGTGACCCATATCGGGAAGAGCTCCAGCAGCAATATGTTTTTCGTCCATTCTGCCACCTGCCATGTTTTTGGACACTTGCCTGCACACCATTGTTTCCCCAGTATCACGCCAAAACCAAGGCCACCTGCTGCATCGGTGAACAACACCCTTTTACCTTCCTCATTTACCGGTGAGCGCCATATCACCGACCCATTGAGGTATTTCAGAAATTCCGCCCATACTTCCAGATCTCTCTTGATTCCTCCCCTTAGACTGACTCTGTGGTGCCCCTTTGTAGCACCTCTCGTTTTCAGCTCAATACTTCTCTGGAACACTCTCCCCTGTGGTATGACTCTATCTGCGAAATTCAGCTTTCCTGCCAGCGCTTGCAATTCTCTCACTGTCACTTTGTTTATTCCTTGTAGTTCCTTTATTGTCTTTAGCAGATCTGTCACCTTGTCATCCGGGATCCAGCACCTTCCTTTGCTTGAGTCAATTTCTATTCCTAGGAATTGGATAATCTGTGTTGGGCCCATCGTTTTTTCCTCCGCCAGTGGAAAACCCCACTCGCTTGTTATTTCCACAAATTTATCCAAGGTTGCCCTGCATAGCTCTGAACCTTTGGGCCCAACAAATAAAACATCGTCCAGGTAATGTACCATCATGGACTCCCTTATCTCTTCTGTTACCGCCCATTGCAAAAATGAACTTACCCTCTCAAAATATGCGCATGAGATGGCGCACCCCATCGGGAGGCATTTGTTGATGAAGTATTCCCCCTCCCACTGCATACATAACCATCTTTGAGATCTGCTATTGACTGGCAACAGGCGGAATGCAGATTTAATGTCTGCTTTCACCATTCATGCCCCTTTTCCTGCTTTCCTGACCAGTTCTACTGCCTCCTCGAAGTCTGAATATGATACAGTTGCGTCGCTCCGGGCGATGCTGCCGTTCACCGAGGCCCCCGGGGGGTATGATAGGTGGTGTATCAGCCTGTATTCCCCTTCGTCTTTTGTCGGCACCAGCCCCAGTGGTGAGCATATAAATTCTTAGAATGGTTGGGGGGTGTGGCTACGAGAGCCATGTAGGAGGACGCGTTCCAACGGAGCTCCCGAGATCCTGAACAGATCCGGGCAAATTAGTGCGGTGTGACTGCTTATTGAACATCGACGACACGTATGCCAGTGTGTGAAAGTGCTACCTATGCACTGTGAACTTTTGGAGGACAGAGCAGCTACGACGGCGAAGATTGGAGAAGAAAAGCCGAGAGACGTTGAGGACAAAGGGCGACTCAAAATGGCCGACATAGGCCGGAGACGGAATAGAAAAGAGTAGCGGGAAGACCTAATGAGACCAGCGAGCGGTGCGCCCACTCATCATTCGAAAGACCTGCACATCCCTGGAATCATGTCAAGTAGGGCAGCGCGACCCAAAGCGAAACAGCCCACGCTGGATGATTTCACCAGGACGTCCCCGGACGCCGCCAAGAATAAAGATGCATCGGCCGTGGGTGGCGCGACGCCTTTGAGCTCTAATCAAGAAATCCTGGCTGCGATTGCGGGCCTGAGAGCAGCTTGGGAATCGAAATTAGAACTGGCTGTCTCCGAATTAAAAACGGCATTGGACCTCAAAGTTGGGGAGGTCCAGGAGAACGTCAATTTGCTGAGACAGGACGTTAGGGTTCTGGCAGAGCGCACAGAGTCCCTGGAAAAAGAAGTTGGCCCGAATACGGCGGACTGCGCCACCCACAAGGCAAAACTGCACGCCCTAATTCAAAGGGTGGGCAACTTGGAGAGTAGAGCGGAGGAGGCGGAAGGACGACCCCGTCGCAACAATATCCGCATTGTGGGCCTACCGGAGGGGACAGAGGGCCGTGACCCTACTGACTTTGTTGAGACCATGTTACTGCAGGAGATACCCGGAGGGGCCTTATCCCAAGGCTTCGCAGTGGAACGAGCGCATAGAGCCTTAACGAGGAGGCCGCCTCCCGGAAACCCGCCTAGACCCATCATTGCCAAAATTCTTAACTACCGCGATCGGGGAAAGAATATTGGAACATTTTCGAAAAGGAGGCACGATCAAGCGAGGAGCAGCAAACATCACGGCGTATCCGGATTACACTCTAGCGGTGCAGCGGAGCCGCATGAACTTTGGGACTGTGAAACGGAGGCTGAGGGAGGCAGGCTATGAATATATGTTGCTTTATCCTGCAAAACTGAAGGTTATACAGGCGCATAAAACTTTATTTTTCGAGACCCCAGAGGACGCCATGGAGTGGCTCGACACACAGGGGTGCCCCCAGGAATCGGCGGACCGGCTCAAGAAGGACTCGGAGGAGCTGCGGAAGGCGTAAAATGGCGTCGCAAGATGGCGCGACTCATGGACTATGAGACTTGATTATAGTCGGTTCGGAACCTTCGGTATGGAAGGTCAGTTGGTTGTACTGTTTATCGCAAACACTGGGATTATTATTGAACGGGAGCCCCATGGAGCGATACTCTTTCCCCACAATAGCTTAGGTTAGGTGGCCATTAGGGCGACCTCACCCTACTGGGCTCCATGCACCGATCGGTGATTGCGGAACTAGATGTGGGGGTGCCTGAGCTCTGTTGTTGAAGCTGGGCAACAGTTGGGGTGTGTGATGTTGGGGGGAGGGCGGGTGAGGGAGGGGACAGGGAGTTGGGGCTTGGTTGTGTGTGTAGTTAGTTGGGGAATGAGCTAATTCGCGGAGTGGCTGCAGTGGGACGCCTTCTGTGTCATGCGAACTGTTAGAGGTTCCTGCAAATGGGGGGGGAAGACACATAATTGCCATGGGAGACCTTAAGATTGCCACCTGGAACGTCCGCGGACTCAATAATTACCTGAAAAGAAATAAAGTCATGTTGTATCTTAAACGACAGAAGATCGACATTGCCCTGATACAAGAAACGCACCTGACCCAACATAAACTAGACCTTGTAAAGAAAAAATGGGGTGGCACGGTGGTGGGCTCCCCGTACTCGGCCTATGCCAGGGGTGTGCTGATTTGGGTGGCCCCGCATGTTCCACTTAGAATTCTACGAGAGGAGGTAGACACGGAGGGTAGGCTGGTAATACTAAGGGCACTGATTGAGAACAGAGGATTGAGTATTATTAATACATATGCCCCCAACCAGAATACTGCTATATACTTCAGGACTTTATGTACACGCCTGGGCCCGTGCGCAGAGGAACCGATTATCTGGGGGGGGACTTCAACTGTGTTCTTGACCCCAAGATAGATAGGTCCGACAGTAAAGTGGACAAGCCCACCCCGGCGGCTAGGGCTTTACGGGCACTATTAGACGATTTTGGACTAGAAGATGTCTGGAGATTGAAACCACCCACTGCCTTGCAGTACTCTCATTATTCGGCCCCCCAACAGTTGCATACGAGACTAGACTAATTCTTTGCCACGCCAGAAGTGGCGATAGCAACTACTTAGATTGAATACAGAGCGAAGGTCCTGTCGGACCATTCGCCCTTGGTGATGGCCTGGCAATATGGCCGCCCCAGAGGGCGGATACCAACATGGCGCCTTCCGGCGGAGGCGCTTAGAGACCCGGTCTTCAGAGAGGATATTAGAGAGGCGATTATATGGTACTTTGAGGAGAACACGGGCAGTGTAGATTCGGCCAGTACACTTTGGGAGGCCTTTAAGGTGGTATTGAGGGGCGACGCTATTTCCAAATCAAAGGGCCTGCAGGGGGGGGGATTCTAGCTGAGCCAGAGAAAGTGGAGAAAGAATTGGAGCGTGAATGTACCAGAGCGGGGGGGGACACAGATTTAGTACTTGAATTACAGCAACGATGCTCGGAGCTTTGGGGGCGGCTTTGTGACCTCAACTACAGGAAATACGTGGAGAGGCAGCATGTTGGCGTTGACAAAACTGGTCGCCTACTGGAATGGCTTTATAAGAGGGAAACCCCTAGGGCCCCGATCATGATGATAGAAAGGGAAAATGGGGAGGAGGCTCACACTCAGGAAGAGGTTAACGCTGTTTTCTTAGATTATTATAAAGCGCTGTATGAGGACAAAGGGGAAGACAATCTGGATAAGATCAGGGACACACTGGAAGATATGGAATTGCCTAGAATTAGTGCAGAGGAAAAGGAGGAGTTAGATGGTCCCATTACGCTAGATGAACTGGAAGAGGTGGTGAAACGGCTGCCTACTTACAAGACCCCGGGCACTGATGGACTCCCCAGTGAGTTTTATAAAACATATAGCGCAGAGATACTCCCCCCCTATGCTGGAGATGTATAATGAATCATTTGAGGGAGGCCGATTGCCGGACACGCTCAGAGAGGCGCTGATAGTGCCGCTTCCCAAGCCTAATAAGCCGAGACAACACTGTGGGTCGTATAGACCGCTGTCGATGTTGAACCAAGACAGTAAGATCCTCACAGCGGTCCTGGCGGACAGGCTACGCAAGGTCATCGGCAGACTAATACACTCGGATCAGACAGGTTATGTTCCTGGCAGGAATATAACCCATAATCATAGGCGGCTCCACAGGGTGATCGAAGAAGGGAACAGAAGGGATGAGGAAATGGCAGTGATTTCCTTAGACGCAGTCAAGGCATTTGACTCGGTGAGGTGGCCGTGGCTGTTCGCAGTCCTGGGGGAATACGGGTTCGGGCCAGGCTATATCAGATGGGCGAGGCTGCTGTATAGCCAGCCAACGGCTAGGGTGCGCACAGGATCGGTGATATCCGATAAGTGGCGCCTTGGTAGGGGTACTAGGCAGGGATGTCCTTGGTCCCCGATGTTATACATATTGGCCCTGGAACCCTTAGCGGTATATCTTAGACAGCAATATGACCTGGTGGGCATCGAGGTGGGAGGAGAGAGCCACTTGATATCCCTATATGCCGATGACTTGCTGCTGTACCTAAAATATCCGGAGGAGAACCTCCAGTATGTTTTGGAGGTCATGCAGAAGTATGCCGAATTGTCCGGCATAGCGGTTAATCCCGGCAAGTCGAGCATGTTCCCCCTAGGGTATTATGCGAGGGTCCCCACGGAACGTTTACCGGTATTACCCGTGCCCTGGGCGACCGAGTCCTTCCGATACCTCGGAATAGACATATATCATACTGTGGTAAACGAACATCTGCACAATACTGCAGTTGCTGTGGATAACATCCGTGCATCCATGCGATTTTGGGAGAAGCTGCCGCTGGCGATGATGGGGAGGGGGCCTTGCTCAAAATGGTTGTCCTGCCTAGACTGTTGCATTTCTTCAACAACATACCATACTTAATACCTAGGAGGTTCTTTACCAAACTCGACAGTATGTGCAGGGACTTCCTATGGCACGGCACTCGCAACCTTAGTGGCACTGTGGAAGCTGCAAAACTTTCACGATAAAGGAGGGATCAAATTACCGCATTTTGAGGCCTATTATGTAGCGAGCCAATTGCAATATGTTACACAGTGGCTCTCTGATGAGGAATCTCCCGAGTCTAGGTTGGTTGGGACAGATTGCGCCCCGTTTTATTTGAAGGAGATCATCTGGGTCCCTAGACAGGACTTAAATGTTCGCCCTGGCATGTTATTACTTGGGTGGAGAATGTGGCGTAGAGCATGTCGGCTGCTGGAAAGCCCGGACCCGTGTTCGCCGCAGGTGCCACTGGTCGCCTTGACTGCGGGGGATAGCCAACTTAGGAAAATGATCAGAATATACTGGGAATCGGTTGGGTTGGCCACGTTAGGAGATATATGGCAAGATGGGGCCATCAAGGATTTTGCAGACCTAAAAGAAGAGACTGGGTTACATGGGGGCCAATACGTTACATACCTCAGATTGGTACGGATTATCCGAAAATCTTGGCCTGAGACGGTGTTAGCGGAGGATCCAGACGCCCTGATCGACACGATATATGATATATCTGAGGGCGGACACGAGATTTCCAGATTGTATGATGTGGTGATGTCCCGGGTGGGAAAGGACCTATTGGATTTGAGACTAGAATGGGAAACGGAGGTGGGGACACAGATGACTGATGGGATGTGGGAACGGGCTATGGGATATCATAAAAAAGTGTCCAGAAATGCTAGATTACAACAAATCCAACTATATATCACGCACAGAGCGTACATGACCCCCAAAAGGATAGCTAAGTTTGCGAACGCAGGCAGACAAGCATGTCCGAAATGTAACGAGGAGGACGCGGACATGACGCATATGTTCTGGTCCTGCCCAGTAATCGAAGTCTTCTGGGGAGAAGTGTCACAGAAGTTAGCTGACAAAGGGGTCCTGTTAAGCATTGACACGGCCTGGGCTTGCCTCCTAGGGAGATTCCCCAGACCGAAGAACACCAGATATCTGGGGAAACTGAGAGACCTAGCGTATATACTCGCTAAGAGGAGGATAGCCATGAACTGGAAGCAAGGTTACAAACCCAAGATAGAGATGTGGTGGAGGGATCTGCAAAAATGGGCGGAAGCTGAAACCATGGTCTGGCAAGAAGCATGTAGTAAATGCGGGGAGGAGGATGTGGGCAACCTAGTAGCCTGGAGGCTGTTAGTTACTGGTCTGTTTGGGGTGCAGGGGGAACCTACTGCCTCGGAGGAGGAAGACACCCGACCGCTCCAGGTCGATACAGAACTACCCTGTTGATAAGCTCATGGGGAGGAGGGGGGGCAGTGCAGTGTTGTGTTTTCTTAATTGTCAATTATCCTATTGTACATAATACCTCAAGTTTGTTTTGTACTGTTTTCATTTAAAATAAAATATATTTAAAAAAAATAAATAAATAAATTCTTAGAATGGTAAGGCTGTAAAGGGCCCTCCACCCTCCCCAGTTCTACCTCTTTCCGGATCTTATTGGTCACTATATCTCTGTTCTCGGTTGCCGACTTCAGGTTTCTAGGAATGTCTTGCGCTCCCTGCCCAGTAAACGGGATGTTAAAACCTTCTCTAAAGCCTTGTCTGATCTGATCTGCGTTTCTTGGTCTGGATATTTCTGGAGCCACTCTTGCATCCTCTCAATTTTTACTAGCGTGGCCCCCTTCCCGCCCCAGTTCTTATTTCCGCGTCTCATCGCTTCTGCCGCTTGGAGCTGCGGCCCTTGTGCACTTGGAGCTGCTGTTGTCACCCTTACATCTCTCGCACTTGTGGCTGAACTTGCACTTCTATCCCCAGCTACAGGGTACCCCCTTCTTGAAATTCTGACATTGTCCTGGTTCTGCTCGTGCTGTTCCTGTGCTCCCGCTGCCCCCCCCCCCTGCGTTGTTGGGGGCAGGCTGCTCTGCCACCCTTTCTGTGACCCATAATTTCTGGTCTCTATTTCTGTCATAGCTGGATTCGTACCTTCTGTTATTGTTTCTATAATCCGCTTTGTAATCATTCTGCCAACATTGCCTTCTCTGCTGCCCCCCCTGCGCTTCGCTCCTTGGAATCCCATTTCTCCTTCAGCACATTAAATATGTAGAGATTAAAATTTTCTTCATCCCAACCCATATCCGGAAAGCAGTCCATCTCCTTTCTGAACTCGTGATCATACTCCAGCCATGCGTCACCCCCAAACACCGCGTGTACCTTCAGCACCCTCTGCTGATACGCCACTAATGCTACCCCGTCTTCTGGGAATTTTTGTAATATAATTGTAGACATTATGGTGAAGGCCGCCATCCAGTTGTCAAAATTCCTTACCACTTGCCCCTTTTTTTATAAACTTTTCTCGTCCTCCTTAATGTCCTCTAGGGCTACATTCATCCCCCTCTTTTGACAATCTAACAATGTGAAAATATCGATCAATTCCTTCCTCCATATTTTCTCCTTTACTTTGTCATTTATATACCAAGCCATTGCCTTCATTGACCTGCCCTGTGCATCTTTACCCATGGTTGGCCTGCCATATTTCGTCATGAGTGGCCCCCCAATTTCTGCCGCTGCCACCGTCGGTGGGTCCCCTGACACTGTTGCCCCTGGTGCCCCCGTTGGGACCCCCGGTTGTGGGTTGGGTCCTTGCGGTGCTCCCCCTGTGTTTGGCCCTACTGGTGCCCCTTGTGGCGCTGGGACCGGGGTTTCCCTGGGTTCTGCCCCTGCCCCCCCTGCCCCTCTGTTTCTCCCTGCTCACCACTCCTCTCCATTTTACCCAAGCCCTTAAATGGTCCCTTTCTTCATCATCACTGCTTGTTTCAGTTGAGGAACTCCCCTGCCGCTCCTCCCTGGATCCCTTCTCACGTCTGCTCTTCTTGCCATTGGTTCTGGGCAAATTACCTGAAACTGTGACGCAATTTTTAACATTTTTACGATTTTGTTCCCCACATTATTATTCACAGTACCTTCATTTTTATCTTTTTTCTTCCTCTTGGTAGGTGCCTCTGTCTGTTCCTACGATCTCTTCGACTCCACTCTCCCCCTCTTCTGTCCTTGCGGTACCTCGTCTTCTCCTTCGCTGCTGCTGGGCTCTATGAACAGAAAAGGTGACATTGCCTTCGCCCTTTCTTCCTTCTGCATTATCTCCAGCACCCATTGCGCCCCATATTCTTTCTCCGCCTTTCTCGCCCATTCTGAGAATTCTTGAGCCCTTTTTTCTCTTCCTTCCGCCATCCTTCTCGTCTGAATTCTGTCAGCCACGCTTTCCGGCTCCTTCGCACTGTGCGCCCGTCTCGCTTGTTCACGGCGAAGATGCTCTGTTCGTTCGCAGCTGGTACTTCTGAGTCGTTCCTGCTCCAGCATAGCTGGGCGAACTCGTAGCCACTGCGTTTAGATTGAATTAAAAGGAGGTGGAAATGTGTGAGCCCGCAAGAGCAAACGATTTTCCTTCCCCTTATCCAAGCACTAAGAGCCTACCCGAGAGAGGTGAGCTCTTACCTGGTTTGTGTCGCCTCTCCTTTTCCTGGCTTACTTATACACCCCCGGCCTTTTTTTCCTTCTTGGGGGCGGCTGGGTTACCCCCTTGGTGCCTTGCTGTTATATTTCGCACCTTCCCAGTTGCTTCCTGCCGTTTTCTGGGCTTTTGTTTCTTGTGGCGCCGTTCGGATGCCCCTCCCTACGCTTTTGCGCCGTTTCCCCCACCCGCGTCTAAACTCGCAGACCCTCTATCGTCCCGCATTTCATGTGGCCCGGGGCAAAATATTTTGAACATTTTTGCATCACTGCTTACACACAGAGAAATGTGTGTTTCTTTCTGTGAGGGAAGCCCTTGGAGTGCTAAAAATTCATCTGTGAGCTCACTAGTAACATGCCATTGCAGCCATCTAATTTAAATTCGGCAAACATGGGGGACGAACTCAAAATGTTATCTGACGCAGAGTTCCATGGCATTGGACCAAAAAAAACCTTAGACAAAGAGATAAAAAAGTGTTTTTCTTGGCAAAGGAAACAGAGTGCTGAAAATTCATGTGTGAGCTCGCTTGCATCATTGTTTCTCTAGCCTCAGGTCTAGTGCTTTTAAAAGAGACCTTTTTTGTAAAAATCGACAAACTATCAATTTACTGCAAACTTTTATTTTCACTGAAAAAAGTGAAACAAATATGAGTTTTGTGTAAAAAAGTGATTTTACATGTTTTTTTCACCAGACTAAGGTGTTTCTGCTCAAAATCATGTTAGGCTTTGTGCCAGTATGTGTATATGGTTTTAGATCTATCATCAAAAAAATCCTTTGGGGGAGGTCAAGCATCACATATGATGCTCTCTGGAAAAAATACACCCTAAATATTTTATTTACAAGCAAAGTGAGGTTGAAATGAACGGGGTTGTCCTAAAACATTAAACACTACTTATTTTTCTGGGCTGGAGTCCAAGTTCAAGTTATTCGGTTGACCTTTGCTACATATGTGTAGTTTGGGTTGCATATATGACATCGATGTTGCATATGTGACGCTTTCCCGAAATTAGCTGATGCACGTATGCAACAAAAAACGAAATGATTAGTTCTGTGCATTTATAAACATTTGGAGATATACTTTCAATGCAGCTTGTTCTAAAGCCACTGAACAGTCTTGTAGGCTGTGTAGTGTGGGCTTCCCCTTGCTCTAGGTTCCTACTTCCTATACTCTGGAATTAATTACAGACAGTTTTGTTGTGGACAAATTATTGGCCCTAGGCATTTATTTTCTACAGAAAATACACAACCAAAATTATATAACAGCATGTGTGCTTTTGGGCACACCGTGTCCAGGATTGGAGATGACATCCTTCTCCTTGGCAAGTCTGTTACCCTCGGGCATCTGTTCCTGGACACGTGCCGCCACACCTGAGTGGGCGTTGCCCCGGCCGCTCAGGTTCCCCCCAAAAGTGCCCCTATCTACAACCCCGCTTCTCTAATGCCCTGAAAATATTGTCTGAAAATACCCCATCCCTTTGTTGGACAGGTGCACCCCGTCCTGATGGAACATCTCGGGGTTGTTTCTGGGAAAAACCGTGCCTTCTAAAATGGAGGCCTGTGCTCCTGCAGTATTTTTCCACTGCTTTGTTCAGTTTCCTCCTTGCCGTTTCCACGGCCTGCCTCCGGTGTGCCAAGTAGTAGATTCTACGTTTCTACGGCTGCTCATTTTCCCTTTGCCTAAGCTCCACTGGGCCTGTACTGGTCTCCCCCTCCCATTGGTTTGCCTAGGTCGCCATAGACCAATAGCAGCAACCCGGAGGCGGGAGCCGGCCCAGTACACCAAGGTCCACACAAAGGCTCCTGTCAGCTTCCCTGTCTGCTTTACAGGCTGCAATATGTTATTTCTGCCGCAGCCAAATCCTCCCTTAGGCTGCTACCCCTGGACTATTGGACTACCATGACTCTTACAACACATTCTGCCGTGTTTAGTGCCTCCTTTCTGACTTCCTTTGTACTACCTTCTCTGCTGGTACTCCTTCAGCTCTCTTTGTTATGTTCTCAAATAATATTTGTGTCTGTACTCACCCTTACCATCTGACTCCCACTTGACTCCTTAACTACAGGACCTTCATCTATCCTGAAAGTCAAACTTGGGTGTAATTTTGCATTTAACTTGAAAGTCAAACTTGGGTGTAATTTTGCATTTAACTTTGCCCATTGATTGTAAACCTGCTAGCCCAGTGACTGTTCCATACGGTAAACCTGCTAGCCCAGTGACTGTTCCATACCGCTTGCCTCACTTACTCCTCCCCCTGCCTCCTCTCTTCATTCTCATGGCACTGTCGGTTTCTCCCATCTATTCCAACTGCTTCTCTATCAACTATCCTTCCCTTCTCACTAAGTCTGGAAAGAAGAAGTTAAAACAGGATATCTTGGCCTCCAACCCTGGTCTCCCTATTGCTGTTACCTATACCAGAGCTTCTTCCAGACAGACCCTCACCGACATCCTCTGTTCCTTCGCCGGATATATGGACCCCCCATATGATCTCTGTGCTCTGTCCTGTCTCCTCCTCTCCCATAAATGGTGGCACTCGCTGGGAAGTCCTTGTGGCTTCTTTTGACTCCTCCAGAGTCATCATTAACGTCTACCTAAATGGCACTGTCGTGGTCCCCTCCTCTCATTCCTTGGCTACTGTTTGTGCCCTCGACGTCTTTGACGTGCAAAAGAATAAAACAACACACTCCTGACGGGGAATAAGGCAAAGAGAGCAGGCTGCGAGAGTTCAAGGAAAGGCTTTATCTCTGGTGAATAGTATTCAAGAGATATCTGAGAGTGCTCTACACAAGTTATCATTACATTACGTTTTATAGGGTAAATGACGCAACTAACATAGGATACTAAGTTGGTCCCGGATTGGTGAGTTCACTCGATGTCTCGGGTGGGGTGGCTTGGCTTGGTTGGCGGGAGGATTGACGTCAGTCATCTGTGCTCAGCATGGGTGAAGGTCAGGTCGCTGGGAGGTAGGATGGTCGCTATCTAAGCTAACATAATGTATTCTCAAATGCATGCACTAAATAATAATTGTTCAAAAGACCTTCAGTAGTTTATCATGTCTCTATAAAAGTCACATATATATCTATACTATCAATAACATAGGATCATACAAGTCTTAGGTTAAGGGTTTTGACCGTTATAATACACTGGTTGAAGTTAGGGTCCGTGCACATAAGAATCTCTGGTATGTGGCATTTGTTAGTGGTAGGCAACGATATATTGTAGCAGGGGTCTAATGTTAGTTGGGGATCTGCTGGGTGGGCATCATGGCATGGTCAGTGGTCTGGCACATGAGGGGAATATCTTGCAGGGACACAGGGTCACAATGGCAGTATGTTTTCGCTGGCGCAGGTGCGGGAGGGGCAACAACACATTTGTGGAGATGGACGAGCTATGTGCTTAGCTCATGCTGGTTCACATGCAGGACAGTGATCTAAGAGGAAGAGCGATGTGTTACATTTATTATTGTGTTGCAAGTATCTTCGGCTTCAGCGTGAGAATGGACCCGCAGAGTTTTTCAGTCAGAGTGAGAACGAGGGTGGGGGCCCTGTGCCCTGCGCGCCTAGCCGGGCTATTGCGAGTAAAGGAAAGAGAAGCGTTTTTGTACTATAGCAGTGAGGCCTAGTCACCAAGATGGAATCGAAAGGGGGTACAAAAATGGTTGCCCCGTGTCCTGCTCAGTGGTCACATCTACGCAAAAGTCAACCAAGGTTAACATCGCATAAGGGCAAGGGGCGAACCCACTACTGGAAGCACTTGGTCCGAGTCTTGTTCTGAGAAGTAGAGGAAGCGAGCGGCCTGATGGCCCATCGCTCCCACACACTACCTTGCCCACTCTTCCCTCCTCTGCCCATCTTCTGGCTACCTCCACAACTCTGCAGGGCGTACCTCTGATTTGTACCCCTCCCCGGAAGGTCTTTAAGGCCGGAAACCTTCTTCATCTTGCCACTCTCAACTCTCGGTCTGCTGTCAAACACTTCTCTGACATCTGCCACCTCCTTGAAGAACTTGACCTCGACGTCCGTGGTCTTACAGAGACATGGTTCACGGCCAGCTCTGTCACGAGCTTTGACACTCTCCTCCCTGATGGCTACAAGATCCTCTCCGCACCCAGATCCACTCGCCCTGGAGGGGGTGTAGCCTTGATCTTTCCTGAGTGGATTCCTGCCACTATAATTCCCACTCAGATCTACTCCTCTTTCGAATGCCTCGTCTGCAGGCTCTCAATCTCTCCTAGCCACTCTCTTACTGTTGCCACTCTCTACCGGCCCCCTGGTCAAATAACCTATTTTCTCTCTGAGTGGGCTGACCTCTCCTCCTCTCTCCTGGCCTCAACCACTCAACTCCTCCTCCTTGGTGACCTCCACATTCACCTCGATTGTCCCTGTCCCTCAACTTTGCTATTTCGCGACCTCTGTGATTCCCTCTCCCTCTCTATCCTCCCCTCTGGCCCAACGCACTCTGCAGGGCACACACTTGAGGTCTTGATCTCCTCTTGCCTCCCCCTATCTATCCCTCTCTCCACTCCCCTCTCCTGGAGTGACCAATACCTCCTCTCCTCTCATCTCTCTCTCTCTCTTCCCCCCAAACCAAGCCTACCCAACACTGCCACCTACCTTCCTGGACATCCGGACCATGAAGCGTGTGTCAGTCGAGGCTTTTGCTTCCACCTTCTCCCCACCCCCTCTTCCTCTGGCTGACTCACACCCTGACACAGCCCTGTCTTCTCTCTATTCTTCTATTTCTGATACTCTTGATGTTCTTGCCCCTGTCATGAGGATCCGCCTGAAGTCCAAAGCCAAGCGCAAATCCTGGTATGACCCCAACCCAGCTACACTTAAACGTAGGTGTAGGGTGGCTCAGAGAAAATGGAGGGATTCCTGCTCATCCTCTGACAAACTGGCCTGTTGCCTACTCCAAAGGCAATACCGTCTCTCTGTCCGTACCAAGAAGAGAGTCCACATTCAAGCCCGTGTCTCTGCGCCATCTAACAGCTCGGCCGAACTTTTTAAAATTTGTAAGGAGCTTGCCAACCTGGCTGCAGTCTCTACCCCTCCCCTTGCCTCTCAGGCTCTTTGCAATGCCCTGGCCTCACACTTTATCTCAAAAACCCAGGACATCCTGTGCACTCCACTCCCTCTCCTCTCCCCTCTCCTTCGGTACTCACTGACCCTCCTCCGGCCACCCCACCACCCTTCTTCTCTTCCTTTCCTCTTCTCCCCTGATGAGGTCGCTAGACAAGTCAGATCTATGAAAGCCTCGCCAAAACAGGTTCATCCCTGTTCCTCTAAAACTCTCAAGGACCACATTGATACCCTTGCTCCAGCCCTTGCCGACTTTTGTAACCACTTCTTTGCCTCAGGATCCTTCCCTTCCCCTCCCCTTTTAAGCACTCCCTTGTACATCCTCTCCTCAAGAATCCCACAGCGGATCCCTCTTGTCCGGCCAACTATCACCCAATTTCTATTACCCCCTTCTTAGGCAAACTCTGTGAAAAGCTGGCCATCTCTCAGCTAAACCTTCATTCTGATTCTGTTGGCTGTCTCCATGACCATCAGTCTGGCTTCAGATCTGGCAGAAGCACGGAAACTGCTCTCCTGAACATCCGTGAAGATCTGCTTTCCAACCTTGACTCTGGTATTCCCTCTGTTCTCATCCTACTTGATCTCTCCACTGCCTTCGACATGGTCAACCATACCATCTGCTCAACCGTCTCCGGGATAACTTGGGCATCACCGATCAGGCTCTGGCCTGGCTGACCTCTTTCCTCTCTGATCCACCCTCCCAGGTTTAACTTCGGTTCTTCCTATCATCTATTTTCCTCTCCACCTGTGGAGTTCACCAGGGGTCTAACCTCTTGCCCTGGCTTTTCAACCAATACCTGGAAACTCTTGCCCGCTGTATTGCCATTTTCTGCTCAAACTTCCAGTGCTACGCAGACAACGCTCAACTCATTTTCAGGCTGCCCTCGGCCACCACCTCCACCTCTCTCATCACTGATTGCCTAACTGCCATTCAAGATTGGTGTGCCGCCAACGGTCTTTGTCTTAATGCTAGCAAGACAGAGATCCTACTCATTGGCACACCATCACCTTCCTTTCACCGCACTCTCTGGCCGGCCTCCCTTGGCCCTCCTCCTATCCCCACCTCCGAGGCCAAGAACCTTGGTGTCACCTTTGATTGCACACTCGTCTTCTCCGCCCACATCGCTGATGTATCCAAAAAGTCAAACAACCTACTGCACCTCCTCAGAGGTATTCTTCCTTTCCTCTCATTCCCCCAGAAGGTCACTGTATCCCAATCTCTGGTTCTCTCTAAGTTGGACTATTGCAACAGCCTCTTTCTTAATATACCTGCCTCTACTCTCCGCCCTTTACAACTTATCCAGAACAGGACTGCGAGACTTGTCCTTGGCCTCAAGCCCTGGGATCGTATCTCTCCAGCTCTGAAATCTCTCCATTGGCTCCCAGTGGATGCAAGGATTAAATTCAAAACCCTGTTCATTGTCCACAAGACTTTCTGGGGCCTGGGTCCAACATACCTTCAGCTATCCCTCTGCAATAACCTCCCATCTCGAGCACTCCGCTCCTCTACCTCTAACTCCCTGAGGGTCAGTCGTTTCTCAAAGAAACGAGCTGGGGGTAGATCTCTGTCTTCGGCTGGGGCCTCCCTCTGGAACAGCCTCCCTGCCACTCTAAAACTTGAGGAGAACTATCTCCGGTTCCGGAAGCACCTCAACACCTTCCTCTTTGCTTCTACCTTCTCTCATCTCCCCTGTTGATTCTACTCTCCCTTGGCACCATGCATCTGGCCACCCTCTGTCCTCTGGGCCCAGGTACCTGCTCATCTTGCCACTCTCACGCACTGCCTCCGGGCCACCCTCTGCACTGGGGTCTGTATCTGTACCCATACAGCCCTCCCCTTTTCTTCCTGCACTTTCAGACCTACATGGCCTGCTGCCATAAACCCAGCACTTGCCACTTGCTGGCTGCACTCCCATTGTTTGTTGCCTTGTCGCTCTCTGAAACACTTGTGTATGAGCACAATAGAAATAAAATATCAATATCAATACGTGGTATCATTTCTGACATGAAAATTTCAGTTTTCCACCAGCAGTGCGCTAAGTCATGCAGCGACTCAAATGTCTCTTCGCAATTTTCCCCTGTTTGTGCTGACTAGATCGTTGCCCCCGAGGTGTATGACCAGGTATTCAGGGGGGGTCTCTGAAACCGATCAAGTCTGACAACCTGTCATGAATGTCTTCCCAGTACATGCCCGGGAGGCCCCACCAGGATGTGATTGTCTTCTTGAAGTGGAGTCCCTGCTCGACCTCCTAAATCCACCTGCCTGCCCGGGTCACGAACGAATGTCCCACAATCCACGCCGATTTGTAGTGGCCCGTATCTGTAGGAGTGGGGTTATAGAGGTTCATATCAGTTCCTCCCTTACATATCTTTAAAAACACTGTGACCTCCAACCCCCAATCTTTTTTACACCCTTTGCTCCCAGGCCCCCCCACCCATGCTGACGTGGCTGCACCTATTCTAAATGAGTGGGTCCCAAATTCTGCCGGATCCCACCCTGCCTTGGCAACTGTTTTCTTCAAGACTGTATGGAATTGGTACCTGCTAAGTGCGCAGCTGTCCCTGTGTATTAGTAGTTCTCCTCGGACGTCCGGTCGGATGTCGAGAAATGCTTGAGTGATGCACCTGGGACAGTGGTCCTTTTCTCTGATACAGTTGAGGTCTATCGCTCTCCCCTTACCCGCCTGGTCGGTCTTAGATTTCTTCAGGAATAAGGACATGCCTTTGGATCCCATACTAACATCACCTCTTGCCAGGCCATCCCCTGCTACTGTATTCCGGGCTACCAGCTCCCCTATTCTGAAGGCCCCGTAATATGCTAGTGCAAATGCCACCCTAAAGAGAGTTGTTTTGTACTCGCTGCAACACGTGTCCTGCAGCGTTTTTAGCAGTACCACCAGTTTCCCAGAATTCAGAGGTCTCCTACTATCTGGTGTTTTCCCCTCCAACCTTGCCCAACCCTTCATTGCATACTTTATGAACGGGCTGTTGGTTGGGTCTGTTACCCCTGCTATTTTTGCAGTGTATGCAACTGCGGCTAAATTTGCTGCCGCCCAACTTTTCCTTTTCCCTTTAGAAAAAGCCCCTTCCAAGAATTCACACATTTTTGATGTTGTAATCTTCACCACATCTTGTACTCCTGCTTCATCCAATCCATTCTGCACATGTTTTCCATATTGCTTACCCATTTTGTAAGTTAGGGCGTTCTTGGCCAGCTTTTCTATGACCCGTACGGGTTGCTGCGGTTTTTCCTGTATTTTCCCCGTTAACCTCATGGCTAACTTTTCCTTCTCCAACTTCTCCTCCAGCGCTTTCAGTGGAACCCATACCTTTTTTGGTGTGGGCGTTTTTTCCTTTTTGGTGTCCGGCCTCAACTCCCTGAACCTGTCCCACTGAAAACGAGACAAGACGTCAGCCACCACATTTGCTTCACCAGATACGAGCCTTGCTCTTATGCATACATTGGTTTTTAGACATTTGAGTGTGATGGCTCTCATTAGCTCCAGAACCAGTGGGCATGATGCACTCCCTTTATTCAATACTTGCACCACTGCCATGTTATCTGACCAAACTGCCATTTCCTTGCTATTCAGCTCTACTTCCCACGCACATAATGCTACCCAAATTGGAAAGAGCTCCAGCAGTGTGATATTCTTTGGCCAAGCTGCCTCCTGCCATGCCCTTGGCCATTTCTCTGTCCACCACTATCTTCCTAGTATTGCCCCAAAACCGAAACCTCCGGCCGCGTCCGTGAACAACACTCTCCTTCCCTCCTGGTTGATAGGTGTGCGCCAGTTAACCGATCGATTAAACAACCTCAGAAATTCTCACCAAACTTCCATGTCCTTCTTGATTCCCTCACCCCCCCCATCCTGACTCTGTAATTACCCATCTTGGCCCCTCTCGTTCTCACCTCAATGCTTTTTTGAAAAATTCTACCTTGCGGTATGACCCTTCCTGCAAAGTTTAGCTTTCCCGCTAGTGACTGCAATTCTTTCACTGTGGCCTTGTTCCTCTCCTTTAGATCATTTATAGTTTTCAAGAGGTCTGCCACTTTTTCTTCCGGGATCCGACATACACCCTCCCTTGAGTCCATTTCTATCCCCAAAAACTATTGTCTGTGTTGGACCCATTGTTTTTGCCTCTGCCAGCGGGAAGCCCCATTCACCCGTCGGCTCTATAAATTTGTTTCGGGTCGTGTCACATAATCCTGACCCTTGCGGTCCTACGAATAAAAAATCATCCAGGTAATGGACCACCCTGGCCTCCTACATCTCTTTGGTGAGTGCCCACTGTAGGAATGAACTCACTTTTTCGAAGTATGCACATGAGATGGCACATCCCATGGTGAGGCATTTGTCAATGAAATATTTTCCCTCCCATTGCATGCACAGCCATTCCTGTGAATCCTTGTTTACAGGCAATAGTCGAAAAGCTGATTTTATGTCTTCCTTTGCCATCCATGCCCCCCTCTTCCTGCCTTTCTGACTACCTCCACCGCCTCTTGGAAATCTGAGTAAGTTACTGTTGCTTACATTTGTGGGATGCCGTCATTTACAGATGCCCCTGTGGGGAATGAAAGATGGTGAATTAGCCTGAATTCCCCTTTCTCTTTCTTTGGGACTAGCTCCAGGGGTGAGCATATGTAGTCGCTGAATGGCACAAGTGTGTAAGGACCCCCTATCCTCCCTAGTTCTACCTCCTTCCTGATTTTTTCGCTTACTGCCCTTCTGTTTTCCAATGCTGATTTCAAATTTTTTGGAGTGTTCAGTGATCCTTGTCCTGTAAACGGAATGTTGAAACCTTCCTGAAAACCAGTTCTAATCATAGTGGCGGCCTCTTGGTCTGGGAATGCCTGAAGCCACTTTTCCATCACTTCAATCTTCACAGGAGAGGCCCCCTTCTCACCCCAGCTTCTAGTTACGTTTCTCAGTGTTTCTATTGCTGGCTGTTGATGCCCTGGTGCACTTTGCGCTGCTATGATCCCCTCTACATTTCTCACACTTGTGGCTGAATTTGCAATTTCTCCCCCAGCTGCAATGTGCCCCACTTTCGAAATTCCGGCACTGTGCTGACTGTGCTCGTGGTTTCCAATTGTTTCCCCCGCCACCCCCTTGGGCAGTTGGCGGCATGCTACTCTGCCAACTTCGCTGTGAGCTAAATTGCCTATTCTGAAAATTCTGTTCCCTTGACCTCCCATAGCTGTTGTCATATCTCCTGTTATTATACCTGTACACGCTTCTATAGTCATTTTGACAGTATGGTTTTCTCTGTTGCCCCCCTGAACTGTTTTCCCTGTACATTAAATATGTACAGATTATGGTTTTCCTCATCCCACCCTATCTCGGGAAAGCAGTCCATTTCCTTCCTAAACTCATGGTCGTATTCCTTCCATGGATCCACCCCAAATGCCTTGTACACTTTCAAAACCCTTTGTTGCTATGTAACCAATGCCACTCCGTCCTCTGGGTATTTATGTAATATAATAGTGGACATTATTTGGAAAGCTGCTACCCAGTTCTCGAAGCTCTTGACCACGGTCACCCTCCTTAGTATACTTTTTTCATCCTCTTTCATGTCCTCTACTGACACATTCAGCCCTCTCTTTTGGCATTCTAGCAGGGAAAAAATGTCTATGAACTCTTTTCTCCAAATTGTCTAACTTTATCATTAATGTACCATGCCATCGCTTTCATAGACATTCCCTGTGCATCCTTCCCCATTGTAGGTGTGCCATATTTTGTCATGGCTGGCCCTCCTTCCTTGTTTCCTGTGGCTGCCGGACTTGCCCTTGGTGGATCCCCCCCTGAGGGTTGTTCCCTGTCTGTGGCGTCGGTGTAGATCCCGTGGGTTCCACGGGTGTGCTGGGTGGGGGCCCCTTGAGGACTAGGTCCCGGCGGTGCCCACTGGGGACTGGGTACTGTTGGTGCCTCCAAATGGCTGGGGGCAGGATCCCCGGGCACCTAGCGGTACTGGCCCCGCCCCCCTGCACCTTTACCTGCACCCTCCAACCCAGAGCCCTTCTGCTTTTCCTTGCTCACCACCCCTTTCCATTTGACCCATGCCTTCAGGTGGTCCCTCTCCTCATCATCACTGCTTTCTACTTCCGTGGTGGAGTCCCCCTGCTCCCCCCTGTACCTTTTATGCTTCCTGCCCCCCTGTCACTGGTTCTGGGTGACTTACCCATACCAGAGATGCAGGTGCGGAACATATTCACAATTTGCCTTCCAATTTTTTCCCCACTTTTTACAGTACCTTTTTGGGTTTTTTTCTTTTCTTCTTCTTGGGTGTCTCCGTCTGGTCTTGCGTTCTCATTGGCTCTTCTCTCCCCCTCTTCTGCCCTTGCGGTATGGCCTCCTCTGATTCGCTGCCGCTGGATTCCTCGATTAGCAAAGGCGACATTTCCTTTGCCCGTTCCTCTTTTTGCATGGTGTCAAGTACCCATTGGGCTCCAAACTCTTTTTCTGCTTTTCTGGCACATTCGCTGAATTCTTTTGTCCTTTTGCCCTTTCCTCTGCCATGCTTCTTGTCTGAATGCTTCTTCCCTGCTGTATTGTGCCTCTTTTTCGTTATTTCCCATTTCCTCAATATGCTTGTGGTCTCTGGCCCTCTTTTGCTGTCACGTGAGTCTTCTTTTAGCAATGTACCGGTCACGACCCTTACGACTGTGCCACTGATAATGGCGCAAACCTCTTTTAGAAGGTCCAAAAAAACTCCTTATTTTCTGGCACCGTTCCCCTGCAAGCTTCTGCCCTTTTAAATAGCCTCCTTCCAGCTATCTCTTCTTACGCCGGGCCTGCTGCACCAAGTGCTGTTGCCCCTTAAAGAAACCCTCGGCTAGTTCTTCTTCAGCCGGGTCTGATGCGCATCGTGCTTCTGCCCCTTTAAGAAATCTCTTGACTTCCTCTCTGCTCTGGCCCGCCTTGTCGACTCCGTCCCTTCTTTTGATGGTGCGCGGGGGCCCTCCAAATGGTCTGGAATAGCCCCTCCTTCTGGCTTCTGTTGTCCGCCGCTCGCCTTGCTTTGTGCGGGCACGTCCTGGGCCCCTCTGTGTCCTGTTCCTCGCCCTGGAAGTCCGCTGCATTCTCTTTACTTCCTCGGCAGCCTCCATCGCGGCGAGTCTCCTGCTGGGCTCTTCGTGCTCCTGACCCCAGCGACCTGCTCCCGATGCTGCAGTCCTCTGCGGCGGTCCTCCAGATGAGTTTTTCAAGGCTCATGGTCCCGGCTCCAGCTCCTGATGCAGTGAAGCAACGGTAGAGTTTCCTCTCCTCCTTCCCATGGCTAACGCAAGTTTGGCCGTTTCGAGTGGAGAGTTTCCAGGTCCTAGAAACTTACCCGAGCGAGGTGAGCTTCTTACCTGGTTTGTGCTTTCCCCTTGTTGCAGGGCTTTACTTATACTCCCTAGCCCATTGTTATTTCCGTGGGGGGTTGGCCCTCCCCAGCCCCCCCTGCTGGTTCCCCTCACACCTTTTCCTGGTGTTGGCTGCTGCCCTGGCAATGCTGGGGCAGGGGCGCCACCCAGCTGCTCCTCCCCTTGTACTTTCACTCCATCTCGCCCCCACCCCGCGCCTAACTCCCCAGGTCCTCCATCGCGCCGTACTTTGTACGACCCGGGACGTGGGGCATTTTGCATTTAGTGCATTTCTCACAAATATTTTGAAAATTTTCGCACTTTGCATCACTGTTAACACACAGAGAAAATGGTGTTTCTTTCTGTGACGGAAGCCCTTGGAGTGCTGAAAATTAATCTGTGAGCTCACTAGTAACATGCCATTGCAGCCATCTAATTTAAATTCAGCAAACATGAAAGAAGGATTTGAGGCTCCAAGGGGGCGATCTCAAAATGTTACCCAACACAGAGTTCCATGGCATCAGACCAAAAAAAACCTGCGACAAAGAGAAAAAAATGTGTTTTTCTTCGCAAAGGAAACACTCAGGGTGCTGAAAATTCATCTGTGAGCTCATCTCCTTAACAAAATCCCAAGTGATAAATATATTGGCTAGCATGATATGATATGACAATTATAACACGCCTATACACAAGTGTTTAAAGGCACAATGAGGCACGGGAGGGGGAATAGAGGGAAGGCAGGCAACTATCCTACTAGGCCAGGTGTCATTCAAATAGCGCAAGTGGGACTGTAGGGATACAGAAAACAGTCACCTAGTGCGTGGGTTGTGATGAAGCAAGTGTGACTGACGGCGGAGTGGACCTGAGCCCGAGATCAGAGGGTGGCCAGGTAAAAAGTGCAGTTTAAGTGTCAGCCAGGAAATCGGCAAGGGAGAGGAGGAGGAGAAAAATCAGATGCAAAGAGAGACGTTTTGAGGTGCTTCCAGAACCAAACCTGATTCTCAAGTTACAGGGAGGCTGTTCCAGAAGGAGGCCCCAGCCGAAGAAAGAGATCTACCACCAACTCGTTGCTTGACGAAGCGACTGACCCTGAGGGAATTGGAGGCAGATGAGCGAAGCGCTCGAGAAGGAAGGTATTTAGGAAGAGAGAGTTGAAGGTATTGAGGCCCCAACCCCAAAAGGCCTTGTGGACGATGCAGAGGGTTTTGAACTTAATCCTCAAGCCTGGAGAGGACCAGAGCTCTGGATACATTGAGCTTCTGGGGGAAGGAGAGGAAAGGAAGAATACCTCTGAGGAGGTGCAGCTGGTAGTGTGACTTCTTACAGACATCAGAGATCTGAGGAGAGTGTAGTGTAATAGATGACAGGTGGGAGCAGGGAGGTGGTGTTCCGACGAGGAGAATCTCAGTCTTACTGGTATTAAGGCGGAGGTCGTTGCCGGCACACCACTCCTGGATGACAATCAGAGATGAGAGACGGAGAAGAGGTAGCCCAAGGTAGCCTGAAAATATGAAGAGAGATCTAGCAGGATGAGGATGCAAGGGGTGTTAGAGTCAAGGTTGGAGAGCAGGTTTTCACAGATATTCAGGAGAGCAGTTTCCGTGCTTCTGACAGCTCTGAAGCCAGACTGATAGTCATGCCATCTTCTCCAGGAGCTTTCCCAGGAAGGGAGAGATGGGGCAATAGGCAGGCAGTTTCTCCAGGAGCTTGCCCAGGAAGGGAGTGATGGAGATAGGGCAATAGGCAGGAGGGGTCGGCAGAGGGTTTCTTAAGAAGGGGTGCATAAGGAAGTGCTTCAGGGCAGATGGGAAGACTCCAGTGGTGAAGCAGTGTTTGCGGAAATCAGGCAGATGCCAGGGAGTCAATGTGGTCCTTTACGGTTTTGGAGGAACAGGGGTGAACCTGTTTTGATGAGACTTTCATAGGTCGGACTTGTCTAGAAACCTCGTCAGTGGAGAACATGGGAAAGGGAGGAGAGGACGCTGCAGAAAGGCCAGATGAAGAGT
Source organism: Ambystoma mexicanum (assembly GCF_040938575.1). Lineage (NCBI taxonomy): Eukaryota > Metazoa > Chordata > Amphibia > Caudata > Ambystomatidae > Ambystoma > Ambystoma mexicanum. The sequence continues at coordinate 149,760,288 of NC_090927.1, forward strand.
GGGGGTTGGGAGGGGATAAGGAGACAGAGGACAGGATGTCCTGAGATTTACAGATGAAGTGAATGCTCGGTTAAATCTGTCAAATCTTCTTCACAAGCTCCGAAGTCATAAATATATTGCCTAGCATGCTCGGTTAAGCTGCAGATATGCAAAGTTAAGGTGTACTGGTGTCAATAGATGTCAGTGTCAGGATCCGTCTCCAACATTGAACCGAGCAATAAGGCCTCTGACTGGAAATTTCAAGTTTTCAACAAAAAAAAAGTTGTAAAAATAGGTTACATACATATGCGGGACACCATCACCAGTGGTGAGTTCTGAGTTGTACTAACGCCGTCAGAAACACAAAAACTGTATTTTTGCCTTGACATGAAAGTGAGTTACATTTTGGCAAAAGTTTTGCCAAAAGGTCATTCAATTTCAAAAAGTTGCCTTGCCTGTCAAATCTTATTCACAAGATCCCAAGTGAAAAATATATTGCCTAGCATGCTCGGTTAAGCTGGAGATAAGCAAAATTAAGGTGTACTGGTGTCAATAGATGTCGGTGTCAGGATCAGTCTCCAACAGTGAACCGAGCAATAAGGCCTCAGACTGGAAATTTCAAGTTTTCCACAAAAAAAAGTTATACAAATATATTGGATACATATGCGGGACACTCCAACACCAGTGGTGAGTTCTGAGTTGTACTGACGCCATCAGAAACACAAACTGTATTTTTGCCTTGACATGAAAGTGAGTTACCTTTTGGCAAAAGTGCTGTATATGGCGCTTTTGCCAAAAGGTCATTCAGTTTCAAAAAGCTGCCTTGCGTGTTTTTCTTGGCAAAGGAAACATTAAGAGTGCTGAAAATTCACCTGTGAGCTCACTATTACCATGGCACTGCAACCGTCTAATTTAAATTTCACTTACCATGAAATAAAATGTTGATGCTCCAAGGGGGGCAAACCCAAAATTTTAGCCGACACAGAGTTCCATGGCATTGGACAGAAAAAGCCCTTCGACACAAAGTTGATCTTTTTTTGCTCTGCACATTTTTAACATGTGTAGATATACATTCAATGCAGCTTGCTCTAATACCCCTGAATACAGTCTTTTTTTTGTGTTTCTCATAACAATTTTGAACATTTTCACACTTTTTGTCACTGCTGACACAGAAATTAAAATGTGTTTTTCTTGGCGAAGGAAACACTTAGAATGCTGAAAATCCAGCTGTAAGCTCACTATTACCATGCCATTGCAGCCGTCTAGTTTAAATTCACTTACCATGAAATAACATTTTGAGGCTGGAAGGCCGACAATGTCACTTTTTAAAAATAAACTGCCTTGCCTGTCGAATCTTCTTCACAAGATCCCAAGTGATAAATATATTGGCTAGCATGCTCGGTTAAGCTGCAGATATGCAAAGTTAAGGTGTACTGGTGTCAACAGATGTTGGTGTCAGAATCAGTCTCCAACAGTGAACCGAGCAATAAGGCCGCAGACTGGAAATTTCAAGTTTTCAAAGGAAATAAAAATGTAAATATTTATTCTGTCAATACAACTTCACACATTACCTTTTTGAATACATCAGTTACATAGAAATCACAACATTGGGCCTCATTACGACCCAGGCGGTAAGTTACCGCCTGGGCCGTGACTTTACCACCATGGCGTAAACTACGTTTACGCCATGGTGGTTGGCGGACTTACCGCCCCATTCCGACCTTGGCGGGGCGGTAAGTCCCCAATCCCCATTTACCCTTCCCCATTCCCATTTTTGCCCCATAGGGCATAATGGGAGTGGGGAAGGCGTTAATTACGCCACCGTAAATTACGGTGGCGTAATTAACTCCATGGTCCCTTAGCGCCATGGATTTTAACACCTGCTAAAGGCAGGTGTTAAGTCCGCCATGGCGCTAAGGGACCTCGTACTCAGGCGGTAAGGGTCGGCGCTGTTTACGCCGCCGTAAAACCCTTACCGCCTGAGTCGTAATGAGGCCCATTGTCCAGTTCATTTCAATTCAACAGTTCAACATTTTCACTATATTCACTAAAAATGTGGACATATTTTTTCAAGTGTTTAACCACTGGATTTCTGCACCCTCTTCACCAAATGATTTTGTAGGACACTCCACAATCAAACAAGATCTTTTCCTCAACATCAATGTTCCTCAATGCTGTGAACATGATCACAAGCTGCGAAGTCCCAAATATCTTCAGCGTGACCTGATTTGGTTTGATGTTTGGAACCTTCTTTGAATGATTAAGGTAAGGTCTTTGCATCAACACACCATTTCTTGCCAGAGGAATCCTGAAAGAAAAATAAATACCCCATTTCATCATTTTCCATGTCTTTCATTAATTGTTTTCCCTGCTCAGCTGGTATTACCATCCCATGGTAATCACACATAATTTCTCCTTTCTGAAATCTTCTGTTTGCAATCACCCTCTTCGCTTTTATGGCATCACTGGCAACATGAAACCCATGCCAGTTGTGTTGTTCCACTAATGATGCAATCTCTTCATCAGATATGTTCCATTTTCTTTCTGTCATTGGTGTCCAGCTCTTTAATGTATCTTCAACATCTTGAATGTTTGTGCTCCAATCCATTTTTTAAAAATAGTGCATGACTTGGTGCTTATTTGGTTTTCTACTTGCAACATGTTCTATAATTGAAAGACAACTTGATACAACTTGATATTATTCATGTTAACAATTCAACAGTACATGTACTAACTGTTCATACATATATATATTTTACTTGACCATTAACACTTACTCAGTAGTTCTTCCTTTCTCATGTGTCTTTGTGTTCGTCTCCATTTCCGATAACAATGCATCGAATGCTCCCCAACAAGGGCAACTCTGAACTCTGTCCGTTTCAGTGGGTGGGTTTCCACTGATTGTAACAGGAAACTCTTTTGTGAGGGTTTGAAATGCTGTAGCATCATCCATGAGTTGACTACGGTAAACTGCAGCTGCCATTCCTGGTGTATGTTTCTTCCCACATATTGTGCTGCAAAATAGATTGCAGGAAGGAAGGAAGGGGGACTGGAAGGAAAAGGAGGCTAAGAGGAGCAGAAAAAGAGGCAGGAAGGAAGGGTGAATGGTGGAGAGGGTATGAGAAGCAGACAAGCTGGAAGGAAGGGTGACGAAGAGAGGGTAAGAGGAGCAGAAATGAAGACAGGAAGGAAAGGGGGGACTGGAGGGGAAAAGAGGCTAAGACAAGCAGAAAAGGCAGGGAGGAACAGTGACTGGTGGAGAGGGTGTGGGAAGCAGAAATGCAGGCAGGAAGGCTGACTAGAAGAGAGTCTAAGAGGAACAGAAAATCAGGCAGGAAGAAAAGGTGACTGGAGTATAGGGTAAGAGGAGCAGAAAAGCAGCTAGGAGGGAAGGGTGACTGTAAGAGGCTAAGAAGAGCAGAAAAACAGGCAGGAAGGAAGGGTGACTGGTGGAGAGGGTATGAGAAGCAGAAAAACGGGCAGGAAGGAAAGGTGACTGGAAGAGACGGTAAGAGGAGCAGAAATGGAGGCAGGACGGAAGGGGGGACTGGAAGGGAAGAGAGGCTAAGAGGAGCAGAAAAACAGGCAGGAAGGAAGGGTGACTGGTGGAGAAGGTATGAAAAGCAGGCAAGCAGGAAGAAGGGGTGACTGGGGATCGGGTAAGAGGAGCCAAAAAGCAGCCAGGAAGGAAGGGTCACTGGAAGAAGAGAGGGTAAGAGGAGTAGAAAAACAGGCAGGCAGGAAGGGTCACTGGAAGAGAGGGTAAGAGGAGCAGAAAAACAGGCAGGCAGGAAGGGTGACTGGGGGATAGGATAAAATGAGCAGGAAAGCAGCCAGTTAGGAAGGGTGACTGGAAGAGAGGCTTAGAGGAGCAGAAAAACAGGCAGGAAGAAAGGGTGTCTGGAAGAAGAGAGGGTAAGAGGAGCAGAAATGCAGGCAGGAATGAAGGAAGGAAGGGGGACTGGAAGGGAAGAGAGGCTAAGCGGAGCAGAAAAACAGGCAGGGAGGAAGGGTGATTGGTGGAGAGGGTAAGAGGAGCAGAAAAGCAGCCAGGATGGAAAGGTGACTGGATTAGAGGCTAAGAGGAGCAGAAGAGCAGGCAGGAAGAAAGGGTGACTGGGGGATAGGGTAAGATGAGCAGGAAAGCAGCCAGGAAGTAAGGGTGACTGGAAGAGAGGCTCAGAGGAGCAGAATAATAGGCAGGAAGGAAGGGTGACTGGTGGAGAGGGTATGAGATGCAGAAAAGCAGGCAGGCAGGAAGGAAGAGTGACTGGAAGAAGAGAGGCTAAGAGGAGCAGAAAAACAGGTAGGGAGGAAGAGTTACTGGTGGAGAGGGTATGAGAAGCAGAAAAGCAGGCAGGAAGGAAGGGTGACTGGAAAAGAGGGTAAGAGGAGCAGAAGACCAGGCAGGAAGGTAGGGGGGCTGGAAGGGAAGAGATGCTAAGAGGAGCAGGCGAGTCATGGTAATCACCTTTTCCTATTGATGACCAGCATAACGCTCCAACCTTTTATGTGCTATTGCAAGATTTCTCCCTTCATTCCCCACAGTTAACCTTTCAAAGTACTGCGATGAGGAAGAGGAGACTAAGAGTAATGAACACTAAACCTCCATTTTATCTCTCTGGTGCTGGGACGAGGAAAATGCCTGCAAAGTATGAGGAGTCAGGCAGGTCCTCTTAATCATAGTCCAGCAAATCTAATGAGGGGGTCTACACCTGCAACCTGTTGGGTGGTTGCAGCTGTATAAAATGAGCCAGATAATGGTACAGGGAGTAGAAACAGGGTGGCATATGGGGGGAGAGACCAGCAAGGCACCCTTTCCAGGAGGAGGCAGCCATGGTGGGACCTGTGGTGGAGCCAGGACAGTGGCCAGCAGCCCAGAGAGGAGCCTGTGTCGTGCAAGGAAGAAGGATACTGTCTGCATCCCCACTGGGGCAGTGGAGCTACCGCATGTAAGAGGCAGGCCCTTGTGAGCTGCGAGTAGGTAATGAATGCCTGTTAATTACTAATTTGCACAGACAGTTGAAAGTAAGCACAATGAATACTTATACTGTACTGAAGAACAACTTGAATTTAAAACAGACTGAGTGCATATTGAAAGTGCCCATGTGAAAACAGCGCACAGGAGAGAGCGCAAGTGTAAACGAGTGTTACTGGAAGGTGGGGCATCAGAAAGACCACCATACAAATCACTGCAGTATGGCGAGGCCAACAACTGGCAAGAGGTGTGTGGCATTTTGTGGTATAGCCAAGAGGCTAACCAGTAGAATCCAGAGAAGTGTAAATACTGCACATAAGTCTAGAGGCCAACAGAGAGAGACTTAAAGAATGTGACTCTGTAAAACCGGACAAGCCTGAACAGACCTGTGTGGACTGAGGGCCGTAGGGATCCTGGTTGCATGACCTGCGATGGGTGGACAGCATGGTCTGAAACTGTGCCTAGACAAGTGAGCCTGGAACTGTGAGAACCAAAGACTTTGTGTAATCTAAAGTCTTGGGGAAGGGCACCCTGAAACTCAAGGAATTGTGAGTCTTGTCTTGAATGCACCCTCAAAACCATTTTGCTTTTGAACTTTGTTGCTTGGAGCTTGGGGCAGGGGTGCTGAAGAAGAAAGTAAGAGCTGGAAGAAGCTCAGAACTTTGTTAATCACTATTTATTTCTTTATTGACATCCCTACACATTATTTAGCTTTAGTTGTGAGGGTAAGGATATGTTTTGGACACAGACATAATTTTAAGATGAACTCAGAAACTTAGTTTCGTTCAGGTATGGTAATCCCAATTTAGCATAGGGCAAGTTAGACCTTCTACCATCCTGACATTTAAGTTAATAAATACCTTTTGTTTGAATGTTAAGTCTGTTGTCTCTTAATTCATGATGCCTTCACAACATACAGACAGATCTCACATGCCTGAACTGGGGGTACTCCAGTACAAGAGATCCTGATATTGGTACTTAACACTCATGAATCCTGCAGAGATGATTTGATGGATTGTGAACTGCTTCACCCGTTGAGGAAATTAAAATGTCTCTCTCGAAACACTCTAATTCTGCTTTTTTTAATCTTCATCTTGAACTGCCTGGTGCACAGCTCCCTAAATCTATTAGAGCTGATGCTGTGTTTATGGTGGCTTTTGCAAATACACGTTAGTTTATACGTACATGCTCTTCTGAATTTAGACAAAATTATGCCATCTGTTGTGTTGCCATTTTGTGCTCCTTCACAGCAAAAATAGCAAACTAGGTGCCATCTTCATCTTGATGAGCTCATCACTCCATTCTTCAGCCTGGAAAAGTCAGATATGTATATACTTTACATGCATTGTTTCATTACTGTGTGCACCTTGTTCTTTGAGACATGTTTCTGTAGGTTCTCCACTCAGAGTCCAGGTGAGTGTAAGGCATTACATTTCCAAACTTGATCCTGTGCCTTCTCGTTGCATAACTTCTTTAAACATACACATTTACCGAGACGTTCTTCACAACACCTGGTCTCTGTGAATGCTTTAGAAGCAACATTGCCTCTAAGTAACATAATACCAAGAGCTGCTCCTGATCGGTCAAGCCCACGTTGTTGATCTTTTCCATCACACCCAGTAAATCATCATTTGCTTATCCAAAATGGCGATAGATTCACCAGAGGAAAAATAATATAAACATTGCATCAGCATCAACTTTGTCATGAAGCATTTGAAGATTTGAGGATTTCAAGATTACAACAGGTCATCCTCTTGGGCCTACACTCTTTATATTGTTAACATTATTTTTCAGATAAGCTTCTTGCCCGTTATTTCTGCCCTCTTACCTCCTTTTGAGTGACTTCTTTTGAAACTCCTTTAATGACTTTCTTTTGCATGTCTTGTATCACGCATTGGAAATGTTGCGCTGAATTGAACATATGTCTATTTCCTTCAAATCTGTCGCCACGATGTGGTAATGCACAAACCGCTTTATATTTTTCTTGTAGTTTATGATGGTCTGTTGTGCTAACCCGTATCTCTGAGCAGATTGAAAAAGGCATGAGGTGCGTTCCTCACAAAATTAAATCTGGAAACATTTTCCAACCTTTAGAAAGAAACCATTGTTACTAGTAATATCATTTTTATTGAATTATTGTTAATATTATCATGATTAGATGTTCTGGAAAGCCTGTGCTATATTTATGTAGGTATTCAGGTCGATGGGGAATGCTTTGCAAAAGATAATTATCTGGGGGGGAGGGGTCATGAATGTTTATAATTAACCCCTCTCTAAGATGTAAAGCTGGACAAATAACACCTCCACCCATTCATTTGTGACTTTTCTGCCCTTCCATGAATCATGTGACTGCCAGGTGTATGAGAGGGAATATCACTAATTGCAAGAACTTACAAAAAAGTTTGGCCAGTGTGTTTTTTTTTTTTTTACATTGATGCTGTATACATGTTTCTGCTTCTGCAGGGATTTTATTGTAATTGTTCAAGTTCAGTAAAATGAATAATACAAAGTTGCATTACCTCTTGCCTACAAATTTGACACCCAGATCTTCCTTTAAATATCTCTGGACTCCAATAAGGTCACTCGTGAGAAGTGCTTTGGAAGTGTACAGTGGTTTGGTGAGACAGTGTGCAGTGTCTTATAGAAGTCTGTGATATTTGATGACTATGTGGTGTGCTAAGTAAGCAGTGGTTTAACGCAGAATATTTTTAATTCAGACTTTTGGATCGGCCAATAATGGTGACCAGATCGAAGTCTAGGAAAGCAAAATACAACCTATGCATGAACGGGAACCTATGCATTCAGCTAAATGGAGCAGGTGCTGCCAGCATCGAAAAGCTAGCAGAGTGAACTTTGTGCACGCATAGCAAGCCTGAAAGTGTGAATGTGACTAAAGGTGAAGGGAAAATCGCGTCTTATTTCTCAGTGGCTAAAGGTGCGAACAACAAGCGTGCACATGAAAAACATAGCAATACAGAAAGGCCAAATGCTCAAGATGCAGCACATTCATTGGACATAAACAATAACTTGTTGCTTAATCTGTGCTATTCGCTTCAGACTGAAATTGCTGCTCAAGTATCTGTGCCCCATATGACGGACATCATTATCAAACAAAGCCTTAACTGTTGTGGAAGAGGCTACAGTGCCTAGATTAAGTGTGTCACCAGTACTTTATCCAGAGTCTGTTGAAGAGAAAAACGTGAGTGTAAATAGAGCTTACAGGTCTTCCCTGGCAATGATGTGGACAATTTCTACGATGCAATTTGCATTGAAAATCCCAATGAAGAAATGACCCTGATAGGCGCCACATAAGCAAAAATTGAATCCAAATTGTCACAACCAAGCTTAAATCTCCAATCCGGTGATTATGCTGCCACTGAAGCTAAACTATTGGGGGCAGCTGATCCGGTGGTTTCCAATTACCAAGCTTATGGAAATTCAGCAAGAAAGCAAAGCACAATCTAACATCATGGACATTAATAACTCTGATAAATCTCCATCACGCAAACATTGTCGTTCATAAAAAGCCCAGAAAGCAGAAAGTCAGAATAGAAAGTAAAATCAATACTGAAAATCCAACTATTAAGTATTCAGTCTTGCACACCGCGTGGTGGGAGTCGCAGAGCTAGGAAAAAGAGCAATCATAAGAGGAGGGAGGAGGCAAATAAACGTGATTCAATCACTGGATGGTTGGTGCACGATCAAGAGCACACTAACTCTTTGAGCATAAAGGTAATGGAGGCCTCCGATACTGACCTTAGAGTTGGATATTTCCACTGACTCAGTGATTGAAAGATGCTGTACACAAGAACTGTTGGCAAAGCTGCATGAAAGGCAGAAGAATAAGTGCTTGAAGAATATGATGGTGCACAAAACTGAAATCGCCCAGTTGTCTTCCGTTGAATATATGATAATGGGCCTCATTACATGGTAGGCGGTAACCATGGCGCTATTAGTGCCATGGTTGCCGACGGTACCGTACCGAGTCCGCCTTGGTGGATGGTGGAATTACCACCCTACTCCAAGGTGAGCGGGGGCGGTAATTCCCCATTCACCAAGGCCCTTCCCCATTCCCATTTTTGCCCCCATAGGGCATAATGGGAATGGGGAAGGCGCTAATTACGGTACCGCAAATTGCGGTACCGTAATTAACTCCGAGGTCCCTTTGCAGGTCCCGTCCTTAACGCCTGGAAAAACCAGGCGTTAAGTGAGGAACCGCAAAGGGACCTCGTAGTAAGGCGGTAAGGGTGTACCGGTACCCTTACCAGTATCGGTAAACCCTTAACGCACAACATGTAATGAGGCCCAATATCTCTAACTAGCGTATGTATATTTGACCAAAAGTGAGAATATGATCAACAGGTCGGTCCTCCTAAATATACTGTAACACATTCCTTCTGAGTCATTGGTTCAACGGATTTTGAGTTTGTTGAGATTTTGAAAAATGTTCAGCACATGTTCATTGTAAAAGGGTGTGGCTGATTTGTTTAGAGACCACAAAGTCCTTTTCTGAAATTGGGCTTCCTAGTAATGGATGTTGAGTTGAAGGCTCAGACATGTAAACAGCCTAATAGGGTGGCAACTGGTTCTCAATTCAACCAAAATGAAAAGGTTCAACTGAGTGAAAAGGTGGAGGTTGGGAACGATGTCCAGGGTTGGAAGTTGCTTAACAAATTTCTTCCGAGAGCCTTAATGAAGCAAAAGTGAATCGAATTATAATCTTGGATTCACTCATTTAATGGCCCATACTGATTCATTGACCCTGTTGCAATCTTCAACAATCTTCCTATTACAAGAAACCTGGACGACCGGAAATCTGGTAGTCAAAGAGGTTTCTATTTTCCAAAACAAGGCACAGAAAGGTCTTTTGGGGAGGCCATCTGGAGTTCTCATCATTGGCATTAGAAATAATATTTGCACAAGTGCACTACGATTAAGAACAATGTTTTAGCAGTTGAAATATGTTTGAGTGCCTTAAACAGGGACCGTAGAATTCTTGCTATAAACATGTATGACCACCCAGGGGGTAAAAATATGGTCGTACTCTTGGGGACTTGCCGGGCTGTTATACCTGGCACTCCGGATCCAAGAGAGCGACCACTGATTCTGTATTGTTCACAGGAATGAATCCATGCTGAAAGAGGTTTATTCCTCTCTTCAAATGTTAACAGTGATCACTGTGTAATTAAGCTCTCACTTGATTTGGTTAGAGTGAGTAACAGTGGGAGGGGCGCAAGTTAATAATTCTAAAAATAATCAGTTGGTCGGAAAAAAACACGTGGCTTATGCATGAATATATCGGGAAAATTGGTGCCATAGAACTAAGCGGCTTGAGTTGTAAAAACCCTGATGAGATCGAAATGGGGATTGCACAACTAACATCTAGGTTTGCTAGTGTAAATTTAGCTGTGGCATTTCAAATCAAGAATGCCTATTTTGACCAGCTTTTTGACATAAGCATCAAGAATGCCAAACTGTCTTTGAGACTAAATATTAGCATCTTTCGCCAAATGGCATTTGTACCTAAGGTACGATGCACCTTAATTAGATAAGCTAAAAACAGACACACCCATTGGCTTAGAAGGCATCAATTTTCTTTGAAAAAACGCTCAATGGCAACATACCTTTAAAACTCTGCCACAAGGGAATATAAAGATGATTTGGGAAGCCCTAGGTGCACTTAAGGAAATAATAAAAGACATGCTGTAAATCCTATCTCTGCCACTGACTGGACCACCTATATTGAAAAGACCTTTTAAAGGCAAGGTAGATCAGGCTTCAACTCAGGAAATGCACCCTATTATTTTTAGGATGATCTATGATGAGGAAGACTTTACAAATTGCATAGCCAAACTTAAACGCTCACAAGCTGCAGGTCCTAGCGGCCTCATCCACATTGTTTTAAAAGAAAACCCTGCACAGTGGGCATCTTTGCTTAAGATATTGTTCGACAAGGTTTGTTCATCTAGGCAGATTCCAATATCTTGGTGTCATTCAATATTAATTCCAATATAGAAGAACAGTTGTCATACTAATCCTGTTACCTATCGCTTGTTATTTATGTTAGATGCCACTGGAAAGACTTTCCCAATACTACTATTAAAATCATTGCAGGAATGGGTGGGGGCACAGACTATTTTAGGAACATTTCAAACTGGTTTTAGGGCCGGCTCTTCAATGGCTCATAATTGGTTGATGTTTGATAATCTGGCCAGAAGAGAGTATTTGTAGATCTATGGGTGGCATTCGATACAGTTGATTGAGCAAGGTTATGGAAGAAGCTTCACTTATTGGGTATTTTTGCGTGGCTTCTGTCACGCAGAAGACAGTTACACAACCAAAACTATGTGTCAGTACAGCTAGCTGGCAGAGGTGTCAGCACGCTACCTATCCCCACTAGATGTGGGGTCAAACAAGGTTGCATTCTCACCCCACACCTGGTCAATCGTTATTTATCTGACCTGCCTGGTACCTTGTCAGGGATCCATTGATATCCGCCAAAGTTTGGGAATACCCATGTTGATTGGCTGGCCTACGCATACAATAATATAATATTTGTTCATACTTTGGTTGATCTCCGTAGGGCGGCCATCGCCTTGGCTGCATATCTAGAAAAGAACGTATGAGAAGACCAAGTTGATGAGGTATGGCAAGTGTGGAGCGATTCAGTTTTTAACAATAACAGGGGGAACTATCAAACAAGTCCTGATTTATAAATATCTAGGACTTAAAATGGACATTGGCAAATAGGCAATAAGGGAGGGGGAAAAAACATAAAACCGGGATCCAAACCCACCTCATAAAGTGATTAGCATCGAACACTGCTGGGTACAGCTATGCCGGAATATTGAAGCTCTATAAACAACGTATTTGCCCGTATGGTCTTGAGGCGATTCTAATGCATGATTTGCAGTGGGTTAATAAGATGGAAATGAGATTCTGGTCTACTCTTCTTGGCCTTCCCAGCTCTGCACCTATTGAGCATATCCAACTAGAATTGGGACTGTCTCTGTTAAGGTCTGAAATGTACAAGAGAATAGGATTGCTCTTACTAAAGGCATGTAAGAACCCACAATGTCCGCTGCTCGTCATTTTGGGTCAGCAGATGCAAACTGAATTGGGAAACAATTCATCAGCATTGGTTGAAATTATCCTTATTATTTAATGCATTAATTGGTCCCCTATTTTAACACTAGATTTTTGCAAACTGAAATAATTTACAAACAAAAGTGAAGGCATGATGGGAATGAATTGAAAATTTTGCTCATCTTGAAAGCTTAAAAAGGTACCAGAAGCATTATGAGTTGAATTATAAATGTATGATTCCTCAACAATAGTTTATCAAACTCAAAGTGTGTTAAAGTATTTGGGGAAGGATTGCGTTTTAGCAGCAGGTGTTCACCTAACAGAAGTTCATTCTATTTTTCTCTGGGAGAGGCTTCTTAATGGTTTGGTGCCTTGAAGGTCATTCAGGGTATACACCTTAGGAATTGGAACACTTAACTCTGTTCAGGGGAGTGCTTGTCAGGCTTGCATGTAGATTAAGTTGTGTGAATCTAATGAACATTTATTAGCATATGAATACTAAACTTAGAAAATATGTTAGTACTGACAGGTCGACCATCCAAGAAAAATGGGCAGATCTACTGTTGTAATAATTTCAAATAACAATTTAAAAACATGTATATTTTAGGATTTAGTTTATAACACACTTTTCATAATACTTCTATAAGTGAAATCTGCAAAATATCCATGAAATATTGTTCTAATTCCACATGATATGGCTTCTTAGCCTTTTGGATCTTTTCATGAATTAAAAATGGCTTTAAAAAAAAGCCATGTTCACTAGTAATATGAAAAATGCTCCCCATTCAAAAATAACGACTTCTCAGTCATTTGAGTATTTGCATGATTTAAAAAGAGCTTTCAAAAATGCCATTCCTGCCATTATCATTGGGAACTTTTCTCCAGTTAGGAATAACGACCACCACTCATCCGCTGATACGGTTTCTAGGTTCTTATTGTTCGGCCAAGAAGGTAGTCCTCGTCTGGGTTAGGGCTTTACATTCCAAAGGTAAATGTTTCACTGATACAACAATCTCTTGATTTTGACAAAAATCGACAGTGTGCTTGAGACTTGGGGAGTTTTCCCTGCATGCTCTTCACTTGTCTTGTTGGTAGTGATCGCATAAAGGAATCTCTCAACTTTGGGCTGGGAAATGTGGTCAAATAACAAAGGAAGTTTTCCACCCGATCATCGTTCCTGGTTCATCAAGAGTGAAAGTCTATATGTGGATCTTCTATCTTGGGTCTTTATTCAATCATGTACATGTATGGTAGCTTTCAACTTCTCTGGATTTGTGATAAGCATCTCTTCCATTAGGTCTAGTGAAACTACCCAATTTCAGCAAGTGACTTTCCATGTATCAAGTAGCCATTAAGTTCCCTCCTGTGGATTGGTTTGTAAGAGTTTGAATGGAGGAAGATCATCCTGCATAATAAATTTGATATAATGCTGAACATTTCCATAATATAATGGATTGAAGAGATTGCAAGACCCAGTCATATCTCACCATTGCAATCGGGACACTTTTAAGAAGGTTGAGAACTCTTTCCAAAAGGAACCCTCTAAGGTGTCCCAGCATTGCCACAATAGATTAGTAAGTAAAAACGGGGATGACTTTCTGTTTCTAAAAAAAAGTGACATGGTAAATTTACAGTATATCTTCTTCATCAACAATGCTTCTGATGAAGAGCTCTTGCATTTTAATACAGACATCCATTTACTTCCATTGATATTACAACTAATGGGTACTCCCAAATAAATGATGGACTGGACTTTCTCCAGATTTTCAATACCAATACGCCATCTCTCACGTGGTTTGCTTTTATAATGGTCATTCATTAGCACCATTATTGTTTTATTCTTGATGTTTACTCTCAATTCATGGGTTTCCATATATGTAATAAGCTAATTGGTTTTCCACTGTAGTCCTACTGCTGTCTGATCCAGGATAGCAGGATCATCCGCATATAGGACCCATGGTAGTTCAATTCCACTAATTTTGGGAGGGAATGTTCTAACTGTGGTTTGGCGTCACCCATGTCTGACAAATAGATGTTGAATAGTGGGCAGCCTTGCTTAAGCCCCCTAAAGGTGCTGATTAAATGTCCCACCTTTTTGACAGCCTCACCTTGGTGGAAGTGTCTGTATAAAGGGCCTTGATTGCTTCCAGCAGACCTGGTGGGCATCCCCAAGTGTGCATCTTGTTCCACAAACCTCTCCCTGCTGTCACTATCGAAGGCCTGTGCCAAGGCCACAACTGCAGTATAGATTTCTGGTTCTAATTGCTTTTGAAGGCAGGCCCCTGAACCCTCACGCCAGAAAAATGCAACCTGCTAGGGGAAAAAAGCCCAAGAGATTTGTTGCAAGGATAACACGTTCTAATAGCACACAAATAAGGATGCCAGCAAAGAACTCTGCTGTGTGAGAACGAATGGTGCAAGCAGAACGTTATAAGGCAACACATCGTCATAACTATGTCATACAAACAGTAAAGACCTGCGTGGCTGGTTGGTGAGACCCTATACATATGTCTGCTCCATAGGGGATGCCAGGCTGCGATTGGCCCCAGCCCCCTCTGTCCATCTTCCATCACGCGGGGTCAGCTGGTCTCATCTCTCCATGGACTGAAGGTTGCGTTCCTCATTAGTTACTATTTTAAGACAATGCTACTCTATCATTATGTTGTGCACATGGAAAACTCAGGAACTGGCACAGAGGGAGGCTTAAGCTCATGCTGACCCACACATTTTCACTCGTTTCCTGTTGCACTGTCTGCACCCAAGGTTTCCACCCTTGTTTTGGAATTTAATGTACCTCGTATTACAAAGTGTGTCATTATGAAATAAAGTGAAATGGTAGTGTTTTTTCAGATCTTTTGTTACCACTGACTTTATGGTAGGTGGTCTGAGGTCACCTACTAATGTGGAATTCAGGGGTCTTGGACTGGGTCAGTAATGGGTGTCATAACTCTTGGTGGGCTGGGTGGGGGTTGGAGGTCTTCTTTTGGCCTGGCTGTGATGAATGTGCTCAGTGGGGCGCCTGGTGCTGTCTTGAGGCCTTTGCAGGGCGCATTAATTTTTGGGATAACCAGTATTCGCAACAGTTGGGGAACAAAGAGGTTTCTATGGCAATTAGTAGCTTGGGTCTTCCTACCAGCAGGGCGAGGCCTGTTCATGTTTCTCCATAGGGCCTGTGTTAACCGTGCGGCCATGCAGGACTGAATGTATCTATCATAACTACAAAAACTGGTGCCTGCTTATATGTGCGCACTAAGTCTATACATCTGTATTTCATACAATATTGGGTTTGTGCAGGGTTTCTTAGCACGGCCCTCTTCCCCCCGGCACATTGCACGTCTATCTATGGGACTCGCCTCACTCTAAAGTGCCTAAGGGGATGGGAAATGTTCATTTCCTGCCCAACATTATCCCCTATCATTACTTCTACAGTAATGAATTTCTCCACATACTTGCGTTCATTTGCTCTCCTCACTGCAGCATCACATGGTGCAGTTCCCTTTATTGGCATCCATGCCCTATATATTTCCTGCAGGCTTTCTCCTGCTTGCGCATATTCTTCGGGAGTAGATGTCATGTAGATACATCCGCTGGTCTCACAACCGCTAATCCCACAAGGGTAGGGTGACCAGAGTTTCTAAATAAAAAAACGGGACAGGCCACCGACATAGAAGTAGGACTACAATGAGACTGTGGTCAGAGACACAAAAGTAGGAATACAAATCAGTAGCTATAAACACAAAAGAGGGACTACACACATGACTTATGACAGCAGTGACCAACATGAATGAGTTTGGGGGCAGCTGCAGCAGATAATTCCTATCAAATGCTGGATTAATGTACAGATGCCTGTGAAACCACTATGTGGCACTGTTTTGTGTTTTTCGAGTGAATTCTTGGGGATCCACCTGTACAGGGCATGTCTATATTACGGGAGAGCACTACAGTGGACTGGGGTTATTGTCAACCCAACAATATTTCAATGTGAAATTAAAGCAAGCCTTTTCACACTGAATACAGCTGTACACACTTTATTAAGAACTGCTGACCCCCTTGCATCATTGAATGGCACAAAAGTAATGCACCCCACAGGGTATGGCAACCTTTATTGTGTGGAATTATTTCTCCCGACAAGGCTTTTAGTGATCAAAAGAACTATGCATTTATTGCAAAGAAAAAAACCAGTGAAGATTAAATGCAAGAGATAATTGCTGTACATGTTTTATTTCTACTCGGAGTACTTTGCAGATGAATGAATTCTGTGTAGCACCATTTTGTCCTTCTGTAGTCTACTATGAAACACAGAGCAGCCCAGGCTGAAAATGACCTTACTAACCAACAGGGGTTTCAATGTTCATTCGGTTTCTTTCATCTGTCCATGTATTGTTCACTATGGAAAGATGATTTCCACTGGTGCAGTTGTGTCAGGAAAAATGAACCATTATGCTCAAGTTTTTTATTTTAATGTTGTGCTTTGAAAAATAGGTGAAAACCTCCACCCACTGTTAATCTGCAGCCTTTTCTGCTCATTCTACTGGGCCAGTCTGCAAGCTGTGTAATTCTGTACTCGGCTCATCAAAAAGCTGATCATCCAGTTTGAATCTTCCCGGTGCAGACTGCACAGATTGTAGGGAGCCATCCACATCTCCCCAAACAGGGACACTGTTTAGGAGAACCCAGGAAAGTGTTCCGTTCTGAGAAATGTGTCCCCCATTCTTCAAGGTAATTCACACAGCAGTCATAAAATGAACACACATATTCATTGGACTGGGCTTCCATTAGTTGTCCTTTCACTTCATTGATAAAAAACATGCATCGTGCTGCCCAAAAACATGCATCACGCCGCCCTTTCATGTTTTCTTTCAGTCTCATCAACCTTTGGCCAAAATCAATAGCATTTGAATTTTGCTTTTCTAAAACCTTAATCGTATAATTAAAAATGACAAAATTCTGCAGAAAACAGAGCCACGCCTCACCAATAGGGTTCTCCAAAAACTTGATAATTGCTGTAGGGGCTTTTTCTTGTGAGAAGAAGCAAGACTTCAGTAGTGCCGGATACAGATGGAGCATCCTCTCAAGAGCTGGCAATAGGAACATCCAGCGTGTTTTACTGGTACGAAGGAGCATCTGCTATTCTATCTCCACAAATTCCCCAAATTCCTTCAATTCTGTTCTAGCAGTATAGATGTGGAAGTATTTACACATTTTTAATATGAAGGATTCTATGTCCAATCCATGTGTTTGCACTGCATTATTCACAATGTGTGCTGCACACCCCACACCAATTAGTTTATTTTCCGAGATTGCCTCCTTCAACTTACAATAAACATTGGTGGGAAAGCAAGAGCTGGGAAAAACAAAGTTTGTGTTTGTGTTATCTGCACAAAAGGCAATGACCTTTTCCCTTATATTATTTTTCTCCAGAGCCTGAAGCAGTTCCCCAAATAATATTAAGGAGGTTTCCCCAGGGACTGAGGAACTCTAAATTCTTAACTTTCACCTCCTCAAGATCCTGGAAATATCAGAATAAAATTGGGATGAGCTTCACCTCTTTTCTGTTCGAAGAATCAACTGAAACTAATAGACGGGTAACGTTACCCAAATCATGCCTGGGATCCTCCATAGCTAAAGGGGCCAGCACTTTGGATATGAATGCGTCTGCTTTTGTGCAGGTACAGGTAAACGTCTCATCATACAGTTTCCTTATCAATAAGGATGCACTGTTCATAGGGACAGAGTGCACTGCCCAACTGCCCTGACACTCCTGACGCACTCCCTTTCATTAAGTGGTGTGTGCTATGTTTTTCTTGTATTTCCTATTACTAGTACTGTGCACAAAATAATAACATTGAATAATATTAGTTCACAGCGTTATACATGTATTTATTTTTACATTTATAGCAGCACACAAAGTCCTGAGACATGTAGTCACTAGTTACAATTGGGAACAGCACTGTCCATAAAGTGCGGTACCATGCAAACAAGTTACATCATAAGGGTATATTGTGGTAATGCCTCACCTCATGCAGCGGGGGACAACGGCAGGTTTGCCAATAAGCATGAAAGACAAAATGTATGTGGGTGCACATTCCAGTAAAAACCTCCCCTCCTGGCATAAGGGGCTAAACTGGAAATGCAACTGTGAGCTCTTAGAGTTAGTAAGCGCAGAGTTTCCAGAGTACTCAAGTATGTCGATGCACTGATGGGAATACAGGGATCGGGGCTAGCCACCAGCTGGCAAGAAGCAAAAGTGAAGATTTGTATACATTGTTAGCATACGCCGGTGAGTAAGTTAGTAGTTGGTGCTATGGATACTACATCATCCCAGACTGGCAAAGACAGTTGTAGGGCTGTAGTGGGTGTCCCTAAAGCTTCAATCTGGTCAGGTATGCAGAGTTATGAGAGGTGAGCATGCTAGGTGCCACCTGCGGGAAACTGTGCTTACCTGCGAGGCACATTCTGGGTGGAATAATGAGCGTCACCAGGAAGTGGAGGGCTGGAGGCATGGCTTGGTGTACTAGCAGAGGCCTCACTCATGTTCAGTGTCATGCGTTAGTGGTAGGATCGGAGTGTGGATAGGAAAGAGTGGCAAGTACGTACCACTAACATTAAACAGCTCACAGTGGACATCATTCCCAGGACATTGTTTACATTAATGTAGAAATCGGGCCTAAATAAATATATATTCAACTATTATGAAATAATTGAAACTCCCTACAGCCAGGTGCAAACTCTGCTGTGCACCTGGTGTCTAAAGGGTTAGCTGGCCAGTTCAGGCATACTGGGGTGAGGTGTTAGTATGTGCAGTTTTGGCTCGGCCAGAGGGGGGGGTAGCTGTTAATTATGCAGATTCTTAATCCCTGGCAGGTGAGTCATACCTGGGAGGAGGTGTCACAATTTGCAGATTTGGCACATCACTGGAGCACATTTGAGTCCCTATATTTCTAACAAAGTAAGTTTTAAGTATAGTCACAGTATAGCATTGCTACTTGGTACATATTATACCAAAGAGTTCATTTCAAATTGTGAGCACTAGACAATTTGTGTGAAATGTGATTTGTGAGTAGTGAGAGGAGATGTTTCAGAGTTGAATATGTATTACTTTGTATGTTTAATAATGAAGATGTACTTACTAACTTTGTGGTATGTCACACACAAGTGGGTTTTTTGTTTATACAGTATTAGAATCCAGGGGTTTCCCACCTACGCTTTTCCCTGGGTCTCTTTTTTTGCATTTGGGGAGCTCTAAATTGTAGTGCCATGTTGCTTGAAGCCAACTTGATACCTCCTGGGACTCACAACACACTGCAATCGGAAGGTGCAGCCACCTCAGGTGGATGTGTCTTAGCATTTCATTTTTTGCAGAAGGGACTGGGTCCTCTCTTGAGAATCGATACATAGCGTCCCCTCCCTCCCTACGAGGAATAAAAGGAACATCACCGCAGATAAGCTTATACCACTTATCATGCCCACTCTTAATTGATTGCCGGACTCAACCAGTCCAGATAACCTAATAAATGCTTATAATGCCACCTTGACCAAAGCACTAGACACTATTGCACCACTCAAGATGCAGAAAAGTAAACCTAAAGCTCATCTGAACACATGGTTCACGCCCCACTTAAAATCTATGAGAATTCAAAAAAGAAAACTAGAAACCATATGGAAACTCTCTCTGAAAACCAAACCAATCTGATCAATCTAGCCACCAGCTACAAAAAGGAAACAATATGCACCAAACAAGAATCCTATAATGAGAGGATTAATAAAGCCAGATCAAGCACCAAGGAATTGTTCACCATTCTAAGGGAAATAGAATCACCCATTCCCCAGACAGACGAGTGTCTGAAAGACCAACTCTGGTGCATGAATATCCAGAATACCCTAGTGAACAACATTTCTCTCCTCCAAAGGAAGATTGCAAATAAAAAAGCGAACCTACCTAACATAGGCAAACATAACACAGCCACAGCTTCTTCCAGCAAACCCCCACATCACTTCAGCTTCTCTCAAGTCTCCACCTATGAGGTTGAAAAAATCATCCCTTAAACCATCAAGGTGTCAAGGAGACAGCTGCCCGGCCCAGATAACCAAAGATGCCGCCAAAGACCTAGCGCCATTCATAACTAAATTAATTAACTCCTCATTCACTTCTGGCATTATTAAAGGAGTCTTGGGTCTTACCCCTCTTGAAAAAACAATCACTGGACCCCTCAATCCTTACCAACTATAGGCCGATTAATATCGTACCATTCTTACTCAAGATCTTTGACAAAGTAGCCTACATCCAAATACAGGAGTACCTAGAGAACAACCACCTCCTTGGTGCCTGCCAATCCAGCTTTAGACCACGCCACAGCACCAAGACAGCTCTCATAGATCTAAAAACACAGATTGACACACTTAAGGCTAAGGGAAAAACGGTATTGCTACAACTTCTTGATCTCTCGGCTGCCTTCGACCTCGCGGATCACCAAGTACTTTGCAAACACCTTGCCACAGTGGTGCATTTCTCACAAGATACTTTCTAGATAACAGGACTATGAGTCTTCTCTCCACTAGCAGATGCGGATCTGATAGCAATAACCTGTGGTGTGGTGTGCCACAAGGTTCTTGCGCATCTCCCACAATGTATAATATATTCACTAAGCCATTGTTCGACAACCGAGACTATCTGGATGTCACCTACACTAACTATATAGATGACGCCCAGATCCTCATATCTCTCACAGGAGAGTAAGACACAGACTTGGCTTTGGTGAATAAAATCTACCTTATCATCCTAGCCTGGATGGATGGATGTGACTGAGCTCTTAATACTTGGAACCACAGACAAACCTTACAAACTGAGCTCAAACTATTCTGCCTTCAATATCGATGGTAACACCATCAAAGTGGTAAAAGAAGTAAAAACGTCAGGTTTTTACCTCGACTCTGCCTTTACTTTTAACAAACAAGTCAACACCTTGGTGTCCTCCACAGCCTACACTTGTAAGTTGATCAGAGGCTGCAAACCATTCTTGTCCAAATAAAGTTGCACAATCCTCGCTAGAGCTCTTATCCTCTCCAGGATGGATTATTGCAACGCTCTGTACTTGGGGGCGAGCAAACACATCACTAACAAAATCCAAATTTTGCAAAACGCTCTGAGATGCTCAGGGCATACCTAGGACAGAACACATCTCACATTTGAGGAGACAGATCAAATTAAAACGTTATCACTGACACATAAATGTATTATTCTAGCAGTCCCCATCTACCTCGCTGAAAGACTCAATAAAAAATCTTCATCATGACCTACAAGAACAATCAACTCATCTTGTCTGGTCGTGCCTAGATGTAGACGTAAAAAAGCAGGAGGAAGTAGCTTCCCTGTTAGGGTAGCACACGCATGGAACACCTTACCTCACTTATTGAGAGCCAACCAACCCTTCTTCATGTTCAGGCGTACTGCTATAAGATGGCTGGTTACTAATGACACATCTGGATAGTTCTAGTCCGAGACAGAGCAGAAGTTCCGTCCTATCGACTCTGTCCAGCAATCTCTCCCTGACCACCCATCTATTCTTTACGATACCCGTCACATTTGTATATATCCTCTCACCTTATCTTGTATTATTCACTGTAACCATTGTATATGTGTGTACCTTGTATAATTCACTGTATCTGTTCTATATTTGTAACTAAGCTGTAACTAAGCTGAAAGTATACCTGTAACCAGTTATCTCCGGGTTGGGTGCGCCACACAAATAAATACACAAACAATTGACATTGGAGAGATGGTGCCTCTCTGGAGGATGCTGGGCCTCATGGCATGGATCTCCAGAGGACCACTCATGCAGGTTGTCTGTACTATCCAATGGTAAAGACTCTGAGCCTTGGGAGGTGTTCAGCGTCTGTACAACTGGTTGTACATTGTAGTGTTCAACCAGGTGTTTCCATCGTGGCATGTGCATGGCAAATGTGGGGCATTGATGCACCACCGGGTTCCAGAGGAATCCTGGAAAATCAAACAATTCAACTCTTTGGATTTAAGATGATCAACCTTGCTTAGTCTTTCTTTTACGGACATTAGCACCCTGTGGAAATCGGATGCCACCTCAATTTTCTGGAAGGTACATTTCGTAAACACTTTCCTCCCTCGCTTCTCGTCATCAACAAAACCAAGCCCTTTCCATGTTTGAAGTTGTACCAGCGATATCATGTTTGCATCAGCTGGGTCTATTGCTTGGGTTGTCATGGGCTTCCAGTTCCTAATATTGGACACATCGGGAACATTTATGGTCCAGTCCATTCTTTTATAGAAACTCTGTATGTGTTTTTAAGTTGGTTCTCATGCAAAAGTGAGGCGGGCACTACTAGTTGACTGAAGTAATAGGTATATTTGTATCTCAAATGCAAGTTAATAATGATTTCCAGGAGCAGACTGGTTAAGAAGATCCAAACTGAAAAAGCTACCACACAGCTAGCCAGTCGCTCTCAAGATGTACTCCCAGCGGAGTTACTCATAGGTTATAAGATCATTAATGTCCTCTCTGTATAATTCTCAAGAATACGTGCTTAAATTAAAGTTGTTCCAGACAGAAGATCCTGAGAATTCTTTAGTTAAATACATTAGGAATGTCATGTCCAGCAGTGAGGGAGGCCAGCTGTTGGCTCATCTAGAGTAGAGCTCTAATGCGAATGCAGTTCGGAGTAAGGACTCCTCCTTCAGGGCAGAACCCTACAGAATATTAAATAGAACAAATACAGTAAATTGCACCGAATTACATGAATTGAGAAGCATGGTTTTGAAATCATGGAGTACATTGTAAATTGTGCAGATACATACCAAATGTCACAACATGATGTAGAGCAGGAGAAAAAAGAAAAGACGAGAACAAAATGTCATGTCAATGTGCAACATTCCAGACCCATTTAACTGAAAGCATGTGTAAAAAACTGTGTGGAAAATACCATGATATTGATGACGTTGTACCAGTGATATCATGTTGGCATCCACTGGGTCCATTGCTTGGGTTGTCGTGGGCTTCCAGTTCCTATGCTTACTCAATGTTATCTCCTTTCTCAAGAGTTGCTGCTTGACCCTCCATGAATCTAAAAAATGACGGTCATGCTGCCCAGCCAGTGCGCCACTCTGCTTCTTGTTTGGCGGGTTCCCTCTGGCGGTCACTGGGAATGCCTATTAAAAATGTTCAAGTAAGCAATCGCTGGGCGTTGATTGCTGATCAGATGCCCTGTAAAAAACAAATAGTCAGTTTTAGGGCATGTAATCATTGACCGATTGGCAGGTCATGAAAAATACAAATGCTAATTATGAGCTGTTTAGTAATACATTGGAGTTTTTGCATTTTCTAGAGTCAGAAATGTTGCTTAGAACAAGGGAATTTGAAACCATTGATAATGCAGCATTAACTAAATAACATGCCATTTATGTCCAGCATCAGATGTTTTTTCCCTTACTATGAAGGACTTGATTGTCAATGCTACAAATAAATAACAACGTTAGTGTTTACATAAAATAAATGTTAATTGTTGCTTATTGTTTAGCAATTATTGTTGCAAAAACCAACAATGTTTCTTAACTTGGCTCAGCTCTTGATATCTTAGCCAAGATATTTGCTGCAGCACATATATTCACCTTTTTTAGCATTCAATAATGTTTATCTGCAGTTGAAGTGGAGTGTGTGAGGTAGTTGGCAACAACACTATTTTTTGTTGCCGTTTCATACACTTTCCTGTAATGTTGGCTGTTTACACATGGTAAATTGTGCTTACAAGAATTGTTATCACACTTAAATTACTTTCTCATACTTTGACTAATAAATCATGCTGTAATATCATATTTGAATCATTCCTTTATTGCCAAACTTAAAGATACAGTAGACAGCCAAACAGGGGCACACATAAAGTGTTAGAGATCCTGATGGAAACGGGATGTGAGCACACCCCATTTTAACCAGAGATCAAGGTGACATGTGGAGGCTTGGTGGCGACCACAATATATGGGTTCGACTCCTTCCTCATGCAACCGTTTTCAGAAGTCAACCAAGAACTTATGTTTGCTTGTCACTCCAAGCAAAATGTCAGATACAAACATTCTGATATATATTGGACGATGCTTGTCTATCTGCCACATATTGACCACTTACATACATACATACATACATACATATATACATTTTACATAGACAGAGCTCACATGCCTGAACTGGTGGTATTCAGATATAAGAGATCCTGATATTGGTAATTACCACTCATGAAACCCGCAGAGATCATTTGATGGATTGTAGACTGCTTCACCCGTTGACGAAATGAAAAACGTCTCTCTTGAGACACAATCTAATGCTGCTTTTTTTCTCTTCATCATGCTTGGTCTTACTTTTAGGAAATATTCCTGAAACCACTGAAAAAAGAGGAAATGATGAAAGCTTTTTATTTCCTTTTCAATTGCCATCAACAATTTCTAACAATGTTCAGAGGCCCTTGAACTGCCTGGTGACCAGCTCTTTAAAGCTGTAAGAGCTTATGCTGTGTTTATGGTGGATGTGCAAACACACGTTAGTTTATACATACATGCTCTTTTTCTGAACTTAAACAAAATTATGCCATCTGTTGTGTTGCCGTTTTGTGCTCCTTCACAGCAACAATTGCAAACTATGTGCCATCTTCATCGTGATGAGCTCTTCGTTCCATCGATTCTTTTGCCTGTAAAAGTCAGATATGTATAAAGTGTACATGCATTGTTTCATTACTGTGTGCACCTTGTTCTTTGAGACACATGTATGTTCTCTACTTGCGAGTCCAGATGAGAGTAAGACATTACATTTTCAAACTTACTGACTTTTTGATCCTCTTGCATCACTTCTTTTAAACATATACAACATACACATTTACCGAGCGGTTCTTTACAACAGCTGGTCTCTACAATACCAAGAACCTTTCCTGATAAGTCCAGCCCACGTTGTTGGAGATCTTTTCCATCAGACCCAGTAAGTCGTCCTTTATTTTATCCTAAATAGCGATGAAATCACCGGGGATGTCATCTTCTCCTCTTTAAATTCGTTATACCTAACAAATATTTAAAAATGTTATGAAACAGTCAATTTGTTCAAAGAAACATTAATCTGAACATAGAATAAGCATCAACTTTGCTAACAAACATGTGAATATTTAAGGATTTCAAGGTTACAACAGGTCATCTTTTCAGGAATAAACTTTTATATTTTGAAACTCTTTTTCTGATATGCTGCTTTCACATTATTTCTGCCTTCTTACCTCCTTTGAGTGACTTCATTTGAAACGCCTTTACTGACTTCCTATTGCGCTGAATTGAAACCATGCACGTCTCTTTCCTTCAAATCTGTAGCCACGATGTGGTAATGCACAAACAGATTGATATTTATCATGTCGTTTGGGGCTCTGTATCTCTGAGCAGGTTGCAAAGGCACGAGGAGTGTTCATCACAATATTAAATGTTGCTTCAGAAGGATCATAAAAAATAAGAATCTGGAAACATTTTCCACCATTAGAAAGGAAACAAGTGTTACTAGTAATATCATTTGTATTTGATTGTTGTTAGTATCATGATTAGATTTTCTGGAAAGCCTGTGCTACGTTTATGGAGGTATTCAGATTGATAGGAAATGCTTAGCAAAAGATAGTTATTTGGATTATCTGGGGAGGGTTCATGAATGTTTATAACTAACCCCTCCATAAGATGTCTTACACTATGCTGTGACAAAGCTGGACAAATAACACTTCCACCTATTCTTTTGTGATTAGTCTGCCCTTCCGTATATCATTTGACTGGCAGGTCTTTGAGAGGTGATATCACCTAACTGTAAGAATTTACAAAATGTTTTGCCATGTGTATTCGTATTTTCTTTTAAAATTGATTTATACATTGTTCTGCTTCTGTGGGGATTTTATTCTAATTGTGAAAGTTCAATAAAATGTATAATAAAATGTTGCATTACCTCTTGCTTACAATTGTTGACACCCAGATCCTCTTTGAAGTATATCCGGAATCCAATAAGATCACAGTCCAATGGATGTGTTATAAATCCCAGCTTCTGCAACCCTTTTCTGAATGGTTCTCCGCCATTTCTGCCTACTTGGTCTGTTGAATTTAATAATGACACACTATTTGGTTAGTATGCATGAATCGGACAGAAAGTAAGAAAACGTGGATGCCTACCACATGTGATAACTTACTGTACATACAAATTGTCAAGGTCCTTGCTGTCTTCATATTCAAGATTTCCTGTGTGCATTATTGTGCCAGAATGTTGCACTGGTCTGAAATGGAGACATACAATAATTAAAGCATTAATTGAGGAATGATCATGGAACGTCTAAGGACATTGTGTTCACAGTCCAGATTGGATGTATCCACTTTGCTTCAAGCCACTACTAATGGCATATAAAGTAAAAGAAAAATGACACATGGAACAATAGATGGAATAAATGGTGCATGTGAAATTGAAATAGACTGTAAATACAGTTTGGTCACCCCAAGAAGTCTAATTACCAGGCACATTTAATGATCAAATAGTTAATAAAGGTTCATTAAACTTACATTACGTTAAGGTCCATGCATTTCTAGCAAAGGAATAACCTTCCTTCAGTTTTCATCATCAAACAGCCCTCCAAGTGTTTCATACTTATAGATTCTTCCATTTCGGAGATGAGAAATCATTGATCCCCTGGCTTCTTGAACAGCTGCTGCATTTTTTATTTTTGTATTTGTGATTTGGTTTACCTAAAGAAAACCTTACACAAAGTACAAAAGAAGAAACCTAATTTAGAGTTAAAAATATAACTCACAATACATTAACATTATAGTACAAACACTTTCATTGGATTCATTCATTCATTTGAATCATTATATGCCTGAAACCTTCGTTTCTTGACACATCAATTCAATTTCATTTAGGAATCGAACAAGTAAATTAATAAGGGATACGTTATTACCCCACATATGGCGTGACAACAGTCATTCTTTGGAAATTCTGTGGCAAAGCACTACAGTTCCTTCTCAAAGCACTTTGTTCTGATCGAACAGTCTAGAACCCAGTGTCTCCGGTAGTGGGAACCTAGCACATTCCCAGTACGTGGAGTACTTATTCATTGATTACATCGTAATTCTACAATAATCTCTGAATAGCTTGACCTTAACTGCATCAGGATTGCATTTGAGCTCCAGCACATTCAGGCCTATTTTTTCCAGTACTTTGTCTATATTGCCCCGATAGGCTTTCACAGACTGAACAGAACCTTGCAGCATGATCTGAGTCAAGTCAATATACAGTGAGTTACTCGGAGGGCACAGAAATTTGAGAGCTAGGACAATAACTGCCTCCATTGGAATCTAGCCCGCAATGAGATTAGGCTGAGTTCATGCCGGATGATACCATTCGGCACTGATGGGGCTAGCCCAAACACCTTTTCCCAAATGGTCCCTTGCATAACTTTCACACAGGCGCCAAGCTCTACGGATGCCATGTCTAGCCCATAGCGCAGTACCGGCTCTATCTTGCCCAAGTAGTATTTAAGAACAGGCATGAGAGAGAACCTGCATAATTTCCAGAAAATGCACGTCTTATGAGATGATAGCAAAGCTAACATCCCCTTTAGTGCTCATGTCCATGTTTTGTTAGACCCAGTGTTGGATAACTGGTAACCCAGATAGCTTATGAATAACACCCATTCGATAGTTTCCGTAATTAGCTCCTTCCCCATTCCCATTGAGCCCTATGGGGCAAAAATGGGAATGGGGAAGGGCCATGGAGGAAGGGGGAATTACCGCCCTGCCAACCTTGGAATGGGGTGGTAATTCCCATTTCCTCCATGGTGGTACCGGAATGGGACCGGCGGCAGCCATGGTG
The DNA here is from genome assembly GCF_040938575.1 of Ambystoma mexicanum. Taxonomy (NCBI): domain Eukaryota; kingdom Metazoa; phylum Chordata; class Amphibia; order Caudata; family Ambystomatidae; genus Ambystoma; species Ambystoma mexicanum. Next base: position 149,788,218 of record NC_090927.1, read on the forward strand.
CTAATAGCACTTTGGTTTACCGCCTACCGTGTAATGAGGCCCTTGATGTACTTACAGGACTATTGTGTCTTGTGTCTCTTTGTAATCCAAAGGTATAAGATAATGACAATGTTGGTAAAACATCAATTATTTATCTAATATATTGTCTTCAATTCTTGCCTAAAAATAACAATTGGAAAAAAAAATTTAAAATTTGAGAACAAGTTTGTGGTCAACTGTGTCATCTTGGTATGATTTTAAGGAACATTTTGAGGTTGGTCAAGATATAGGAGAGGATGTATATTAAATGAACCACGGTAAACGTGAGACAACCGCCTGGTGTTGGCTGGTTTAAATGAGAGCTAAGGAAAGAGCAATTTTAAAAAAAAAAGAGCTAGTATGGAGTTGAATATGGGCTTACCAATGGATGGTCTATGCTTAGGGCCTCATTACACGGTAGGCGGTAAGGGTGTACCGGTACCGGTAACGGCACCGGTACCGGTAAACCCTTACCGCCTTACTACGAGGTCCCTTTGCGGGACCTGACCTTAACGGCTGGTGTAGACCAGCCGTTAAAGTTGGGACCCGCAAAGGGACATTGGTGCTAATTACGGTACCGCAATTTGCAGTACCATAATTAGCTCCTTCCCCATTCCCATTGAGCCCTATGGGACAAAAATGGGAATGGGGAAGGGCTATGGAGAAAGGGGGAATTACCGCCCCGCCAACCTTGGAATGGGGTGGTAATTCCCCTTTTCTCCATGGTGGTACAGTATGGTATCGGCGGCAACCATGGTGCTCATAGCACCATTGTTTACCGCATAACGTGTAATGAGGCCCTTATTCTCAATCCGTCTCGTCCATAGGGATGGTCTGTCTGCCATATTAGATGTGTATAAGGGCTGTCTTTAAATAGTGAGAAAAGTGCACGAAAATGGCATAGGCGCGATGACGTCATCCACCCAATTTCTGACCGCCATCTTCAAATGGTCCGTATCTCAGTGTTTACTTGCTACAAATCCAACTTGGAACAAGAAATTCATGAAGATGGCTTTCATTATGATACTGCACAGAACTGAATTCATATGCCCAAAGTGTATTACACAATGTCTAGCTCTCTTGGAAATGCTTAATGGAATGTGGTGCCGTAATGCGCAACAATGATAGTAGCTTGACAGCAAAGGAGAGATACTGTTGGTGAATATTGTGAGTCACGCTGCGGTATGGTGTGCTTATCTTGTGCAAACTGTATCCTTCATCATTGTTAATGATGTTGGACATATGTGTGTATATCTATAATGTATAAGTATGATATGCTTATCTATATTTTTTTTGGGCTAGCGTACTGGTGTGGTGCTAAATAGGTTAGTGGGATATCATGGAGAAGGTGAGGAAAAGGGTGTTAATTGATACTGCGAAGTGCCGCAGTGGAGAAAGTAATATTTGTTATCCTTGTGTGAACTAAATCCTTCGTTGATATGAGTGGTGCAAGACATATACTTATGTATCTATGTTTTGTTTTGGCTGGTGTGCCAATGTGGTGCAGGATAGGTAGGTAAAGTGTCATGTGAGAGATGAGGAAGAAGTACTGTATGTAATGTTGGGTATGTTTGTGAGGTAATTTGCAGGAGCATTTCCGCAAACAAAATGGCTTCTATTTACGTGCCCATTGCGTGATGACATCATCGCGGCCTGAAAATGTCAATATTATGATGCCAAACCGATGTGGAAGAGCAGTGCTAGGCCTATGGTAGCAATTAAACATGATCAACTAGCTCAAGGTCAGAAGTAGCACAATGCTAGCTGTATACAAAGGGGCGGCACAAGGCCTAGGGTGGCAATGAAGATTAATGCAGCCATACAGCTCAAATAGAATACCTGGGACAACATAAATGATGTGTGTGTGTGTGTACACACACTCTAGTGAGTGGACATACATATATCTCTTACATTTCTTTACAACCTTGGGTTTTCTGTTTCACACAATATCAACTCGTGCAATGCAAAACAAAACCAAAATGGAACAGAAACAGAAGTGCAATCCAAAATAGTGCAGAGATTACAGAATAAAATAACTTGCCCTGCTGGGAGTCTTTTTCCTGGTTCTGGAACTATCTTAGCTATATGGTTGGTATATTCCTACCTTATCGGTTTCTGGGATTTGGCTTACTGGAGGATGACTGTCGTCCATTCTGCAGTATTAGAAAGTCTTGCGCTGACGTTATAAGCATACGTTGCAACCTAACTAGCTGGTATTATTTTTGATACAACAGCAAACTAGCCTTAGTTACCAAATGGGCCTTTTAGTTGTAACCTTTTAACTTGTGGGTTGCTTCCTGCAGCGTGTCTATTGCCAATGATGTTTGAGAACAGTCCATTGGAGTCTCTGTTCAATAAAACGAAATGTTGTTACTTTTCTGAAAAAAAGATTGCGTAAATAGAAATGTTGTTATAGATTTTTATAAAGCGCATGGTCGCCAGAGGCATCATGGCGCTAAGGACACAACAGGATCAAGCCGAAAATAAATGTGTTTTTAAAAATCGCTGAGTGCTAAGATTTCTAAGGGAGGGCATTCCACATTTTGGCTGCTCTAATGGAAACAGAACAGCCACCGATATGAACAAGTCGGAATCTGGGAATTGCAAGAAGACAAGCGTCACTCGAGTGAAGAGAGCGGACCGGCACATAGGGCTGCAACATCTCCTGTAAAGACTGCTCCCAAGCTAATAGGCTCGGTGAACAATGCAAAGGGATTACCCGCGTTTGTACAGGCAGGCAATGAAGGGCGCGCAGAACAGGCGAGATCTGGACACCATAGGGAGTGTTAGTAGCAATACGAGCCGCAAGATTCTGCAATAGCTGAAGGCGATGAAGAAGATAGAGGGTGAGCTAAAAACAGCAAGTTGCAGTAATCCAAGTGGCTCAAGATAAGAGAAGAACCCACAAGAGGGCAAACCGATCAAGAAGAAAAGTAAGAACCTTCCGGAGAACCCTTAACTGAAAATGGCCAGCTTTACAGATAGAGCTGGCCTGGGATACAGCCGACAGTGACTTGAAGAACATGAACCCTAAGTTCCTCACCTGAGACACGGGTGAGGGGCATGGGCCAAGCTCCAAGGCCACCAAGTAGCTGACCACAGTGAAGAGGCAAGTAAAGGACCAGAGCTAAGGCAAGAAGAGGAGCCCACCACCAAAACCTCCATCCTGTCCCCATTCAGCTTAAGCCAGTTGCTGCCCATCCAACTACCCACAGCCGCTCGGCACTCCTAAACTGAGACGATGATTTGAGTGTCATCTGCATAGGAGTAGCAGCGGAAGCCGTGGGAGTGGATGAGCAGCAAAAGAGACTGAATACAGATATATTTATTTATATTAGCATTTATTTCAGCGCACAAAGTCCTGAGGCATCTAGGCGCTAGTTACAGAAAGTGCATGGTACATTAGTGAAGTGTGTGAATAAGCAAATGGTTACGGACTGTAAGAGGATTCAATTCAATACTACAGCTAAGTCAATGCCTAGTCTGGGATACTGAATGGAAACCCTTATTGATATATCTTGATGTCCAGTTCATGAGTTCTGGATGACTACCCCTATATAGCACCCCTCTCTTGGAATCCCCCTGACCCCACTGAGACAAGAAGTAGTTCTGTTTTGCAAGTTAAAAGGTTTATTTGAGAATTTAAACAATATATATATATATATATATATATATATATATATATATATATCCCAATTTATAATAAATTAATAATTGAATATCACACTTAATCTGAGCAGTAATCAATAATGGATAGTCTGGCACTAGCACACTTCTTTATAATCAATGATGAGTGGTTATAGGATGGATACGATAGCAACAATACTTTTATGGTTTCAAATGGATGCAATGTGGAATGAAATGCAGTACAGAAAATAACTTGATAGGATTTCAGCAAAAGACACCGTAATCACTTTCTTGGACAATTCACCCCCCCCCCCACTTAATGCAATGTAAGGAGATGAATAGAGTGGGACACAGTTCTTAGGAATGCAATCAAATAGAATTCAGTTCAATTCCCCCTCAGCAGCTTATACAACAATAGGAGTTTTGAAACACAGACCCAAGTGCTTTGAATATGGTGACAATGTAGTGAGAAATATGCTGATTTAATTCCCTTCAGGAGGTTCAGTGTGAGTGGTATCTAGTTAATATTAGTCCAGGCTCTATCTAGCAATGATTCAGGGATGGTTCTTAAGAGGCAAGCGAATTTTTAGCAAGGAAAGAGATGACTGCTGATGGTTACACGTGGCTGGATTTTTAACCAAATCGCGGTAAAATTCGCGAGTGCCAGAATCGTGATTACGGCAAAAGTATACGGAGTAGCAAGTCTAAGCTTGTTGGAAAGCTGGGATTCTAAGCTTTCAGAGGAAAGTTCAACCAAGTTCCCAGCCCAAACGGTTCCAGAGATACAGACGATTAAATAAAGGTAGTTTTTCGGATTTGAAATTTTAAAAGTTCAAAGCGACAGGTTACAGCTTGCAGCTAGAAATTGACAAGTGACAGCTTTGCAAATGACAGGTGACAGTTAGGAGGCAGTTCTGGTTAGATTAAAATAGATTGAATTATATTATTTTAACTAAGAGATTGGTTCTGCACAGTTCTGCTAGGTACTCACAATATAATTTTAAAAGGAATGGGCCTCGCCACGGATCTGGTCAACAGGTTTCTTCACTCGCCACGGACGGTTTCTGCGCACAGAGTCTGGGTCAGCTCTACTATGCTGGTCTGGGTCTCTGGTTCTGATCAGGTCAGTGGGTCCGGATACAGCGGTCTATATTTGACCTAAAGACATTTGAAATTACATGCACCCATCACATATCACATGAGGTATACCCTGTTCAAACTCTGCTCTTCCTGGGGGCTTGGGTTCAAAAATGGCAACATATTTCACTTTTTGGTCGGGTTACCAATATTGGATTTGTCCCCGCATTTACACAAATGTTCGCAAAGCATGTGGGCATTAGGTGGTGGAGTGTCAGATTTTTAACATACATACATTTAGAGTAATATCCTCTTTTCCGCTAAAAAAACCCCTGAACATACCACCGGGTCCTAACACGTCTTCAAATATGCACAGAAAAATCACAAGAATAATGATATCACTTATAAAATTTTCACAAGTCCGCTCTATGAATGATCCATCTTTTTAGATTTATGTTCTGGCCCCAAAGGGGTGTGGTTTCCCAGGTCACATGGTGTAGAAACCAGTTTATCCAGTTTCTGCCAAGCTCAGAGACCCTGCCCCTCCCAGCTTCTGCCAAGAGGAACCTATTTTATGGTCCCCCTAATAAACCATCTGCCTGGGCCCTGGAAGGCCCAGTGTTCAAAAGGAAGCCATTTACGACTACCCTAATAAACCATCTGCCTGGGCCCAGGACAGGCCTTTGTTCAACTCTCTGTAGCTGCTCCACCCCTAATCTAATCAGAGAGGTGACAACTCCTTTTGGCAAGGGGAAGAGTGGCTGAGCAGGTTTTAACTCCTGTGGGGGTAGATGTCAGGCAGAATTCAGTTCCTTAAGCCAGGCCCCAGCTAATGTCACTTCTAGTTACCCAGTTTTCTGCATTCAAATAAACTAACAATTTTTACACATGCAGCTAGAATGCTGATTCTAAGTTTAAAACTATGACATTTAAACAATTGAAACCTATGTGACACTCAAAAGTAGGTCACTCATTTCTTTTAAACATTTAGATTTTTAGTGTCTTTCAGTCCAAATTTACTTAAACTGCTGAAATCCACAGCTCAGCCAGTTTTGCTATGAACATTATTTTAGGCTCATCCTCTTTCCAGATTTTGTATGCCCACAAGACTTTATTCTGTCAAATGTCTGCTTGTGTTCAGTGAGATTGTTGGATATTCTGCAATGTTTGAAATGGGCATTCTGAGCTTGCCTTCAGAGAAACAAAGGGTGATTTTTAAAGTGCTTTCTAGCGAACAGGCAGTGCTGTTTTTCTCTGTGGCACCCCATTTCACTCATGGCTCTTCTGACCCAGCACACCCGTACCGGGGGGTGGCAAGTCAGGCGACCATTTTGGTGTGCACACAAACTGCGCGGTTTTCATAGATTCTGGCGCACATGTGGGCTTTTTCGGCCATCTTGGATTTCCTAAGCCCACAGCACCAAATGTTGTAGCATAATAGTCCAAACGTGGGTCAGAACACCCAACAGGATATAAAATGGTCTGTGTACACAGACAAAGCCTCAACCTCATGTTACAGTGGGCTACATCAGGCAGAATATGAGTCAAATAGGTATGATTACTGACTGGCAGAGCCACACCTCATGGAGTTTGGGGCAATATCAATCAGGCTGCCACACAGTAAGGACTCTGTAGGTAAGTGAATAATAAGCAGTGAGCATATAGATGGTCTTACCCACATAGAGGATACTCTGAAGGCACTCTAAGCTCAAAAAACGAATAAGGCTCCAGAGCTGTAAACTCATCTAAATTGAATATTTATTTTCTTTTAACAAGGCACTCTAAGCACAGAAATCGTCAAAACAGCACAGGAATGCTTTAGAGAGAAGGGATACAATAAGGCATAGAAGGGAAGAATAGCATAGGCACACCTATGATCACCCATGTTGGGAGTTAGTGAAATAGCATAGCAATGTGCAGGACATGACACACCGTATTCTGGGTTTGAGAGCAACACTCCTGAGGCGTAAGATCATAGGGTGGTTGGCGGCATGTGGTGTTTGTCAGTGCAATAAGGCAAATGGGGGATGGAGCATAGGCTGGGGGGCGCTTCAGAGCCCCCGAGGCCCGGACAGGCACACACAGGGCCTTTGAATGGCCCTTAGAGTCGGGAGACAGCATTTGCTTGCCGGCTAACAGTATTGTTGCACCAATCACGTCTGCGGAATCAGGAAAGCAGAAGGTGGCCCTGTGCTTTCGAATACGGTGGCTATTTTTACAAAGGCCAATAATATGCAGTAGGCCCAGTGAAATTTGTGCCACGGACAGTGCACAGCGTTAGAGCACAAATTAAAATATTTACGGTATCCCTCATGGCAATCCTGGCATCCGTTGCATAATCCCCAAGCCCAGTGGGGCTTGCCTGGTGCCAGTTGGTGTCAAGACAGGCTCCTGATTTCCCTGGGGCCTCGTGCCATTTAGGAAATCTACTTCTCAAGCCCCCGATGCTGCAGCTCGCCTCTGGTTTTTGGGAGAGTGAGGGATGTTAAATAAAGCTGGGGACAAGGCATGCCCTGGGGAACACCACATGAAAGTGTGCTAGTTTGAGAGAGAATCTGGGTACTGTCCATCAGGAAGGATGAAAACCAGGATAAGACCTGTCCACAGAGGCCGGCCAGGGAGAGGCAGTGCAGCAGCAAAAGATGGTGCATTGTGTCAAACATGGCTGAAAGATCTAAAAGAACGAGTGCACCCGCAGACCCTTGATCTACCAATCGGGTCAGGTCATCCAGAACAGAGACGAGTACACTTTCCGTGCGATTGGAAAGTATCCAGCAATGTAGAATGCTCAAGAAGAGGGGAACCGAAAGATTCCAAAAGTTTCATAGTGAAAAGGTGCAAAGAAATAGGGCGGAAGTTAGTAAAAGCAAGGGAAGGTTCCTTTAAAAGAAGGATAATGCATGACTGCTTTCTCACAGGAGGAATAGAACCAGAAGAACAGGACAGATTAACCGCATGAGAAACTCAGGGGGCAATTGAGGCATGATTTCAAGGTCACCCTCCGCCACTTAAATGGGCCAGTGAGTCTGCGACTGTAGTGATGTTATAGTGGAGAAGTCCGCCAATTGGGCAGCGTTACACTCATTTTGAATATTTGATGTATCTTACTTGGCTACCCTGTGCTAACTGTGTTTCAAAACCTGTTGGACGACAGACGCCATGCGAGGGGCATGGGTCTGAACTTAAAAAGGAACCACTGTGTAGTCTGACCATAAAATGGGAAAAGAGGGAAAGACAATAACCAAAGGTCTGGCCGCGAACACCAGATCCAGGGTATTCCCAATGAGTGAGTTGGGCCACAAACCAACTGCTCAAAGCCAAATCAATCATAGATTAAAAAACGTGTATTGCTACTAGTGAGAGCAGAGGGTTTAATTTTTCAAATTAAAATCTTCCTGATCAAGAGATTTGGAAATTCCAAACATAAATTAGCAGCAAGCTCAACAAATTGGTTACAGAAAGAAGGGGTCCGTTCCAGGCGGGTGGTGCACCATTAAAATATGGATGGTAACTGTAGGAGATACGACAATATGAGCCCGAAGAGCCTCCAGCTTCATATAATGAACTAGCGGCAAAAGCCCAGATGAATCCCTTAGCCAGGTCTCGGTGATATAAACTAGGTCCAGGCTCAGCAATAAGATCACATGAAGCTGCACGAGACACCAGTGACCGTGCATTAGCAAGTAGTACTTTATACATGCCTTCTCCCTTCACTACTACTGGGGAGAAACGTGTCCGAGGGGGCATCGGAGTGTGCTGTAGTGCTAAATACAAGTCCTCCTGGGACCATTTCTTATTTAAAATATTGGCAGGACAGGGGAAGTGGCCCACAGCCTGAAGTGCGCACAGACGGGTTTAACTTTGGTGCAGCAACTACGCTCCCGCTGTGCTCGTCCAGCGCGGCCAGTACACCACCACTGTGCTTGTCCGCTGTGCTTCCTAGTCTGAGTCTGATTAGGTATACACATGGTATAGACGAGAGCTGTCCCTGTGATGCTGCCTATAGACAGCAAAGAGAGACTACGGCTGTGAATACACGCTGGTCTCTGTAGAAAAACACTGCACTGCTGAGTTCGACTACGGCGTGCAAAAGAGGCCAGGCACCTTCAGGCTCCAGTCCATGCCGGGCACATTTTTGAATTGTGCAAGGCTTCCTAAATAACATCCTAGTGCCCTGCATCTATAGAGAGACGCCAAGCGACCACTGCACAGCTTCTCCCATTTAAAGGTAGAGTTAGCGACTGGTTGTTGCCAATATGTATTTTGTTTACAACCTCTGGATTACTATGCTAATGCCGGTTCACCTACACTAATTCCATATGTTGATTTCACCTTTGAAACAGTAACGTCAATTTGTAAATGTGAAGGAACGAATCTGAGCTTGAGCCCCAGACACGTGAGTGCGCACATTTGGTGTTTTACACTTTTTGGTGCACTTTTTCTCATTAGTGCAGATACATACAAGGTGTTTATATTTCAAAACTGGATTGCACTGCACTACTTTTTAACTGTAACTTTTGGTTTTTGATTAACCTCGCTCCATGGTCTAGTGGCTATGCTCTCTGAAAGTTTTATACATATGTCTGCTTCATGACACATTACTAATGGTTTTACATTGGTTTTTATCCAGTTCTTTTAAAATAATGCTTCTTTGTTTTTTGCACAAGAGGTGAATATGTCCCACAGGCTCCCCTTATAGCAGGATTGGTTTCATGCACATCACCCTGCTTTCACAGACTTATGAGCCCAATGCATTGTGGACCTTGTAGTTGCATGCCCTAAAGGTCACGGGACACATTATTTTGAGGTATTTTGATTGTGATCCTGTGGTTACTAGTGAGACTATGTTTCTTGTCTTTTTCTCCTTTTTTATTTTTTCTGTACCTCAGGGGTCACGACTTCTACTGGTCCTGAGGAAGGCGGAATGGCCCACTCCGCCGAAACGTAGTTTACTCGCACTTTCTGTTTTATTCGTGTGCGAGTATGACACCTTCTAGATTTATTCTGGTGTCACACGTAGACCCCGAGTTTAGCTAGTAGACCTTGAGTTTAGCTAACCAATTGAAAATGCCCCCAATGGAACTGAACATTTATAATCCAGAGACATATGGTTTCAACCTCTGAGTGGGGGCCTATCAACTTCAAAATTTATATAGTGTTGACTATTCTGAGAAAAAGTTTTTTCAAATGTTTTTTTCTAATGTGTGTATATAACTGTCTTTTGCATTGTATGAAATACTGTGTACATGAACATGGATATTTATTGGTTCTTTTTTGTACATATTGTGCTTGATTTGGAATTTATGTTGAGTTAATAGTGCTTGGTAATTGACAGACCTTGCTTATGAGTAATAATTGAAATAATAAAAAGTCACTTCTGTATAATGCTTAAGCAGAAGTACGAAATGGTGATTTTTGTAAAATGTATCCCTATGAAAACTTAGGTGGACACAGAAAACTAGATAGCTTGTGCCATATTTCTGGTATTGAGAAGTTTATTATAAATTAAATTTATATATATGTTTAGTGAACCTGTCAGGACACTTTTTTGTTTTGTGGTTTAGTGATTTCCCGGTCCTTGACAGAGTGGGGATATACCCTCTAGTGCATTAACCTTCAGCCCTAATGGCTACAAGGAACTCTGGAAATAATTAAATCAAATAATAGTACAAGTATGGTGTCCACTCAACAGCCATGGCCCGGTTTATGTCACTGGAACCTAAAAGGAAATAAAAGCAAATTGCATCCAAGAACGAAATTATAATAACAGAAAATAAAAGAACCTGGGGGCTGACGTCTAACTGGAGTATCGGTTGATTACCAGCAGAACCGGAGGATAAAGCCACAAAATAACGTGTCCCTGTGATGCTGCCTATAGACAGCAAGGAGAGACTATGGCTGCGAATACACGCTGGTCGGCGTAAACAAAACACTGCACTGCTGAGTTACGGCATGCAAAAGCCTTATACTAGTGCACTCTGTCAGAATTGCGAGACGGACACAAAGGAATAGTTTTCTCCCACAAGGTGCCATTTCATTAAATAAAAAGGGGTGAGACAAATGCCTATCTTTACCTAGCCTCACAAGGAGGACCCTGCCTAACAAACTATGGGCCTCATCACAGGTTGGGCGCAGTGTTGCCATCTCTTCAGTAAGGAAAGTAGCTATTGCCTGTCCTAAATGACGCTAGAAGTAGATAAATGACATCATTATCTAATTTGCATAAATTGCCGCGCATGTTGTGTGATAGAAGCTGTAGGAGAGAGGAATAATGTTGCAGGAGAGACAAAAAGTGAGTACAAAAAACCATAGATAAGTTTAGAACAACAAATGAACTTCATTCTGTCGATTTTAATGTCACAATTTTCAACCATGCTCTTTCTCTGGCTTGGGACCGGCAAAAGTGACCCAAAAGAGAGACAGTGGCAAAGTTTTTTTTCTTTTTAGTCTAATTTTCTTAAATTTGGTTTTGTTTTTAACATTAGGGGCCCTCAACAAGTCACAGTAAAACATGAGCATGTTTAACCATAACATTCTTTTGCAACAATCTAAATGGACTGGCAATGGCAATATGAGAAAATGATGGTAACTTTAAACAGTCTGGCCCTAATTCAGGTTCATTGTCTCCCACTCCACACACAGGCTATGGTGGCTCACAGAAAGAGTGGGCCATCGTCATTTTGGTCAAGACTCTATGGCAGGTTCAGCAACTGAGGGAGCTGACCTAAATGTGTAAGCAGCTGATGTGCCAAAGGTCTGCTAAAAAATATCAGGCAGCTGGTGCTCATAGCAAGCCTCGCCAGACAGCTTCAGTCCATATCGGATGTACAGGATGGAGTTAAGTGTCTGCAAGGACATCCGATTTCTAAGTTTGCTTTTTACCACACTCATTTGGCTGAATACTCTCTCGACTTCAGCATTCGAGTGTGGCAAGGACAACACAGATACAGCAGCCATGGCAAGTTCTTTAAACGGGTTGATATTAGCTGCATCCCTGAACTTCCAAATCTCACTCCAGAAGCTCAGCGTGTTTCTTGTCTCACTCATTTACTAAGATGGATGGCACGCCATTGCTGGATAATCTTGTCCATCTCTGCTGGGGAGTAGCCAAGGAGCTTGGCTATTTTTTCTATTTCTCCAGTGCTCTTATTGTGCTTTAGAGTTTCCTGCACATTGAACACTGACATGTTCTGCAATGCTTTGATGTTGTCTGGCAGTCTCACTCTCAACTCATTAGTGAGGGAGATGGAGGGAGATGGTGAAGGAAACACACCGCTTGCAGACATTGTTTTCATCCTCAGGTGCAAGGTGGAGCTCGGCTGCCTTTGACTCAGAAAGATAACCAGGGTATGGTTTGGTACTGATGTGTCCATCTATTGGCCCTTGAGTACATCCACATTTCTCAGTGGATTCAGCACCCTGCTGTTCAGACATGATATGGGTAACCAAGTTGTCAAGTAGCTTAAGATGATCTACCTGTTCTCCCTCAAAAGCCTTGATGGCCAACTGGACCTCACCGAGCACTAGCTTAAAATAAATAGGATGCAATATGTTTTGAGGATCATTGTACTTGCAGTATAAAAACTCAGCCATGTAGCAGTGTTCACGGGACTTGGTGACTGCGAAATGCAGCCTAAGCTCCTCCCACTGGTCCGAAATGCGTGAAACCGCAGGTTCAATGGAGAGCCATGGAGTGGCACACACCTTGGTTGTCTGAAAACGTTTACCACACTGTTGATGGTGTCATATGTGCCCTTGTTGGCCTCCTTGTGCTTTGGAGACACTGAAAACCAGTGTTAAGTCTCTCATACCACGTACTCCACACTACGGGGGATGGTGTTATTGGAAGCAAGACTTACAGCAAGTTGCATAGAGTGACACACACACTGAATAAGAACCAGATCTTTGAGGCCATACTCCTCCTTCAGAAATTTATGGACCCCATTGTTAATCCCCGTCATAACAGAGGCTTTGAGCCAAAACACCACAGGCTATAGATCTGGCATCCCCTCCCTCCAACTCAACAAGCCCCAGAAATGTTGATACAATTGTCTGCTTGGTTTCGCTAAAGTACCTTATCACAACCCCAAGGTACTTAGAAACACTTACATCCATGGACTCATCGAGGAGGAGGAGGCTGAAATGCAACCACATTTTTCAGAAAGTGTGGTGCTAGAATAAAATGAATCATTTCTGTGCACTTTGCACTGTGCATTTCGAAGTGGGTACATGAAAAAGCAGCTCTACATGATTCTCCAATGTGCTCACATGCCAGCATGGAACAGTGTTCAGCTATAGCTAATGCCATGGTGGCCTCAGGCTTTTCTGCATAGTCCATTTCTTTTAACCGTAAATGGCAGCTTGTTTGGGCTGGAACTATAAGGTTTTGCCTTTTTGAGTATGCTTGAGTTGTCATGTTATTTTTCACATCACTAGGTTTGGCGAAGAAATCAGCCTTACAATACAGGTAGTAGGCCTACAATAAACTGCTTCAATCAGCCTTTGAATGCAGGGTTTGATTCCCACTCCTTTCTGTATTTTTGAGTGTACAGTTTAGACTGAGACATGATGAGCTTGCCAGCTAGATGTTTAGCTTATGTCACAGAGAGGCGCGCACACACAGTGGACGAGGTAAGTAAGTGACTGAGCTTGAGTGAGTAAAATGCAGTGATTATCTTCGACACAAAGAACATTTTACATTTACATTGAATGTAAGCTAGGGCGGGGATCAGCCAGCTGAGTGGCTGTGCGACCCGCATGCTTGATACTCTGGACGAGGGGTGTGTTGCCCGGGATCGGGAGGAAGAAAACACGCACACGCTCGGAGGGTGATTCACTCAACTTCCTTTATTCAAGTCCTAACTGTAACTGGCGCCAACCGCACCTCTCTTCCTCAACCTCCCCCCAATTCTCACGTCATCACGCCCGCCCCTTAGTGGGCGGGACCTCTCTTGGCAATACGGTGGCCGGCAACAGGATGAACACTGACATCTCCTGCTCTTATGATTGACTGCAGTGCTGCTGGGACTAGGAGGGACTGTTGGTACCGCCTAGCATGAGTGGTCTCCGTCACTAAGGTTCGAGACAGACCAGAAGGAACATCAAGAAACTCTGGAGCCCGATAGGAGCTACATGAAAAGGGAGGGCAAAAGGTTATGCCATAACTAGGCTGCCATAGTGGTACAGTATCTAACTGTCCCCCATCATTCAGCACCCTTACACAAGCAACCTTTGCCCACATAGGCAGGCACGGTCTATGAAAATGAGAGGTTGATGGAAGATGTACATCCTGGGAACCGAGAAGACGTGCGGGCACGGCGTGATTGGGCAAGTCCATGGTGTAACAAGAGCCAATAAACATCCTGTTTATGAAATACATAGTCTGGCCAGATTGAGGTGCTACCCAGTGGTGGAAACGGATCAAATGTAAAGGGGGATCCCACACGGGCCGGTGCGGGGTGGAGTGGAGTTTGGAGGGGGCATAGCTGGCACTGTCAGTTGGACTCCACTCAAAGGAAATGTTCTGCCGCTGTAGTGGAAATCAAAGGTTGGCACCCATGAACCCACAGCAGTATTTGTGATTAACCAGCTTGACAAGCATAACATAACATCTTTATATATATAATATGTGATAAAACACAAAGAAAGGGGCAGAGGCACACAGATTACAGGGTATTTGCGTGGTAGTCCAACAAAAAAAAACACATTCCAAAGAAAACTAATGAACTACTGAATGCAAGCATCATTTCCGAGTTTGCAAATTACTTTTTTCCCCCATGAAAGAGTAAATGCACATAATAGTGTGCCCAGCATGTATTCCAACAGTGATGCCCAACCATCATACCTCTGTGATACTCATGGCCCACTGGTTCTCATGCTCCACAACCCATCCCTGCGGCTGCTGGCATCAGGCCATTGAAATAAGACCTGCACAAGCATAACAAACAAAGGCCCTTGGACGTACGAACATCACAGCAATAAAGAGTAATGTGATCCTGGAGACGTGTAGCTGCGCAGCATCTTGCCCTTAACCACCGCCCACCGGTGGAGTGGATTTTATGAGCAGCAGCAGACGGCTGGACTGGACTGAAGTAACAGTGGTGTGGGTTGAGCAGAGCTAGAGGATCCGACTCAAAGCTGGTGCAGAGAGAGTATCCCTGGACTGTTCGGTTCTGGAGGAGCTTTGTTGCACAGCACAATAGGGTACAAAATGTAACAAAGTTACGCGTCAGGTCGATTGCCTCCCTCCCCCACGGCCATGTGTGGTCTGCCTAATGCACTATGGAGGACTGTGGCTGGTGGGCTGGCCAGCCGGCGGGCTGCACTGCAGCATGCACCTGACCCTGCGCCTGTAACTAACGTGGTGCTTGCTATTTGCCTTTCACACACGTCAGACTAGTCTCAAAAGTCTCCAAACCAACAGAAAAAAGTGGCTAGATTTGTCGCTAGTCACTTTTTTGCAAAATTGACGCTAGAGGGCCCTGAATAATCACTAAATATAGCGTCAAAGTCGCTAAGTTGGCTTGAATGGTTGGGTGAATCGGTAGAATGTGGCGATACCGCTATTACTGCCACATTACCGCTGGGTTTGGGAGGAAAGTTGGGAGATTCACCTGCAGCTTTCAGCTAGAGGTAAATCTGCCGAGTTTCAACCCATTTTTGGCACATTTATGACTATGGCCTATGGACTCTGAATACAATTGGGATTTCCAGCCTTGCTTTGACTCCCTTCCCCTGGATCAATTCAGGAACACCTTGAGCAAAGTTCAGATTCAAGAAAGTCTGTGCAATAACAAAGTTCCATTCAATGCAGCACAAAAGGCTTTTTTCATCCAATATATCCTACCACTTGGCCAAGTGGCTATCTCTCTTCCAAAGGCTGGTACATAAATCAAAACAACTGTTATTGTTCCACAGTCTCTTGCTTGGAAACACAAAACTTTTCCTCAAAACACTAGTTCCAAACCAAGAACAAATGTTAATTTCTCAAAGGTCTAGCAATTTTTAGGACATCACCCTTCTTCAAAAGAAACTCTTCAGTTAGGATAGCTTAATAATCATACTTCATCAAAAGTAACACTTTCTGAAATGCAACAGTTCATCAAGACAAGGTGATGGAGTTAATACTTCTTTTCCAACACAGCACAAACACAGTACTTTAAATCATCGTCTTCTTTCCTGGTATACTCGCCTGCAAGGACTAACTACTATTCGTTCCTTTCCTGGTTCACTCGCCTGCCAGGATAAAACTCCTACTACTACAATTGTACTATCTGGTAATACATGTTCCAAAACTCTCCACACCAGGATTCTATAGAGGAGGTTTGAACAACAACTGCTTCTCTATAGTCTCTTGACCCTTGACAAAGTGGGTTATAGCTCTTCCCAAATGGATACTCCAAAAAAGGGAAGTTACTCCCCTGCTGTCTCTGTACCATTCTTTTACTGCCTTTTGGCTGTAAGCATTGCAGGTTTCAGTTCTCTGTTTGATCTCTGCAAGGATGGCTTTGCTCCTGCAACCTCTGTTTTATACTTAGGCCACCTCTTTGCGGCTGACAATGTGGGATACAATTATCTCGCAATTGGTAACCCTTATTGGGAGGGTTGCACCCTGTCTGCCTTGGTATCACTCTTCTGGGGGTTTGGCAATGCGGGTTACAATTGTCTCCTAATGGGTGTCCCTCGTTAGGAGCGTTGAGCCCAGCAAAATCATAACAATTTGAGGTTGTGATATTAACTTCCTGAACCCCCAATGTACCACTTTTATGCTGGTTAACACAGTTTTCATATTCTAGCAGTGATGGCATGATGGCATTAATACAAGATGCTGTTTCCCTCGAGCCAACTCTTTTAAGGTTACGGCTAGTAACTGTTTTAGGATGGTTATCTGGTTTGGAGTATCCTCGTAGTGGCAGGATCTGAAATTCTACCATGTAATGATCGGACCAAATACACAGCCTTTAACTTTCTGGTTGTCACCCAATCTAACAAATGATTTTTGTCTATTGTGGGTTCATTATTCATTACTTGAAAATTAATGTTATGTAGAACTTTCCCTAAATCGAGGGCTCCTTTTTCCAATTCGTCACCTTTCCACCGATTTTTATCTCCCAATAACAGGGTAAGTCGACACGGGCCCTCTAAGGTTGTTAGGATCTGAGCAATTTCTTCATTGAATTCATGCATTACTACCGGCGATCGGTAGAGTAGAACCAAATGTATACATATATGGGTATTTCACAGCCCTGTCAAGATATATGTGACATGAACAGTCCCAATTTTTTATTTGCAATCATTGCCACCCCTCCCCCAGTGCCATGTTCTCTGTTTTTACAGAAAATAACATAACCTGGCGGTACTGCCAGGTTTCTCATTGGGCTACTAGTGTCTTTGATCCAAGTTTCTGTGAGAAACAGTATATCAATTTTGTTGTTTGTCACCAGATCATGTATCTCACAAGCGTGTTTGTTTAAAGATCTTGTGTTCAAAAGAGCCGTTTTTGGTGTTTTCCCTATAACTGTCGAATTTGGATTCTACAGTGTCACAGTTGTTGAGCAACTGTTGGTGGGATTTGGTCTGTCTTTGTCCCAGGTGTGCCGGTGCTTGTGTGTCTGCTAACCCAATAAGTGTGGTTCTGGTGCTTCTGGGAAGTGTAGTCTGATTTTAGTAGTTAGGTACTCTCTTCTGCAAACATGAGTGCCATATTGGTGTTTTGTTTTCTGTATATGGAAAACTGATCCATTTTGTACTGTTGGTACTTAAGTGTATACCTGAATGTTTGAACAGTAGTTTTGTGCTTTACTGGGTCTGCATATCATGTTCTACTTACTCATTATGGTATTGAGTGTATGCAACGTTCATCAACAGTTCATTACATTTGTGCATGCCCAGTGTTGGGCATACTTAGGCCCTTTCACAAGAGCACCATCTTAGTGTGGATTTGTGCCATGTATTAAGATTTTACGTTTTTATGCAAGAATGACTAATTCTAGACTTTTTAAAATGTTAATAGCCCTAACTCACAGATTGCATTCTTAGGCTGATATTCTAAATACCCAATGTGTCTTGTGGAGCAGATATATGCTACCAGAGAATGTCATTATTCAGCTCAGTTTAATTCATCCAGAATCTGAACCTGGTCTGCAAGTCTTGGGCCACAAAGTAACTGTTTATAGACATAGCAGAGCGTCACGATGTGTCTGGATAACTGGTGCAGCCATTGACATTTTGTTCTGAAGCTGCTATTTTGATATGGCCAGTGCGTCTTAGAGCACAGATAGCTGCTGCCAGGGGATAGCCTCGTTCAGACCCATTTTGTTTGTTTGAAGTCTGAATATCCAATATTGTTACCTCTAGAGCAAGATCTGATATGGGTCACCATCTCTGTGTGGCACTATTATTTATTCAGGTATAAAATAAATGAGCACATGGTTTACTCAAGGGCACTATTTAGAGCACATTGCTGCTCTCTCATTCAGCATATTTCTTTATTTCTTTTATTCTGTTCAGTTTCAAGGAGAATAGAGTATACATACATTGCATTTGAACATGAAACATCAAGCTCCAAACACCCCCCCCCCCAGCCTCCCTTCGTCAAGTGAAAAACCCTGGATAGGGATCCTTTAGCAAAAGGTCTGGCCGAGGGGATTCTGTAATAAGCCTGAAACATCTCACTGAATCCTTCATCCAGACCCATCCTATCCAATACATTAAACATGAAGGACCATTCCACCCGGTCTGAAACTTTTTTCTGAGAGGATGGCAGGAATCGATAATGTATGTGCTGTTTATGCTAAATGGGCTATTCTGCGAATATTATCAAAAGTTTGGTGAGGCTGAATAAACACTGATTGGTCTGGGTGAATCAAGGTGGGAAGGACATTTTCTAGTCTATTGGCAAAGTTTTCATGTACATTTTAGCATTCACATTAATTATGGGGGCCCTCAGCATATTGGTTGGGGCGGATGATCCACTGGTGTTCTTGCAGGGCACCAGAGCCTTCTCCCCAAGATTAGGGGGCCTACACGGGTTATCCAAGGCTTCTGGGGTGGTGTGAAAGCCTTGTATTTACTGGAGAGTGCACACAGCTATGCTGACATATCTATCAGCTGCCCGCGGCAAGCTTGAAATCGTTTCAGCATATTCTTGTCTTTGTAAAATATTTCGTATTATAAGAGGGAAGTAATTTATATATGTGGCATCATTGTAGGGGGAGGGAATCCATGAGAGAGATCAGGTTGAGTCTCTGTGGGATACCCCACAAGGCTGTCTTTTTTATGAGCATTACTGAGGTCTGTAAACATAAGTGACATTTGGCAGGGTAAAGTGATAGACCTCAGGGAGGTAAGACATACAGAGTATAGAGGCAAACAAAACCACAGCAAACATACACTACGTCGGCACTCAGGTAATTCAATTCAGGGAGTCACAATGACACAAGCTAACATTTCTGGGGGTGGTGTGCTGGTGCAGGGAGGAGCATGGATTCCCTAAGGGCAGCTTGCACTACTGTGTGTTTAGACAGTGACATGACACTTGCGATGGCAGAAATATAGAGACATTCTGGGAGGTCGGGTGAGGCATACTGCTTGTGGTCTCTTTATACAAGCTGTCATGCTTGCTGAGTGCACTAGTGATGCCAGAATTTCACAAGACCAATTTGAGGTTATTACACACTGCACCCCAACCCCCAAAAGTCCTTCTGAAGTTGATGCAGTACAAGTACATGCACAGGAATTGCACCCATGCTTTCAATAGAGGTTGCACTTATTATATATTATTATTGTAGGGGTGAGCAGGATGAAATTGAAAGTCGTAGGCCTCTGTCTCCTCAACTCCCATCCACTGAGGAGTATTAACAAAACTGAAGATGATTGTGTCTCGTCATCAAAAGTAGTCAAACTGTCCTTGGGTTTAAAACATACCTGATCCTCGCACTAAAAATGAACAACACAATGTGCAAGGTACATGTCTCTGCTTTGAATTCAGTAGCAACCAAATATGTAAATCCTACAAAACAATCCTTGTATCCAGGTGATGATTCCCTTCCACTGAACTATTCCAGGTAGAATATTGACAGTGTTCAGTTCAAACAATAGTTCCTTAAGTGTGATAGAAATGTCTATTTTCACATAACACTCCCTTAAGATGATGAAAAGTGCCTTTTCCAAACAATGGTACTTTTAAGAATGACACGCGTGTCTATTTTACTCAACAGTGTATTAAGGAAGGCTTCCTGGTGTACTCTCCTGCCAGGAACCCTCTTCACAATGCATTTCTATTCACAAACTCTAGATGGATTACCCAATGTACTTGCCTGCCTGGAATCCCCCTCTGGGCTTGGTAGATCCTCTGTTATGCCAGGAATCTTTACCCCAAGGTTCACTGCCTGATGCACCACTTCCACCAGGTCTTCTAACAATCTTTCAGTTCTCTAAGTATAACACAGTTGTATTCCTTCACTGTTTATACTCTACTACCTGGGGTACCCGGCATTGCCCTTGTCCTGATTGAGTGGTGTCTCATTTGTCCTGGCGAAAGTTGCTCTTGTCCTATGGTCGGCCAGTCGTGCTGCGGTTTGTTGTTGTGTTTCAGAAGCTCTTGATATTGATTTTCGCTTTGCATCAGATGGAGCTGTTCCAAGTGTTGTTTTTTTTGTGCAGCATGTTTCAGTCACTTATTGGCTTCAGCACATTTGAACAAATGTCCAAGAAAGATTGATGGTGCTCTCTTCTCGTGAATGAACTTAAGTAAACTGTAACCTTGCCAATTCCCATATTTGGAGTGGCGTGATAAGAAAAGTGTTATTTTGTTTTATTCACTTTAAAACTTCTTTAATAAACAGTTTCAAATTGTATAACGTAGTAATACATTTAAAAGGAATAACCAACACATTGAAAACTTTGCTTCAGACACTTTTCAAAATGTTGTCTACTTGTAGTACCCACTGTAGTGAATCGGGGTGAGCATCAGTAAATGAGGTTATCTACGAAGTACATTTTTTGCATCCAAACCTAGACTAAAATCTTGCCCCAGACAAATGAGGAATACATGCAAAATCTGGTAGCAGCGGGTTCAACAGTGTGGATTTGTATAGCCGGATAAACATGCACACACACATACATAAATTCAGCTTTATAAACAACCAGCTGGGGTACCCGGCGTTGCCCGTGTCCTGATCAAGTGGTGTTTCATGTGCCCTGGATGGTGTTGCTCTTGTCTTCTTGTCAGCAAGGCTTGCTTCAGTTTGCTCTGGTATCTTATGTGCCTTGGAGAATGTTGCTGTTGTCCTCTAGTTGGCAAGTCGTGCTGCTGTTTCTAGTTGTGTTTCAGAAGCTCTTGATATTGATTTTCGCTTTGCATCAGTGTCATGGTCATTAAGTCAGGGGCACAGGCATGCAGGGGTCGCATGCACAGGAAACCTGGGTGGACACTGTCTTGGCGCCTTTGGCGCCAGGCTCATGAACAAATGTAAAGAAGAACATACGTTTAACACCAAAAAGCTTTAATTTATGGACATAGCACTTCAGATGCATTAACCTTCAACATTTCATCCATTAATCACTTCAGATGCATTAACCTTGAAAATTCCATCCATTAAGCAGCCCCAAGTGTATTCGTGGGTGTGGCTGCCAATGGATTCACAGCTATATAAGCTGCCCTGATCCTCAAACAGACGTTATTCGGCACTTACCAGCAGCGTAACGCTCACTGTCGCCTGAGGTCAGACCTGCTTACCTTTGAAGACTCTGCTTCCTGGACATCCTGCTTCCTGCCAGCATACTTACCAATTGAGGGAAGCTGTTCTTACCTGTACATCTCTTCGGCGAACCGAGCATTCATCTTTACACTTTCCGGAACGCTGAAATCTTCATCTTGGCACAGCATGACATGCTCCATCGTCGATAGCAGCGCCTGCAAGGAAAAACAGAAGACAAGGTTAGACATCAGAAAAAAGTCAGTTTAAGGACGCGCTTCGCCATACTTCACGTTTTTCTTTAAACCATTACTTATCTACTGTTGAACGTTGCGGTAGCATCAATCTTCCATCTGGCCGCGTCTCAGAGCTACATTAAGACCGCAATTCCATCCAACGGAAGAAAACAGAAGAGAGACATTATTGCTGGCATAAGGAGCAACATATAAAGATATTAAGCAGAATGAACAGAATCACAAGAGCTCAAGAGACACTTACCAATCATAAGGAGAAACATAGTTGCAGCTGGACTGGACGAATCCATATCAGGGATCAATGAAGCAACTAGATCCCATTCAACGTGCCCCTGCCAGAAGTAGCAGGACGGAGAGCTTAACTTCCATAATTCACAGGTGAGCTTTATGGGCCGGCGTATGCTCACAGAACCTGTACGTTGCGGAGAAGGGATCGGGAGGTACAACAATCACAGATTGGCACACTCACACACTCTTATCTCCACGCAGGAGCAGTATCACCACGTACTACCGCTCACCGCTTTCCTACTGAGGGAGAGGCCTGAAAGGGGGTGAGTCAAGTTCAGGGAGGGCTGCAACCATGCCCCAACGTCTCCGCAGAGACCAGGTGAGCGTAACAATCAGATGGAGCTTTTCCAAGTGATGTTTGTTTTGTGTGAGGATTGTTTCAGTCACTCAATGGCTTCAGCACATTTGAGGAAATGTCCAAGAAATATTGATTGATTGTGCTCTCTTCTTTGGAATGAACTTAAGTAAACTGTAACCTTGCCTTTTCCCATATTTGGAGTGGTGTGATAAAAAAATGAATTTGTAAATATGCTGTGGACAATGGTTTAACGGCTTATTTACCTATCCGTTTGAATTGAGCATAATAGAGCTAAACTCTTTGTGAAAATAACATTTGCCGTCCCTGAAACTCTGTTTATCCTTCGGGAAGGGCTGGAAGGAGGTAAAATGGATGCCCTGATTAAATTCCAGGATTAAAAACAATCAATTGTTTGATAAAATTGGATGATGTCCGAAATGGGAACATGGTGAGAAGCTGTGCTAAAATTACTGAAAGACTCAATAGAAAAATGGGACTGGTCGGCCAGCCATGACGAGGTATCAACTATGAATTCTTTGAGCATGTTTGCTAAAATGCCTTTCTCATATAAAAAGTTACAAAATTATCTGAAACTGATACCTTCTAAGGTGACTAGTAGAATTTTCCTAGATATTAGACTTAATCGCCTAAATGTCTTAGGGGTCAGAGGAGCCTGGATGGGTATCCTTGCCGAAGGAAGGACCTGTAGACTTTGCCTTGCTGATACAATGGCTGAAACTGCTAAACATGTACTAACCTGCTGTCTGATGATGAGAGCGACTTATGATAAAAACTTTATTAAATTTAAGTTTGAGCAGGAGAATATTAAAAGGGAATGCTTTTGGCTGTGATGCCTTGCTGGGTTTAATAAACATTTGATCATTGCCATCACACAGATTTGGAAGGTGTTTATTGATCACTTAGGAAAATTTGAGGATGAGCTCTAACTGTTAATGGACCTAGACTGGATAAGTCGCCCTGCTCTGATGCTGGAAGAGGTGCAGGGGATCTGATATTGATGCTATGGGCTATTGGATCCAGGCCTTTTGCTAGCATGTCCTCATCATTATGTATACCATCTGTTAATAAGACCATTATTTGCCTTTTATATGCACTGAATACTCATCTATATGCTGTTATGTAAGCATGCAGTGTCTATGCATGATATGTCTTATGGTTTAATCTGTGTTTAGCTCTAATTTATAATTAATTGCTATCTTGTTTTATTCTGGTATATGACGGTATGCCTATTCTGATGATTTTAATTGTAATTCTGTAATTTTATGTAATTGTAATCCTATGTAATTCTGTAATTTTATGTATGTAATTGTCTATGAAATAAATTTGTGAAAAGTTCTAAAACACAATAAAACAAAAATCCCCTTTAAATAATGCTTTAATGAACACTTTCTAACTGTATACACTAGTAACACATTTCAAAGAAATAACCAACACATCATACATTTTGCTTCAGACACTTTTCCAAATGGTGCCTCCTTCTAGTACCTACTGTTGTGAATCGGGGTGAGCATCAGTAAATGACGGTGTCACTGGAGTTATTTTTTTGCATCCAAAAATTGACTTCAGTCTTGCTCCAGACACAAGAGGAATCCATGGAAAATTTGGTAGCAGTGGGTTGACGGTGTGGATTTGTATAGCCGGACAAACATACACACGTACATACATTCAGCTTTATATATAAAGAATATTGGCTTAGATATTACTTGTTCCAACTTCCCCCATATTGGCATTCCTTATATGGAGACTTGCTCAAGTTTGGATTGTTAGCTTTCATTGTTAGCACTCATTGGCTTGTGGCAATACTTCCCTATGTTGACTTCTCATATATGAAGATTTATACAGATCTTGCCTTTCAATTGCTTCATTATAGTTCATTTGCTCATAACATTTACTCCAGTTTTCTCTATATGGACATTTGAAATATGGAGACATATGTAAATGCAGTCTTTCTGTGTCACTTGCTTGATATTTAAAGTGAGTTCCCAATTGTGTGTAAGCTTGTTGGCATGCGCTGGGGCTCCCACTGCTCTTGGGAAGACTCACCTGTGTTTGCTGGCATGTCCAACCCATGGCGTATGGTTGCAGCGATGTTTGTGCCTCAGGGAGGCGTTCCCTGCTTTGCAGACCATTTCACGGTTATCCTGTTGGCTTTTTCATCCTCTGCCAGTGGCTCCTGCTCTGCTTCTCCCAGTCTCTTGCCTTCACGGAGGGAAGTGCCTGCTTTCCTCCACAGAGTTCTCTCATGTGCGCCTGCCTTCGGTTCTGCTTCCTGCTGCGCCCGCTCTGCATCTCTCTTCTCCTCCTTCACTGCTTGCATGAAAAGGCACACCAATTTTAAATATCCCCCACAGCTGATGGACATTACAGCAGCTAGTCTGCACATTGGTGTTCCTTCTGTTCCACATTAACTCCTTTCTCCTCTTCTTCCTCCCAGTACTGAAGGTTTTGTTGGAGTCCAAAGGAGTTTTGGACCATTTAAAGCAGGGGTGCACAACTGATTTTGCCAAAGGACCGAATGTGCCTTACATGCTGCCTACAGTGGGCCGAAGAGTAATGTGGGCGGGCCGGGAGGCGGGATGGGGGCGTGACAGGAGGGTTTTTCAACCCCCAATTTTTATTAAACACATGGAAAAGGAATACATTGAGGTGTACCGGTCTTTATTTGTATTTCAAACTTAAATTGTGCAGTAAACATTTTTGGCCCTTTTCACCCCTTGTCTCAACACCGAGAGTGTTTCATCTTACTGATTTGCATATTAGGTGTTCTTTCAACAGGAGTGGGTTTCTGTCATTTTTTCTGTTTAGCTATTGCATATGGTCTGTTTAAAGTATATTTATTTTATTGACCCTTGGCTGGATATTCCATTATTTTTACTGCTATACTTTGCTATTTGAGTTGGCCATACTCAATGGCCTTCGTTGAGTCAGATTCCCAAGAAAGCAAAGGAGGTACACTTCTTAGCTATATAAACCTAATAAACATAAATAAACACCCCCGAAACAAACACTATGCCCCATTTCCCCCAGCCACAGCCAAACAATATGCCCCATGCCCACCACCCCCAACCAAACGCTATGCCCCATGGCACCACCCCCACTCTATGCCCCATGGCCACCATCCCCAACCAAATACTATGCCCCATGGCCCCAACCAAACAGTATGGCCCACGGCCACCACCCCCAACCATACACTATGCCCCATGGCCACCACCCACAACCAAACACTATGCCCAATGGCCACCACCCCCAACCAAACACTATGCCCCATGGCCACCACCCCCTATGCCCCATGGCCACCACCCCCAACCCAACACTATGCCCCATGGCCACCACTCCCAACCCAACACTATGCCCCATGGCCACCACCCCCAACCCAACATTATGCCCCATGACCACAACCCGCAAAACCAAATATGATGTCCCATGACTCATCCCCCACCACCCCCATGGCCACCACCCCAATGACCACGAACCAGCAAAACAAAACACTATGCCCCATGCCCACCACCCCCCACAACTCCCATGGCCACCACCCCAATGGCCACGACCCTGCACAACCAAATATCATTCACCATGGCCCCACCCCCACGCTATGCCCCAAGGCCACCATTCCCAAACAAACACTATGCACACACAAACAAAACACCATCCCCATACCTCCTCTCCCCCACAAAAAACATCATCGCCATGACTTTGATAGTTAGTGCTCTTACTGAGGAGGATGCTTAGAATGCCATGGTGGCAGCCCTCACCACATATATGTGCATTATGAGAGGTCTGCTATGAAACCGGTCATGCAAATCGTGAACTCTTCCATTTGTGCGCACACAAGAGAGGTGAGGGGATTAGGGCAAAAACAATTCAAGGACGCAGATCGGAAAAGCAGAGATGGCTGTTCCTTTGGGAGTCGGCTAATGGCATTGGCATCAAAATATCTCTGCACTGTGCAACCTACGCATGTTCAGTGGTCGGAGTGTATGAAAAGAAGCTATGTTCTCTGCTGGTCTGCACTGCACAAACCCCATCCCTGCACTCCCTCCCACACACAATCCAAACCCCCAAACAAACACACCTGCTATTTATGGGAATGTGCAGTGCAGTGGAGGGCAAGCTTCACCTTCTTCCTACACTTTTATTTTAAAACTAAACCATTCCAGAAAGGTTTCTTTTTAAAATAAAAGTATAGGAACAGTGAAAGTTAAAAAATAAAAAGTTTGGGATCACCGTTCCCGCCCACTTCGACCTCAAACATTGTTTACTTTTTGTACATATATCCGCTGTCGGTGCCATTCACTGTCTATTGTTCAGCAGGTTTGTCTGTTATGCAGAAAATATGCTTTGATAATGCTACCTCTATTGGGTAGATATCACAGTTATATATATGTGCATGCCATTTAAAATGAAAGCACAATGCGTGTGTGCGCGGATTGTGTGTAATACACCAGAGTTGGGGGTACATGTCTGTTGCAGGGAAATATTTATTCAATACTGGAGCCGTCCCACTGAAACTATGTATACTTGATGCCGAGTGATGGGCACACCACATGTAGACACTGTAGCAGTGTGTAGCAGGCGTGCACGGAATGCCCATTCTGCATGCGTCTTTCTCGGCACACAAAGGGATGCAACCTATAGCAAACTGGAACGCCTCGCTCCAGGGAGCAGAACCTGCATTCTTGAAGCCCTGCTAAATTCAAATGAGCAAGGCAAGTCAAACAAAGACTCTCCTAATGGAGGGCGGCCGTTTCTGATTGCTGGCTGCTCTCCATTAGAAGAGTCCTTAATTGCAGCGGGCTGCAAAAAATAACATGCCGGACAACACTTAGCCCATGGGCCGTATGTTGTGCACCCATGATATAAAAAGATTTTGCTTTGTTTTTGTGAACATCAAAACCAACATTAACAGGAGATGTTAAGTGATTATTATCTACGTATGAAGTGTGAATGTTATCCTGCCAAGTGTGTATAGTAAGAAGGGTTTTTGGATTTTTACCACTGGAAGGATTGGTAAAATGACATGGTGTCAGGAATTTAGTTATTATACAGCCATCTTCAAAATGAATAAAGAATACTACGTCTCTCCAGATGGGGTCATCACACCCCTCCACCCCCACAGCCATCTCCTCCCATGTGATCCTCCCTCATAATACCACCCCTGGGATCAGGTAGCAGCTCCAGTTTCCTGGCCACATAGGAGGATACTTTAGGGTGAGGTTCAGTGATGACTCCACAGGATTCATCATATACCTTTGCACTAATGTCGCTGGTTTTACAGCCTCTATAGGAAAGCGGGAAACAAAATTCACATTACTGTGTTCTTTTCCGTTTCGATGTTCTACAGTGAAACAATAGGGCTGTAACTCAAGAAACCAGCGCATGACCCTTGTGTTAGTTACTTTGCGAAGGCTTAACCATTTTAATGGGGCATGATCTGTGACAAGTCAGAACTTTCTACTAGTCAGATAATGTTCAAGGTAGGTTATAGCCCACTTAATAGCCAGGGCTTCAAGTTCGAGTTGCATCTTTTTTCTCTCATGGAAATAACTTCCTACATATACACAGAATATGATTGTTTACACCATCATGACTCTGGGAAAGAACTGCACCTAAACCTTTGTGTGAGGCATACTTTTGTAGGATTAATTCCTTATTGAAGTATTCCACCTTCAATATAGTTTCACTACACAAGATGGGTTTCAATTATTGAAACATTCTTGACCTTCTGGAGGCCATTTGATTTTCTGAGGTTCAGCATTTCTGAGTCTTTCTGTTGGAGGAGAAGTTATAGACAAAACTGTAGAAATAGAGAAAGCTGTTTTTATATGCAGGTTTAACTGGGACTTGCCAGTATCCCATTGGCAGACCCATTTTTGAGAGGTATACTGCATCTCCCAACCTGTCAATAAGATCATCCCTCCTAGGCATGGTATAACTTTCAAATTGGGACACTTCATTGACTTTTCTAAAAATCAATGCAAAATCTCCATGATTGATGTGGTTTAGCGACGAACAGTATAGGGAAGACCGTGGGCTTTGAGAAGGTTCTACTATGTCAGCCTTTAACATGGTTTGCAACTCCTCTTTCTACTCTCAGGTATTCAATAGGGATTTAAATGAATAACCTTCCATGGAGGGAAATGTATTTAATGATATACCCCTTTCACTCTTCCTGGTTCTGTTCTATAAACATCAGGGAACTGTTCTAAGAGATCCATTAAAACTTGTTTTTGATTGTGGGCCAAATCTGGAGAGATATAACATATTGGTGTCATTTTCATCAGATAACCGACTTGTTAGCATCACAGAAGTGTCTTCGATGGGATCTTTTCTCCATTCTTTAAGAAGATTTGATAGATGTGGGTTTTAATGTACCTTTGGTTGTGTGACTCGATAATTAGAGGGTCCTGTTTGTTCTATAATCTCATAGGGTCCATACCATCTAGAAAGCATTTATATTCTGAGGATGGAAGTAGAATTAAGACCTTATGGCCAACAGAAAAAGATCTTTTTTTTATCATGATACTCCTACTTTTCCTGGGTTCTAGTCATATTAGTATGTACTATGGACCAAACAGGTGTTATGTTATTTCAACCACTGAGCAGTTTGGGATAATGGTAGAACAGCTTTTTCTCGCTCTTCCCATATTTCTCTCAGCATGTCCAAAACATCTCTTGGTTCTCTCCCATATAACAATTCAAACAGGGAGAACCCTGTGGAAGATTGCAGTGTTTTTCTAATGGCAAAAAGCCCCATGGTGTCATAACATCCCAATTCTTTCCATCCACTTCTACTAATTTCTTTAGAATGTGTTTCAAAGTCTTATTAAATCGTTCGACAAAACCATCAGTTTGGGTGTGATAAATGGAAGTACGCAACGCTTTAATCTGAAGAATCTCCTTTACCCTCCAATCTTTTGTCCTATGTCTTATGAGAGAAGCCTAAATGGAATATTCCAGCAAGACATTGAGATAAACTCAGCAGGATGATGAAAGGGAGTTAGAAAAAGCTGTGCTCGACAGGTTACCATTCAACTTTAATACAACAACCGAGAACTGTCGATATTGCCTTCTGTATTTATTCATCTCTGGGTGGTGCTTCAAAAACTCCACATGTTAGTTTTCTCCTCTGTGGCCTCACTGGCTGGTGTTTACATCTGTCTATTTCAGTTGAAACAAGGAAGTGAAACAGCTAAGGAAGGCAAGCAAATAAGTATAAACCACCCCCAAATACAGTGTAGGTCCTCCAATGCCACAGTGGAAGCTGTTGTTCAAACTTTACTTGGCACAACTATTCAAATTTTGAAATACAAGGCCAATAATAATTCTCACTTATACGGCATTCTTGCAAAACCATTTGCAGCGACCTGGCATGGAAATCCTTAGAAACATGTTAAGCTAAAAGAACTTCACTGTGGCTTTACTTCCCACCTGCCAAATGGAATAATGTCTGGAACGCTAAATAATGCCACCCTAAAAATCCTATATTTAACACCCATGTACTTTCACCATTTAAGAGAGACACTAAGGGAAGTTGTGCAATAAAATAAGTTGGCGTTCGTGATAATTGACTCTTGGTGGGTAAGAAGTGGTGTGCGGTGCATGTGTAGGAAAGCTGTCGAGCAACGTAAGTCTGGCTAATCGCATGACATTTCCCCCTTCCTCTTTTCACCCCTGTATGCACTTAAGATGCAGAGCCAAAGGGTAAGTGGGCACTTGAATGAAAGAGATGTGGAGGTGTTTTGTGGCTCTGTCCCTGTAGGAAGTGTAAAATAAGGTGACATGTAGGCTTAAAATGAATGTATTTTCCAGCCAGAGATCTCCCTGTCTACCAGAGAGAATGACATATATGGAATCCTTTTATAAATGTATGAGGGTTGGGTTCACATGTTTGCTGTCTTTGTATGCTGCAGCACACTCACAAATTGGTGTCTATCAAAAGTTGCTAACAGACATAATGCCAATGTCTACATGGACCCTGTGGCAGGCGCTGAACCTACTAGGCTAACTTATGAAGGAAGATCTAGTGGATTAAACAAATCCAAGAGGGCTGCGTACAGGTGTAACATGCATACCTGCACATATTAAGAAAGAATTTGAATGCAGATGGCTTAACTGACACTGATTACTTTACTTATGCACAGATAAAATCAGAACAATTTCAATACAGCGATGCATTTGAGCTATCTCGCACTTTAGAGGAGAAAAGAATGCATAGAATGAACAGGTTGTTTTTTTTACCTAGAGCTTACTAACAGACACCTCCTGCTTATGTGTTGTCTTAATGAGTGTTAGCAAGCAGTTTTTTATTTTTTTATTCAGCCAATATGGAAATGGGTCAGTAGAGTGTCTGCCAGCAAAGAGGGTAGATTGTGTACCTCTTTCGTGAAAACAAAGGCCCGTCCACTGGAGGACCACTGAGATAGAACAAAAAGCAAGAAATGGAATGAAAGTAAAAATTAAACATGTTATTGTCATCCGGCAGTGCCAGTAACGCAGATTTGATACAGCCTCTGAATATGGAACAATACCTTGCTAGAAAATGTACTATAAAACTGAAAGTTCAAACAAACTTATCTTAGATGGCAACGCAAATTTGCGTAGATATGGAGGAATAGCAGAGAAATGGAAAACCCCAAAGGGAAGCACGTCTCCGGAAATTGTATTTAAACAGAAAACAACCACCATACTCGCTACTCAAACAACTCGCATAACGCAAACGCAGGCATTCAAACATCACCGTTTTTGGGAGCAGTTCCAATAGTTAAAATACCAGTCCGATATCTCTGATGCCACCCATCATCCTCTATCCTGTGTTACCGCTCATGAACAGGCTAAACTTCACTGCCCGCAAACTGGGGTGGGGGACAGTTATAGTATATAGGGCTCTGCGAGAGTAGCCATCTTTGCAGCACCTGAAAACACACAGCTCAAGAGCAGGAACATCATTAGAACCCTGATAGCCATAGTTCACAACTACAAATTCAACTGGTGTGCCACAGCTGTCGCCTTTGTTAATTCATGTAATTTCTTTTTTAAATGTATTTACATGCAAAAGGAAAAATGCTCATTTGATCACAAAAGAACCATACACTACAAGAAATCAGATTTGATCGGAAGCTGTGAGCTTCTTCCAATGGGGTGAGTTTGAGGGACATTCGGACCAGGTTGTGGAGAGGGGTAAATGGAACAGTCATCAGGGACAATACATAAGTGGACATACATAGATTAAGGGCATCAAACATTGGACATGTTTCAGTGCAAGTAGTGCCAGCTGTGTCCAGGATATGACAATGATGGATGAAGTGCTAGAGTGTAGAGGCAGAGGAATTGAGAGACAGAGGTAGGCTAGAGAAAAAATGTTAGCTGCTGGCAGGCAGGTGAGATGTATTTTAAGACGATAACACAGAGGCGAGGAGGTAGGGTTTTAGTTGGGTTTTGAACATATCCGTGTGAACTGTTTCTCGGATGTCCGGGGGAAGAGAATTCCATACCAGTGGAGGAAGAACAGAGAAGAGGGTGGAAGCGAGAGGAAGCACAAGGAAGGCAAGAAGCCACAAGGGTAGTCAAGAAGGCAGAGTACGACAAGGCTTGTAGAGTTTGATAAAGGCGGATAGATACTGTGCAGGGTATGGAGTGGCTAGAGCAAAAGGAGATGCTGGATCACTGCGCTGATCTAGTCGTCTCTTTTTAGACGTTATTCCTGCTGCCTGATTGATGGTTCCCAAAGGGCGATGCTCTTTGGTACCATATGTTGTACATTTCTTATGAGGAGGGGTTCTTGGGAACCCTGTCGGTCCTGGCGCTGCATTGGTAGAGGTGATACTCATGTGTTTTGTGCGTGAAGCGCATGAGAATGATGAGTCATACCACTGATAGAGGTTGTGCAGTGGAATTTTATTAGTATTGTTGGTATGGATAGGCTATTGTTCCATAAGCAAAGCCAACACGTGTTTTGACCCAAAAGGTCTTTGTCAAGGGTGTGGTATATGGCACTGGTGAAGTTCCAAGTGGGTTGTGTGGTGAATGCGATTATGCATGCATGTTGATGTGAATCGTGACAGGGTGTATAATTTATCAATTGACGTAATTGTATTTACAACGCATATGTGGACAATTTATAATTGTTAACATTGCATACAGTTAGGGAGAGCCCAAGGAGGAAGGCCAGAGTGAAGGAAAAAGGGAGGGAGCAGGGTCAATGGGAAGGATGTCAGTTTTACAGGTGTTGAGGCAGAGATCGTTGGAGGTGCACCAGGACTGGATGGCAGATAGGCAGTCAGGGATGATGGAGGGTGCAAGAGGGACAGCAGGGAGTTTAAAAAAAAATTGTTGTATCTGATTTGAATAATCATTACAAAATCGTAAATAAGCATGTAAATATCTTACAAAGAACAGATTCATAAAATCGGACAGAAAAGTTCATACACTAATAATTAACATCATATAACACATGGCAAATTATATAAATACCGGATAAGTACAAACAACAAAACAAAATCATACAATCAAACAATCAATTAAAACATTAGCTATTGAAACAGGGAAAATTCATTAAAGAAAAGGAGACTGATTTATAAGCAAAATAACAGAACCCTAATTCAAAGAGGGGCATAGTTGCCACAGACAATGCAATACCTGTCAGCCTAAGGCTATCGTTCACATAGTTTTAGGGATTGAAAAAGGCAGCAACTGCTATACTATAAGAAATAGTACTGCCACTTAAACATCTGCGCCAAAACTGCATTTCTCTTACCCATTGATTATCAGGGAACAGTTTACTCAAGTAACGAGACCTTTTCTCATTTAGCCCATTGCAAAAGGTCAACATATGTATCATAGATTTGACGGTACCCTTAATATCGCAGAATCTGCACCCTGTATCCTCAGGAGGAATAATACAATGATGTAGGAGGATATCTTTAGTCAGCAGTAAATTCAATCCAAACTTAAAAAATATTTTTCTGTGGTGAAGATCAGGAACTTTAATAAGATATGATGCAGTTTGACCCCTCACTTTATGTTCGTGATGAAGATGTGACCTGGAAGAATAGCCTAGTAATTTTTCATAGGTCTCAATCCAATTATGGTCGAATTGTTGGTTTTTGACCTTAATTGGATTTAATATTAAGGTGTCAGTATACATATTTATTTTGTGTAGAATGCGCTCACAATGATTTCTAATGAGACTAGCAAAGATTATGGCGCTCCCACTGGAAGTCGAATTTATGGACTCCTGAAGGTTCACATATAATGATTCACGAACGGGCAAAAATTATTTCCTGAACAGTCTCAGAAGACTCCATTGCAACCGCGCAGAAATAGAGGTGAGACCCAGTTCAAACCTTATTGCGGCTGATGGTTTACAATTTGGAACTCCCAAAATTCTTCTCCAAAACGTTGCTTCCCACAGATTCAAAGACTTAAAAGCTTCGTCAAAGAATCATTCTTGCCCATAGATTAATTTGGGTACCGCTTTGTCAATGTAAAATTTCAGAACTGGCATAACAGAAAACAATCCATATTTTCGGTTTACCACCAAAGCCTGCAACATCAGCATGGTTACCTTTTGGTTTAGCATATGACTCCCATTGCTGAAGCCAGGAGCGGCAGAAATCATATAACGGGGAGCTGAGGTAATCAGTGTTTTGCTAAGACCATAATTTACACCTCTTTCTCCTGCAGTAAGATGTCATTTAGTTTTATTTAGATTGATCTTAAGGCCATTATCACTTGCAAACGCTGAAAAGGATTTTAGAAGTCTGATTACCCCCACACAGGATTTATCAAAAAGACGAAAATCATCTGCGCATGCAAGCCAAGAGATCTGAGTCCCCACCATAGGTGCTATTAGAGCGGCCCGACTCAAATATTCATCTGCATCTGAAACATAAAGGTTAAACAGACATGCAGCCAAGATGCACCCCTCTCTGAGTCCAGACAATGTTTGAATAAGTTGAGACATGCCCCCTTCGCTATTTCACCTAACCCTAATTGAATAATTTTCGTGGAGACAGTTTTTTAACTTGCTCCATAGTCTAGCACAATCAACGTGATCAAAAACTGAGGATAGGTCAATCGAGGCAATATAAGTACAGTCGTCGGCAGTAGACCAAGATTTTTGGATGTGCCTAAGCACAAGGCCATTTAAGGAGGTAGAATGTGCCCTACAAAAACCAGTTTGGAATTTGGAAAGTCTTGACGTATCAGCAGCCCATTTTTCCAAGTGCTGGAGAAGAATGGAAGTGAAAATCTTGCTATCACCGTCCAGAAAGTATATACGTCTATAGTTCATGTGGTTGGACCTTCAGCCTTTTTTAAAGATTGGAACAATAAAAGCTGTATGCTAGGAAGCAGGACAAGATTTGGTAGAGATAACACTCTAAAATAAAATCACTAAAGCATTAGCCCAGTTTCTAGGGTCGTTTTTTAATATAGCATTAGACAACCCATTGGGCTCAGCAGCATGCAAGGGTGTACAATATGTTATCAAGTCAAACACCATGTTTGAGTCAATTTAAATGGGCTTATCCTTAACCGTCACATTATTTGGTTTAACAGTGGGAGTCATGGGTTTGACGTTGCCAAGATCGTATAGATTCGAAAAGAACTTTTACCAATGATAGCTGGACAGTACAGGATGACAACTCTTGGCAATTAATTAACGTCCAGAACATGCCCAGATCTTTTTTAGCTAAAGTTTTTAGCATTAATTCAGAGTCTTGTTGCAATAAGACTGCACATCGATGTTTACAATAGATGTTATACATTTTCTTTAATGATTTACATTTGATCTGCTTCTCTAAAAGGGAATATTGTAACTCTTTATTATTAACTTTACTATATTTATTTATTTATTTTCTATTTTTTGGATTTGTAAAGCACACTTATGCCCAAGAAAGTGTCTTAGTTACAGGTAAGAAGGCTTTGCTCAGAGTTACAGAGTGAAAGCCTAACAGAGTGAAGTGAAGCAAGTACATAGGTAGTTGTGATGTTAGATAAATCATACTTTAGCAGAGAGGGTTACAGAGCATGGGTAGAGGTAGCATACAGCACTAAAAGACAACAAGGCCAGTCGGGCCCAGTTCATACAGAGGTTTGATAGCTTTCCGGAAGGCTTTGTGCGAGTAAATGCTTCTCAGGTGCGGTGGTAGGGAGTTCCAGTAGGTCACGGCAATGACAGGGAAGCTATATCCTCCTGCGTGAGACCTCAGGGTTTTAGGAATGGTGATTCGGTTTGTGTATGCGGTTCTTGTGGGTCTGTCTGTAGTAGGTTTGGCAATTCTCTAAAGGCGGCAGTGTTATGGAGATATTTGTGTGTGAGGGCAAGAGTTTTGAAAATGATGCATTCCTCGGGAGCCAATGGACTAGTTTCCTGGTTGCTGAGATGTGGTCCCTTTTGGATATGCCAGTGGCCGCCCTGAGTGCATTTTTTTGGATAGTCTGAAGTTTTCTTATGTTTTTAGGGGAATTGCCTGCTAGGAGAAATCAAGCTGAGACCCGATTATTGCTCTAGCTATTGTGAGGCACGTCTGCGTCGACAAAAAAGGTCTTGCGGCAGTGAGCAATTTAGAGTGGTAGGCCGCAGTAGACGCTATGGCATTAACCTGTCTGACCATTGATAGGTTAGAGTCTAGGTAGACCCCCCAGGGTTTTGACCGCCTGGGAGACAGGGATTGGAGTGTTGTCGATTGTGAAAGATCTGTACTTTTCGTCCAGTTTCTTTAGGGTTCCCGGTGATCCAATAAGTAGAAGTTTGTTTTTTAACTGCTAAGGCACAACCAATTTTCTGCCATCCAGGTTTGAATCGTGGAGTAAATGGAGTTTAGAGTTTCCCTGTCGGACTCATAGACGCCGTTGAGGGGAATGAGGACCTGCGTGTCTTCAGCATAGTTCGTATATGTGATGCCTAGTGTGTCCAGGAAGTTGATTAGTGGCCTCATGAACAAGTTGTAGATGGTGAGAGAAATGCAGGATCCTTGTGGGACTCCCCATTTGATCAGATTAGGGCTGGCGCAAGCTTGGTCAGAGAAAACATTCAAAACTCTTTCTTGGAGAAAGTATGTGATCCAAGCTGTAGCATTGGGTGAGAAATTGGCAACGGAGCAGAGGTGGTGGCAGAGGGTATTATGGTCCATCAAGTCAATAGCTGCGGATAAGTCGAGGAGCAAAAGGAGGGCATGTTTGCCTGCGTCCCTGAAATCATCAAGTTGGTTTTTGAGGTCTAATAGTGCAATTTCGGTCCCATGATCATGGACCCCATTTAGTTTCTTTTCTGAGCAAGTTGATCAACATACGGATGTTAATGTTTCTTGCGATCCAAATTCCTAGCTGGATTTGGTTTATGTGTAGCCTCAGAGACCAAAGCATCAATGGTGCCCACAAAGTTCCCTACGTTAAAGACATGAAGCTTCCATTCAAGAGTAGACCGACTCCTACTTTCTCTAAACTCACAAGCCAACCTATCCACATTCAGAGTAGTTCTACTAATGACATTACCCCGAGCAGAGACCTGTAGCACAACAGGGCCAATGTCGGTGTCACCAAAGAATGAAAATGGGAAGTTTATAGTGACTCTCAAAATGAAATGGTCGCTCCATGTGATACGCTGAATAGAAAGGTTATGACACAATTTGAGCAAATGAAGATCAACAAAAATATAATAAATCATGGTTTTGCTAGTTCCTCAAGACCATTTGTAATGGTTATCGCCACCATTCCCAAGTTGGACTCGTAGGGGATACAGCTTTAGAGAAGCAAGTGTGGCGCTCCATTGCAAACCATTTTTGAATTTTCTTTCATTCGAAAAATTTACAATCAACCAAAAGATCTTCCTGAGACATTTAGATCACCAGCTAAAAGAACATGTCGAACACCATGACTTGCTTTCCACTTACACACCAAATCAACGATGGACTGTGAAATTCATCCAATTCTCACACACCACTGTGCCAATAGATGTTACTTAAGAGCACATGCAGCGAATAGGAGAGGAAGTCCAACCCAACAGCTAAAAGACCATACAGAAGATTAGGAATATGTCTGGAAACATCCCGCAATTCAGAGCGTAAAGCAATGACTAAACCACCGCAGGGACGGCCAATTCCGTGAGATTTAGCCGCTTTGAAAAAACACAGAATAACCGTCAATACCGGGATGGCATTAAGCCGAGTTTCTTGCATCATTAGGCAGTTACTGTCTTAATTCATCTAAAAACTGCCTTGTTGGTGTATAAATGGCTGTTCCCTCTGGAGTGCCAAGATAACAATTTCAATTCCCCATTAATCGCAGATCCACTTGTAGACTCATCTTCATCATCGATGCTAAGCAAACCCAGAGGTACTCAGGCCTAGTATTTTATGTGGTCTATTTTCCTTGTGACGGCACTGACTTTTATCCCCATTGTATCTTTTGAGATAGCTGACATAAGAATCCTCTGAGATTGAGGATATGGTAACCCCAGGGCACTTCCTCCTGTTTCTCAATAGAAAACCCCAGGTCATGTAACATTGAGCTCTCTGCTAAGATCACCTCAAGTACCAATTCAGAACATAGGTTAAGAAACACTTGTGACACATTGCTTTTGTCTGGAAACGCAACTCGATCAATGTCAGTATAGCAACCTCTGCCAAAATTAATAAAATGTTCATGCGATTCAGACAAATTGGCATGACGTCCCTAAAAGACTTGACATTAGTAAGACATTTTGGGACTCATGTGGTGAACAGTTGAAATTATATATTACTCCGGCGGACTCGGCTAAGAGTGGCTGTAACATTGATTTGGAATTATGATACTCCGTCCTACTGTAGGATGGTTTAATCATCTCATTACGCAAGTCACAATTACCATGGGCCCCATTCTTTGAATTCACTGCAGCAGCCTTTGAACAGGCACAAGTTTAGCAGGGCATGAGGTTTACTGGGGATACAGAACGCCCTTTGGGGTTTTAGCAGAGAAAGAGATGGCAGAGGATGCTCTTTCTGTTGGATACAAGCTTTATCCAGAACACGCCCACATGTGTGTGTTTTCACTGTTCAGCAAGAATTCTCGCAGAACTGACAGGTCAGGGGCCTGAATATGGGTTTTTCAGTGTGTCTCATCCATTGGGTGACGTCAAATTAAGAGTTGTGATTTTTAGAGGAGGCACATCGTTCGTCTCATCTGGCACCAGTGTTTGAATAGTCTTTGTAGTGAACACGGCTAAGGGCACTCTACCTGAAGCTTGTGAGCACTTATTTTCCAAATGACAAATATCCGTTAAGAAAACAGGATTGCATTCAGATATGACAGCCATCTGCATGCAAGCATCGACTCCTGAAGCATTGACCACCTCAGATTTAGTCTGTATCGGAAAATTGGATGTGTTACATCAATAGGGGCCGTCTGTATGCAAGCATCAACTTGTAAGGGTTTAACCATGTCAGTTTGGACTTGTGTGGGTAATACCAGAGTAGAAACACCTCTGTGGCATACTCCAGCCACAGAGGGAGCCCCAGTAAACATTAATGTTGACCCACAGGGATCATAAATAAATGTTGGCTCCAGTTCATGCGTAAGCCAAGGTGTAATACTAGGGCCACTTATGATGGCAGACTTGATACCAGGACCACTCTTTTCAGGTAGTGGAGTTTAAACAAGGCATGTGCCTTTGGTTGGCTGTTGGGTTTTACTTACTCTGGTCTTTCCCTGATATGTGTGTTTGAGTTTAGAGTGTTCAGTATGGAGTGTTGGCTGTGGAATGTTATTGGGTGAAACTGCTTTCATTCCATAAGAGATCAGTTGGAACTGAAACCTAAGAGCAGGGGGACCGGTGGATGTCTCTCTGGTTAAGAACTTGTCCTGATTACCTGATGTATGTTCCTGTTGTGTTCCCTGTAACCACGAACCCAGTAAAGCAGTCCATGTTACCTGAGGCTCCCGTGTACTCTGTGCTGATCTCATAACCCCAAAACATAACATTGGCTTCTTAGAAACTTTGATGGTATCAGTTATGGATAGGTTGCAAAGCCATTTAAATGGGGCATTAATGCGCCACTTGCACAATTTGTGATTCTTCTTTTTTTTCCCATGGATAATAGGGCCATCAGAATAGCCACTTTTTAAAATGTGGGGGTGTAGGAATGACTTGCTGTGAGAGGTTTCCGTGAATATCTATAATACAATTCTCTTTGGCCTGGGACTAGAATATATGGTTGTCATTAGACAAACATTTTATATCAGTAACAGAGTCCTCAATAGCAACAATATCCAACGGCAGAGGAAGTTGGTCAGATTCTTGAACTGGAGATTTTACAGATGGCATCTTGCCAATTTCAAACAAATAACAAATATGGCTCCTGGCTAACCCTGATCTACCC
This sequence comes from Ambystoma mexicanum, assembly GCF_040938575.1. Lineage (NCBI taxonomy): Eukaryota > Metazoa > Chordata > Amphibia > Caudata > Ambystomatidae > Ambystoma > Ambystoma mexicanum. The sequence continues at coordinate 149,827,855 of NC_090927.1, forward strand.
AGGTAATGTAGAGATAGAAAAAAAAGCAACAAATGATCAGGGTGACCAAAGGAAGCAAACACACTCCAGTGTTCATTCAACTCATAAAATGAATGCCATTCTTTCAAGGTTTAATAAATTCATTTTATTTTCAACAAATTACTTCATTGATACAAAATGATAACAGAACATGAGGGATGTTAGCAGAAACGTGTTTCAGCCAATTAAGAGCTGATCTATTGTGCTGAGAATGGATGGCCTTCAGGACGAAAAAGCGGATTTGGTGATGGAGTCCTGTTTCTGCAGAGAAATGTACAGAGATGGGCATGTCAGTGTGTTTTCGTTAGGGTGATAATTTAGACAAAGCATTTAATGCTGATTTAATTGAAGAAAGAGAGGAAACACCCTCCAAGAGGGAGGTGGTCGTTCTTACCGTGCTTTCATATTTTCTCACAGTATATTCAAATAATCCACTTCAAAGTTTTGTGGGTGGAGGATGCATGATTCTAAGCCTTCATACTTCATACCTTCATACTGCTGGGTACTCTATAAGTAGACAGTGGAAGTAGATATGGGACTATCTATCCCAATTCGGAAGATTATAGCCATTGTGTTGTCTGTGTACATGAGTACAGTATAAAATGCTAATTAAGTTTCACAAGTCACTTATTTAACTTGTAATAAAACAACTCTTACCCCTTATGCTTAGTTTCTGCAGGGTAATTGATGGTCCATTCCCCGACGTGCGGTAGCGTCCAGTGCTCAGTATTTGTCAGAATCACGGTGGGAAAGTGAGCACCACGTTTCAGTATAGGACCTAAGTACAGATGAAAACATGGAGTCACAATAGGAGCCGACGTAATAGAGGTGAAGATTGCTGTGAATTCCATGCATGGCTCGGTTGGTGTGTCCAACATGGTTGGAAAAGGCTGTATCGTACGCGGTGTGTAGAGCTTGTTGACCTGCATGTTTTATAAAATGGACACAGAGCCAGTCACCTCTGGGTATACCAGCTGGCTGGGTCCCGATGGGGTACTGTGCTGCGACCAGCCCAAGTGATGCCAGTGTTGGTTGCCACTAACGTTAATAAAAGACATGATCAGTGTCGTGATTTTTAGGCACGATAGTCTGCGGGCATGAAAGTGCCAGCCTGATTGAACGTCAGAGCTCGACAGTTCTAAAATGAATATAGCCCATCCAGTGGTGTATCGGATTGGTGGCCTTATTATGGAGAAAGATGTGTGTGGAGAAGATACTTGCGCTTGGCGTTAGTAAACCCTGCGCAGTGGAGAGACTTGTACGTAGGAGATACAAGTGCTCATAATGCATGAGTGCTAGAAATGGGGCCGTACTCGTTACTGGGCCCACGATTGTTTTTCTTACCTGATGTGCCTGGGGTAGCTCTGCTGAAGTTGGCGAGTAAAGCTGCTTGCGTGCACTCGATGAAGCGTGGCTGCTCTGCCTACTGTAAGCAGATGCTGAGCCCTGTTGCTCTGGCAACGTTCAGTAGATATACTGGCGGCCATGTTGAGAGAATATCACATGGAACTGGGAAACTAATTGTGTCAACAAAAATGCCCTGGGGCGATTATTATCACTTGAACCTGATTTGGGGACCTTTGTAAATTGAGAAATAAATACTTATGCATTTATAATAAAGATTTTCCTAAAATTGAATCAAAGCCGTGGGAGGTTGTTTCCTAGGCAATGCTTTTGTTTGCGTGTCGGCCATGTCTGAATAGTACCCTTTGTGACCACAACAATATCCACAGACCTGTCTGTTCCCAGGTAGTTTGTGAAAGCTCTGTTAATCCAGTGTTCTGACAGAGACATAGTGGAGTTTACATTGATCGCTAATGTGAATGGGCTCAAGACCCCTAATGCACCTTGGGTTTACTCACGAGATTGTCCCTTCCAAAGACCCCGGTGGGGGAGGGTTTGAATGATATGATAGTTTATTTATATATATATAGCGCCTATACACAATGTGTTTCAAAGCGCTTCAAGGCAAGGGAGGGAACAAGGGAAAATATGACATTCTTACAAGGCCATGAACAGTAGAATGTGAAATTAACTATCATACTTGGCCTGGCGACATTTCAGATAGCGCAAAAGCTTAGACATAGATAGATAGGAAGGGACAGGGTGGAAGGGAAAAGGGAACATACAGACAACTATCTTACTAGGTCTGATGACATTTCTGGTAGAGCCGGAGATTTACAAGAGGTGAGAGAGAAGGGGAGGAGAAAGGTGGAGAGGAGCAAAACAAGGGACTAGAGTGGCGGCGGGGGGGGGGTCATGCAAGAAAGGGGAGGAGAGACAAACATTTGTTACTATCATACTAGGTCCAGGGACAATTCTGATAGAGTAAGTGTATAGAAAAAGTAAGGTAGAGCGGGAGGAGAGAGGGAGAAGGGAGAGGAGAGGAGAGGAGAACCGAGAATAAAACAGTGAAAAAGAGCAGAGAAGCAGAAGGGATAGCGAATACAGTTACAGAGGTCAGTAATACACATAATATTGCAGAGAACAGAACATGTAAGCAAGGATTCAAGATGACAATGGGCACAGCATGATTCAGGGCCACCCTGAGTACGTGTTTCAGGGGAGGTCCAGCATGAGAGTTGAGAAGACGAAGCACCAAGAGTTAATGTGTCCATAAGGTCAAATCCAAGCATTGGCAACAGGTCGGTGATGGTGAACCATAGTGAATCAGGACAACTCCTGCAGCGATTAGGTGCAGTGTGGCTTGGGGGGGGGGGGGGAGAGAAGGGTGGGGGATCATGCAAAGCAAGGAGGGGTGGGGGGACGGATATCAAGGGGGACCAGGGAGGGGGGGCACAGCAGACATCATAGGGAACCAGGAGGGGGCACAGTGGACATCACGGGGGACCAGGGCATGGGGTACAGCGGACATCACGGGGGACCAGGGAGTGGGGCACAGCGGACATCACGGGGGACCAGGGAGTGGGGCACAGTGGACATCATGGGGGACCAGGGAGCGGGGCACAGTGGACATCACAGGTACCAGGGAGGGGGAGGGGGCAGCAGGCAGTGTTTTGGCAGCGGACAGGTGGCAGACCGGGGCCTTTGTTGTGGGCCTTTGGTAGTAGTGGCTGGCTCCCGCCTCCGGGTTGCTATGATTGGCTTAAAAGCCAAGTGCAACCAATGGGAGGGGGCCATGCCAAGTCAGTAGGTCAAATGAAAAAAGGTGAGGGCATTTTAGAATGGCGGCAAACAATGAGGGAGGCCTGCAAGATACCCACAATCTGACAGCAAAGGCAGTGAAGTGTGAAAACACTGCTGATCTTGTAGAATCCTCACAGTGCGGCGAAAGTGAAAAATGTATGGTAGCCATTCCTGATTATAGTGCTTAATAAGTAAAGTTTCAAACTGCTTGATGGAGGTTTAACAGGAGAGGAGCCAATATTATACGTATTTATACAAATATAATAATTTGCTTACGCTGACCCTGAGGCTGAAGTCCCTATTTGAGATCATTGCCCTTATGTTTTCCGGTGATGGAATGGAATAAAGCAGAGCTAGCTAGGCAAAGCATGCAAGATCTTGAATCAAGGTGGTGAGCGGCTCTTAAAAGACCCTTTGGGATTTTTTGGTGCTGGGAGCTGTGAGCTGTGTGGCTGGGAGGCCACAGCCTGACTTGGCGCTGGTGTACTTGGTGCCCTCAGACACAGCGTGCATGGCCAGCTCACCTGGCAGCAAGAGTTGCGGCTTGGATCTCCCTGGAGGTGATGGTGCTGCGCTTGTTGTAGTGAGCCAGGCGGGAGGCTTCCACGTTGATGCGCTCGAAGATGTAATTGACAAACAAGTTCATGATGCCCATGGCCTTGGAAGAGATGCCGGTGTCAGAGTGCAATTAACACTGGCATCTCTTCCATTGGCTGTTCAACCAATACCTGGCACTCCTTGCCCATCATTGCCGCTCTCTGTCCCAACTTTCAGTGCTATGCAGATGACACCCAGCTCATTTTCAGGCTACCTTCGGCCACCTCTTCTCCGTCCCTCATCTCTGACTGTCTGTCTGCTATCCAGGAGTGTGTCCCGCCAATGACCTCTGTCTTAATGCCAGTAAGACTGAGATGCTCCTCATCAGCATACCCGCTCCCTCCTTTCCTGTAGCTCTCTGGCTGGCCTCTCTTGGCCCTCTTCCTGCTCCCACCTGCAAGGCTAAAACCTCGGGGTCATCTTCGACTTCACACTCTCCTTCTCTCCTCACATCTCTGACGTCTCTAAGAAGTCACACTACCAGCTGCACCTCAGAGGTATTCTTCCTTTCCTCCCATCAGAGGACCACTGTCTCCAGAGCTCTGGTTCTCTCTAGGCTGGATTACTTCAACAGCCTCGTTCTAAATCTGCCTGCCTCTACTCTCCGCCCTTTGCAACTCATCCAGAACAGGACGGCAAGACTTGTCCTTGGCCTCAAGCCCAGGGATCATATCTCTCCAGGACTGAAATCTCTGCACTGTCTCCCAGTGGCTGCGAGGATTAAGTTCAAAACCCTATGCATTGTCCACAAGGCCTTCTGGGGCACGGGGCCACAATACCTTCACTCTCTTCCTAAATATCTTCCTACTCAAGCTCTTCGCTCATCCGCCTCCAACTCCTTCAGGGTCAGTCGCTTCTCCAAGCAATGGGTTGGTGGTAGATCTTTTTTCGGCTGGGGCCTCCCTCTGGAACAGCCTCCCTGCCTCCCTTAAACTTGAAGAACAATCTCTGGTTCTGGAAGCACCTTAAAACCTTTCTCTTTGCTTCTTCTTTCTCTCCTCCTCCTCTCCCATGCTGACCTTCTGGATGTAGCCGGAACTGCACTGGTTGCCTGGACACCCTCTGATCTCGGACCCAGGTCCCTCACCAGCCAGTCTCACATACCTGCACTGCCTTCCTGGCAACCCCCGCACTTGGGGACTGTTTATGTATCCCTAGAGTCCCCCTACCAGCACTTGACACCGGATGTCTGCACTTACCCTTGCACTTGCCACTCGCCACTTGCTGGCCGTTACTTTTACTTATTATTATCTATTCCCATGTACTGCACTGTCCCTTCCCACGCACTTGCGCAATCTGAATGACACCTGGCCTAGTAGGATTGTTTGTCTGTCCTCCCTTTGTTCCCCCTCCCTTGTCTCATCGCGCCTTGAAATACTTGTGTATAGGCGCGTTATAAATTCCATTTCATATCCTATCTTTATGGGAACAACACTATGCCCCAGAGTTTGGGATAGCTGTAGTAGTTACAATTTGTTGTTGCTAGGCTAGAACATTGTGCATTTGATGTTACAGGGCAAAACCTCAATACAGTTCAGTGCTCTTGATGGCTGTTTTACAGGTGTTGGACTGACCTATATATGTTGGTATAGAACCTACGAAATCCCCATGATGCCGTAGACTTAGAAATAGCCTAAGTGGTTACAATTCTGGGTGGTCAGGCTTATACATTATCAATTGTGTATAACATGACAAAACACCCACTGAGTACAGTGTTTATTGATAGATGTAATGTGTCTATGTCCCCATGAAATGCTTCCATTCGACCGTGATGTTGAGGCCGTTTTTTACTTTGTCTAGGCGGTGTATCCATCTTTGTGCTAGTTTGGTGAGTGCTTCATTTACATTGCCCCCTCTTTTCCGTGGGGCCATCTTCTGTAAAACGAACCATTTCAAATCCATATTAGTGTGTTTCTTTGTGGTGTAGTGTTTGACTAGAGGCTTGTCTGCAACCTCATTCTTTATACAGGATCGATGCTATGAGATCAGTTGTTTGACAGCTCTGATGATTTTCACAATGTATAGTAAACCACAGGTGCATTCGATGATGTAAATGACTAACCTGTTATTGCAGTTAGTGTGTTCCACAAGTTCCCAATGTATGTTGTGATTGAAAACTTTTTTAGTCGCAGTGAAGTTACACGCCACACAGTGTCCACATTTGTAGTGACCCTTAACTGGTGGTAGTCCCCATACAGTTCCTAGTTTCTTGGGTGGGCTCGATGTATGTGTGGACCAGAATCTCCTTCAGGTTGCGATTCTTTTTAAATGCGAAGAATTTCTTTGCTAAACTTCCTGCATTCCTGATCATGTGCCAATATTTGCTAACCGTGCTCTTGATGAGGTTACTGAGTGGGCTGTAGGTTGTTACAAAGACCAATCTGTCTAAAGGCTTGTTTGTTTTTAGAATGAGGCAAGTATCTCTGTTGGCGCTAGCTGCTCTCTTCCTGGCACAATTTATGGATTTCCAATAGTCTTTACTGTAGACTTTCAGCATGTATGTAAAATTTGGCTTTGTCCGAACTGTTTCTTCTGTTCCTGCAAAACTTTCTATAAGGTCAGTTGTATTTTAATCCAGTGGGATGATAACTGGAGAAATGCAATAAACTGTTCCATTCCAGTATAACTCATTTTTTAAGATGTTGCTGGACGTGTATATATGTAAATCCAAAAAATTGATAGTGAAAATCCCATTGCATGGTGAATCTGATGTGTCTATTACACTGATTGAGCCATTGGTGGAATACATTCAAATAATTGCTAGTGCCTTGCCAGACCAACAAAAAGTTGTCAATGTAGTGATGCCACACTACTATGTTGTCCTTGTAGGGGTTTGAGTCGGAGTAGACGTGGTCTATTTCATACTGTGCCATACTTAGTCCCTTGGTCTGGTCTTTAAATAGGAAAACAATTCTATGACATGGCTAACCTGACACATTCTAGGATAAAACAAGTGGGCACTGTCTGGTTGTCTGTTCTTTGGTCTAAGAGGATCTTCAAAGTATCTAGGCCTTCTTGTTGTGGGATTAAGGTATGCAACGCCTCGACATCCAGAGTGGCTAAAATGCAATTTTCTGGAAAGTTGATCTTATCCAGAATGTTCAATGTGTCTGTCGTGTCTTTGATGTATGTTTTCATCTTGCTGACAAAAGGTATTTAAAAAGCAATCTGTGTATAAAGACAGCACTCAAGGAGAGAGTCGCAGGCTGAGACCATTTGTCATCCCAGTGGATTGTTCACATTTTTATGTACTTTGGGGAGGATGTAAAAAGCGGGAATCCCAGGATGTAACTTGTTTAGGAAGATTCTCTCTTCCTCGCATATCCAACCTTTGTCTTTGGCATGTCACATGAGACGACTGATCTCTTCCTGGAGTAGTTCTGTCGGGTCATGGTTCAGTTTAAGGTAGGCCTCAGTGTCTGATAGTAGACGTAGGCACTCGTTCTCGTAGTCTACACTGTTCATCAGGACTATCCTGCCACCCTTGTCAGCTGGTTTGATAGTGATAGTTTTATCATTGTTCAGGCACGTTAGAGCTGTTATTTCCTCTTTCACTAGATTATCTTGGTAGTGGTCTTGTCCTTTAGACCCCCCTTGTTGACCAATTTCTCAAAGGCGTCAAATTCACAAGGTAGTGTGTCGAGGGGGGGTAAAACACTGATTTGGTCTTAAAGCCGGTTATATTGTTGCAGTTACTAGTGGCTGTGTTGTCTCCTGGTTTTAGTTCCAGTTCTGTTTCAAAAGGCTCTGCCCTCCTGGAGGGTATGAAAGCAGGCATTTGCCAAACAATCTTTGTTCTATTTCGTTGATGGGATTTTTTGATAGATTGAAGATCGGGATGCTATCATCGTTTACTGGTTTGAGTACCATTGTCTCGTCCTCATCCGTTTTCCTGAATGTGGTCTTCTGTGGTCTTCTTTTGGGGCATCCATGTTGCCCTCCCCTTAGATAAAAATGGTGTTGTTGTTGTCCAATGTTAGTGCTGCCGGAAGTGCCTTGATCCCTATCGCTTGAGGAGGCACTGGTACCTGAGAACGTGACAAACCTATTCTGGCCACCCTTCTGCTGTTCGGTGTAGAAGGTCTAATGCAAGTAAGGGTATGTTTTTTCCTCAATATAATTTTGTAGGTCTTTTTTAAATTTCTGAACTTTCCTATCGATGGTGATGGCCTTGAATTTCTCAATCTCTTCCTCAAATTTTTCTAGCTGCTTCTTCGCTTCTTGTACAGTGAAATTTTCCAAAAATCTTTTATCCAATGCCATAAGCTCCTCGCCCCGTTTCTTGCACTCTTCATCTGCAGTGTCAATCACTAGGATCAACCAACCCCAGATACACTTATTGCTGACGCCACTAAAGTTTTTATTGAATTTTGGATCGTCTGTGAAGACTCCTGGGATGTTCTTAACTTGAAATCCCTCTGGGATGATTACTGCTTTTAAGTACTCCAGCATGAAGTTACAATGCATTTCGGTCCCAATGAGCTGCTCTTCTTCTGGTTGATGGTCTCCAGTTCGTCTTTTGAAAAACCCTGGGCTAGGACTCCTTCATCTGTATTTAGTGTGGATGTGGTACCCAGTAATTTCTTATGGTAGTCATCTGTGTATGACACAGTTTACGTTCTCCATGGTGGTTCTACAGGAGTCAAATTTACGTTTGGAATTGAAACCCTGTCTTGGGTGAGGAGAATGCCCACAGCCACGGGCTGCGTTAATACTAGTGAAAAATAGGGCTCCTGGCTAAACCCTGATCTAACCAGGTAGTGTAGAGATTACAAAAAAGCAACAAATGATCAGGGTGACCAAACGAAGCTAACACACTCCAGTGTTCATTCAAATCATATAATGAATGCCATTTTGGGATCAGGTGATCTAGTTTAACATGACCGACACACAAACAAAAGGATTGCCTGGGCAACTACCTCCTGCGGCTTCGATTCAATCAGAGGAAAATCTTTCTTAGTGTTAGGCAGAGTTTGTATGCAGTACCCTTTGGGACCACTAACTACACACAACTAAGACTACAGGTGTAAGCAAAACCAACCTTTGGTATAAGTCCGTACCATACAGTTTTGTGGTAGCGCTGCTGAGCAGTCAGGCTCATCTCAAGAGGGAATGTGAGCTTCAAGGATGTTGCACAGAGGTCTATAATTGCAAGTATTCAAATAGACACTTATACTCCAGGTTTCTTGGTAAAACACTTATTAATGTATTAAATGAACACAGACCGTTCTCAGTCTCACTGCGCTGAACAGTGCAATAGTGACAGGTGTTCCAAGTAATTAAAAGAGGGATTTCTCATGAGTCCAATGAGTTTAATAACAAAGTAGCCTGACACATGTTTCGAGTCATCACCGACTCTTCATCTGAGGCTGAAAGTATCAAGAGCTAGCCTATCCGAATTAAGTATATCATGGCCAGTGCCAGATGCACTCTCTCACTGCTTCTCAATTGCGGAACTCTGTGCAATGCTGCTGAACTGAATGAAATGAACTGAATGAAATGAACACTGTCTGTGTTCATTTAGGTTCTTAACTGTGGATGGCATCTGGCAGTGCTCCCACACCCCTAAACCACCTGCAACTTGAGTGCTTCCCTAATCTCTTCAGTGTACAAGCGCTGTGGACTTTGAATTGTTCTGCCAAACCTGTGTGTTTCCTTATTAATTTATTACACAGTCAGTTAGAAAACCATCACTAGAAGGAGGCAATCTATATCACAAAAAAATACACTTCAGTACTTCACAATATCAGGTTCTGAGACATTTAAACTACTTCGGAGGAGCAAAATAGCATTCAGAGCATTTGAAGTAGGAGCAAAAAGGCATTAGTTAATCAGACAGGTATTACAGTTACTCTTAAACAGTGCAAATAGTTTGAGTTCACCAGAGGAGCTGATTCAATGCAATAGGTTTAGGCCAAAGTCAATGGGCTAAAGTCTTGTATAGGATAAAGCAGTTCTGGAAGTTAAACGGAAAAGTCTTTGCCAAAGTTCTCAGAAGTAGTTCTTACAAGAAAGATTCATATGTCGGATCACAGGCTGACTAGGCCTGCAAGTTGCCAAAGTTTCAAGCACTTACGCAGTGAGAGGTAAGTTTTCTCGTCGGGTTTTCACAGTACCTTACAATCAAGAAAAAGATGCAGCTGAAGACGTCTGTTCCTGCAGATCTCGCTGTTCCTGAGCCTCAGTCGTGGGGACAAGAGGGAGGACGTCGGGGGACTCCTGCACTGCACAGGGACTGGTCAAAAAGCTGTCAAAAGCAAATCTTCGATTCTGGTAGCTGTCGTCAAGCACACAAACTGGTGTCCCTCTCCCTGGCTGTTCGGTTTCCTGCAGCAATCTGAGGAAAATATAACCAGCTCCGACAATGGTGCCCAGGTGGCTTACGAGTTGATTGATCGCACTAACTCAAAGGGAGCAGTCGTCCTTGAAGGGCTTCTCTATCGAAATGAACTTGGCGATTTGGATATGCAGCAGGGCTTCAATGGGCAAACCAACGGTCCAGGATTTGCAGCAGCCGTCATCTTCCAGCTCGTCTTCGCTTCTTTCGTTCTAGTGGCAGGGATGTCATTTCACCAAAATGCCAGGGGTAGCGGAAGTGACATCACACAACCCTTGACCCCTGATGACATCAAAGGAAATGTCATTTGACCCCACCCCGAAGTGATATTGCGGGAAGTGATGGAACCCGTTGACAAAATAGGAAGTGACATCACATAGCATTGTACACTGCGAAAAATATGGTTTGATATCACTATAATGTGATGGACATTTCATGCAAGAATGGATCGCCATATGTAGTGTTAAGATCAGTGTGTATAGGCCCATATTACCAAATTACTATGAATCCAAGCAGACGTCCATTACCAAATGATAATGATGTGTTATTATATAGCACTTATGCTTAAGTGCTTTATATAGAAAACATATACACCCGATATCATCCAACCTGTGTCGGTACTCATTTATCGACCTCAGAAAGATGAAAAGCTGAGTGGAGGTGTTTAAGAACAGACTAAATCAGTGACTCACCCCCTGAAGTGTGCCTGAAATAAACCTTAATGAGTCTAGCAATTATTGTACAGAATTCCAGAATGACTCATTATTTGGTTTCCTATTCTTTCCTATTTAGAGTCAGTGCTGAAAAAAGTGTTAGACTTGTGGCACTCCTGTTCTTATTTTTTTCTTTTAAGGGCCAGAACATGAAAGCCAGCCACTCCAGGAGCTTGCATTACAAAAAGGAAAAAAAAAAGATTTTTTTTTTTTTTACAGAGGTCGCAAGGGAGACTGGCGTCCCCCAAATGACATCCCTGTCTAGTGTCGACTCTGCCTTCCAAGCCAAGAGACTTGACTTTTAAACAGTTTTTTCCCATTCATTCCAGCCTAGCTGCCACTCACCCAGCAGGGTGGCTGTCCTTGCCGGACGGTCAGCCAGCCAATCATGCCAGAGTGCATTTGGGTCTCATAGGAGACTAAGCACAGGGAGTTTTGGGCACCTCCTTCACTTCCTGCCCACCCTAGACGCTCGGGCGCCAGAGGCGGTCTTCAGTCCTGAAGGCCACCAAAGGCATAGGAACAAAGGGACCAAACCTGGTTTGGTGCGCAAAGACAAACTCTAGAAGGACCTTTCCAAAAATAAATGGCGAAACAAGAAGTCGGGGAACTGTTTAAACAAAGGAGTCTCAGACGCCATCTTGAAAAACATAGCTCCCGCGATTTAACGCTACTGGTGTTCGCAGTCGGGAAAAATCATGTTAGTTCATTATAAAACCACTGACACCAGCCATTTCGAGAGGAAAGGGTAGCATATGACTGCTACATGAGTTTCTAGAAACAGGGGATACTGAGTAACCCTCCAGGACTCTATTGTAAGTTAGGTTGTGCTGGGTCTAGGAATTTGGAAAGACTAGTAAAGTCAATTTCACTTTACTTTCTCTGGGAAACGGTAGTTCATCCTAGAGAAGGTATTTAAACCGTCGGACAGCCTAAAAAGCTTCCCGGCCTCACTGCACTGAGGGTGCTGTGTGACACACATGAAAAGATGCTGCCTATGGAGTGGTCTAAAACTCCATATTCAAAGAACACAAGAGTAAAACACACATCAAAATACATGAGAGAGTGGGGAAAAAAGGCTCACACTCTCTCCAGGTTAAATAAATCTAATCCTCAAAATCCAGCAAAGTTGCTGGGGGTCTCTAAGGTGAAGGGAATTGGCACATTTATTATGATTTTTCCTAACACTCATCCGCCCCAGACTAAACGACAGGAGGATTTAATCCACCCCTGGGTGAATCTCCTTACTCCAGTCGGTCATACATTCTGGAGAGACATCAACATTTTGGTGATTACACCCTGATCTGTGTTCAATGGTAGAATCAAACCCCTGTAGGCTGATTGACCATCTTAACAATTTAGGATTTTCCCCCGTCAACTGCATTAACCATCTCAAGGGTTGGTGGTTGATAAGACGGATTTCTGAACTCTGACCTGGAGGGGCAGAGGTTCAGAAGGCCAGCCTAGTTTCTTGGAACAGGGTAACCTCTGGACAAGCCAGACCAATCAGGGTAGCGATGGCGGCGGTCAAGACTAGGTCTCAAGAGGGATGAGGGTAACGGAAAGTCCGCAATGAGCACACAAAGCAAGGACACTTACAAATTACTCCAGGCAGGTGTTATATTAAAAATATAGACACATTTATTACAAGGCCTTTGCAACATCGACCATAGCAAAGAATCACAATAACACTTAAGTAAACCAACACATCACCATCAATCTAAAGAGTTACGTGCACGAAATATGTAGACCACCCAGATGGGGAGGAAAACAGGCAGTGCAAGTAATCGTTCAGACCCAGTTTGATATCAGAGGTTGCCTAATTAAAAGGAAGTCCGGGCCCTACGAAGAGTGGAGCCTTGTGCTCAAAAGTACCTGCACACGTGGGTGCCAAAGGGAAAGGGAGTAAGGGAGAGTCTCTTCATGGACGCCAGGCAGTTCAGAAAGAGGAACCAAGCGATGTCGAACAAATCCCCGTGACTCAAGCAAGGCCTCCACTGGGGGCAGAAGCAGGGCGAGAGTGCGGGAAAGGGTTGCTGTTACAACAGCGATGGAAAGCCACAGGCACCGGCGCGAGGGGCGACCGGTTGGGGTATTGACTACTCACCGGTCCCCGATGCAGGCAGACCCAGACTTCTCTGGTTCAGTGTCGATACTGGCAGGTTCAGATGCGATCAGAAGGACGCCTCGACGCCGGGTAGATTCCGCAACAGCAGGAGTCGGGGTCGAGGGTGTCCCAAATGCAGCGAACACGCACAGGTTGTTACCACAGCAGGGCAACTCGGCAACCACTTGTACTCCGGCCCAGATGCACACGTCTCACTTCCGACCTGGGAACGCCAAGTGTACGAATCGTGTGAGAGTGCAGAGGACACGGAATTAGCAGTAGGCCATACGGCGGTGACAGAGCAAGGTTCCGTTGTAGGCTGGTCAGTGCACTGGTTGGTCCAGGGACACTTCCGAAGGCTTTCGTGCCGGATTTGATGAAGGTGCCGAGAATAGTTGGTCCCACTATTCTAATGGGTCAAAGCGCCTTTGCAGACCTTCTGGTACGATCAGAGGCAGAGGGGTCTCGCAGGACGACAGCAGTGCAGGGTGCCAAACCTTCAGTGGGTCACCAGCGGTTCCTCGACTCAGCTTCTTAGTTGCAGGATAGTTGGCTCCTTATCCTTCGTTCGTGAGAACTCAGGAGATCGACAAGGTAGTTGTGTTTCCAGCCTCCTCTTATCCAGAGTTCCCTTCGCACCAAAACGGAGAGGACCCAATGGGAGATCTGCTCACAAACACACACACCATACGTGAACCTATCAAGGACCACGGTGGTCCCAGTCATTCAAGACACTCCAGACTCTCTGGCACCGAGGATGTGTATTGGGAACAGACATCCCAGCCCACATCCTGGAGGCTCACACAAGACATGCAGAAGCCCATGAAAGCGTTTGTGTTTCGCAGGAAAGTGCATGACCAAATAAGGACGGTCCCAGGTCGGCTCGACCTGGGGGAAGGTAAAGGGGCAAGACAGTCAGCAGACAGGACAAAGAACCTCGTGGCATGGCCATTTTGGAAGCCAGGCCACCTATTCGTGCCAAACGCGGGAAGTGCGGATAACATGGCAAAAAGGGTTCAAAACACAAAAGAAACGATAGCTGCCGCCAGTCCCGTCCATGACACACTTGCACAGTTCATACTAAGTCCATCGAGAGGTTGTAGGGCCTTTGGAATGACTAGAGACCCAAGAGCGCAGTAAATTAAGTTACAGTGCCCTCTTGTGTCATGTTGCACAAAAGCTGCAACATGCGGAAAGAACTACGGGAAACAAAGTCTCCCGGTACTGACTGTCTTAAGGGCATGTCAGTTTCCCCGTATGAATGGAGCGAAAGCCCAGAGGAGTGCGGTATAAGGCTGCACTTCTCTGGCAAAGTCTAGATCACGGTGTAAAACAGCAAAAAGTTCGGTGGTTGCCACATGGAAGGAAAATTACGTACAATTATGAAATCTTTCCTAACAGTGGTCTGTCTGAATCACAAAAGTAGATCCATACAAGTATGATCTAAACTTTTCAGAGACCACACAATGGCAAAACACATTCTATGGTTGCCCACCGTGTCTCCAGTTCCTGCAGTTTCCTACAAATGAAGCAGATGGGGTGTTCCCTACCTTTCTCATCCAGCTGACTCAGAACTGCACCTATACCTGTATTGGAAGCATCTGTTTGCACAATGAAGGTTTGGCTATATTCAGGAGCTCTTAAGACTGGAGCTAGACAAAGGGCTTTCTTAAATCCTTCAAATACCTTAGTGCACTTCTCATTCCACCTGACCTTCTTGGGGAATTTGGGTGAGGAGACCACATTCAAGAGAGAAGCTATGGACCCATAGCTACTATCTATCAGCCACCTGGTCAGACCTACTTCCTCTCTGAGTGGGTGGACCTCTCCTCCTCACTCCTGGCCTCAACCACTCAACTCCTCCTTGTAGACTTCAACATCCACCTGGATGCCTCCTGTCCTCCCTCTGGATTCTTTTGCGACCTCTGCGACTCTCTCTCTCTCACTCACTATTCTCCCCTCTTGCCCGACTCACTCTGCAGGGCACACCCTGGATGTTCTGATCTCCTCAGACCTGCCCGTCTCTGCCCCTCTCACCACTCCTCTCTCCTGGAGTAATCACTTTATCCTCTCAACCCACCTCACACTCCCTACTGTAAGGGATTACAATCAGGCACACACCCAAGTCTCACTTAGCATGTAGTGCGCAATGAAACCCTTATTTCATTTTTTTTAAAAACAGTTTTAGTTTGTGAACAGGTAGCGTTTAGGTTAATATTCCCTGCAAAGTTTCTTAAATACAAATGAGCAATCCTACACAGAAGTAAGCAATCAGCAGGTATTCCGGAATGAAAGACAAGGTGTAGAGTTTAGATGCAATCTTCCCTCCCCAACAAGAGAGAAAACCGTTTTTGGCAAATAACACTTTTAAACTGAAAGGCGAAATGGCTTTTTACAATAAATGCACAAGGGTGCAAAAAGGCTTAAATGAAGAATAATTTTGAGGAAAGCAACTCTAAACAAGTCCTAAGACACATTAGCTATAATATAAACAACAATACACACTTCAGATCTGGATGGGATGGAAGAAGCACTTTGAAATCGGCAAAAGACACATGTAACTTTGGGTAAAATTGCAAATTTGCGGCAAACTTTTACTATGCGATATTGGAGAAAAACAGGTCAAATACACTGTTCGGTTTTGAGTTGTGTATGTAGCTAAAAGTCTTAGGTATCAGTGAGAGTTGAAATTTTGTTTCTATCTTTAAAATTGCAGAAGTTAGAGGTTTTAGCGAGAGGTGTTTTTGCAAAATAGGCATGAAAATGAAAACAGAAATTCGATTTAAAAATGACAGATAGGTTTTCTTATACTATATTAATGACTATGAAAAAGAAGAGGCCACACATGAATCTTCACGGCTACATGGCCAGCGCAACCATTCACGTGATGGATCCTCAATTTCTTCTGGGATTTAATTTAGTTACTCAAAATCACTAAGGGGTTCTAGTTTTCTAACATAGATGAGACAAATCAGTGCAAGAAGGATTCTAACAATACTAGGGTTCTGAATTTAAAGATGGGATGGGTCGAGATTGGGATAATACAATGCAGATATACTATAGTTCACTGTTCCTCCTATTATACTTGCAGTCCTTTGTAATTAAATTGGACCATCAGCTCTGGTCAATGAATCGGGTCAGGTCTACCGGCAGCAGGGCACCTCTGGAGGGGATTAGATCAGCTGCGCAGTTTTGGTAAATTTTGGACTGCACCTCGGACTGGATTTGGAAGGGCCCTTCTGGTTACTGGACACGGTAGATAGCAGGATGCAAGTTTCAGCGGGCAAGCATTAATGGTAGCAAGCCAAGCTGAATCAGAATTATTCTTTTAAGTTTTGGATATTTGAAATTGGGTCCAGCTAGCAAGAGTTCAGCAATGCTAAAGACTGAATTCTGCAAAGAAATCTGGATCTTCAAGAAATTCTGGAGTCAGGTACAAGGTGCAGAGTTCTGGAACAAGGTGCTGCGTGGACATCTGGATGGGTTCTGGAAGCAGTGTGTGCTATGTGTTGTGAAGTTCTGATATATTTATACTAACAAATGCCATCCCCCAGTTTATAGTGTGGGCAGAATTCCAAAAACACACTCCCACGGATGTGAGTGGCTGCAGGCACGTGCTTTGTTTTGGTTGGCAGTCAGATCAAAACTGTAATCTTTACGATGGGGTTTAGGAACTCCCACCCAGATTTTTACCAAAACATTACTTTTGCACACATGTACATTTCAAACATTATGTACCCTAATAAAATTGGACACATATTTTATATTCGATTGTCTAGATTCACATTCACTCCCCATCTTTGTGCAAGGTGTCTTTCTCATTCTATGGAATTCTATAAATTTTAACCCTAACAGTTTGGATTAATGATTTCTAATTCGGTACCTCTCTGGGCGCTTATCAGTGGGCCATATACATACAATCTTAAGTTTGCAACCTTAATCGTTCTGCTACAATAAGAATGTTTTCATAACGTTGGTTCCTTAAGTGGTATAGCTTTCATCAATGTCTTAAAAGAATTGGCCTGAAATGTGGTTAATGTCTACCAAGTTTCAGATGTATCCCTCTTTAGGTTGCTCAGTTAAAGAGTTTTAAACTTTAATCAAACGTAAGGATTTAACATCAGAGTTCTCCTTTGTAACCTCCCCTTCAAGGCAACAGCTGTCACATCTCTTTGATCAGGGTGGTGGTGTAGAGGGAAGCATCCTGTCCCTCCCCTTCCTGGAGAGGGAAGGTCCCCTGTAGAGATCAGTTGGGCAGCTTCCCATTGTTCTTGGCTCAGTCAGAAAAGAAGGTCTGAGGCTCTCTTTGTTTTCATTATTCGGGAACCATTAAGCAGCCATTAGCCTTCCTGTTGCAACTGAGTGTCAAGCTGAAATGTGAAACTTCCCAGCCTGGTCTATCAGATCAGAATTAAATAGTGGATTAGCTCCAGACTGGGTTCCTTTAAATTAAAGTCTTCATTTCACATATAAAATATAAGCACAGTTTATAAGTGACTTGGACATTTTAAAAGAATTAGCCCTTCACAAACATGCTTTAAATAGGCGGATATTGCAATTTTAATCAGGAAACAGAAACACTTTTAACTGGCAGCAATTTTTTTTTTTTTGTAGTTTTGCCCTTGACCCTTTGCTTTTGTTTTTCCGTAGCTTCACCCCCCTTAATGAAGCAGCCAGCGGCTGACCAGAGCTTTTAAACGCCCGCCCAACATGTGCACCTTCTGCATGCGGTCGTGGCCCTGGCCCTGAGTCCAGACCCTGGGAGCCGTCCCATTCCGGCTCCCCGCAAAAAGCACTTGCCGCCAGACAACCTCCCGGAACCATCTGCATCCCCCACCCCGTTGCCGTCCACCTCTGCCTCCGCCGAATGGGCACCAGCGGCCAAAATGTCAGCTAATTTTCTGATGCAGCTGCCAGGCAGGGAGGCCTGGATTCCTCTCACTGCATGGAGAATCCATGATTTCAGCACACTTTCCTTTCCATAATTCTCTGGGAGAATGACTGAATTTTTAAGGGCATTTTCAGATTTTGCCCTTCTGTGGCCTTGTTTCAGGTGACAGATGGCAGGTGACAGCAATCATTCTTGTTTTTACACCAACTTTGGCTTTGTGTGTGGCAGGGTGTGCAGCTCTTTTGTGGTTTATGAATCATACGCAATTTTGAAGATTTAGCATGCACAGGGGTTATCGCCTCCATTTTTGGAAGTTGGCGCATTGGCGTGGATAAAAATATTCCACACTACCCCTCAGGCCAAGCCACTTCCACCACTGCCACCCACTGTCTCGGTCATCCGACCCATGAAGCGTGTGTCAGATGAGGCTTTTGCCGCCACCGTCTGACACCCCCTCCACCTTTGGCTGACTCTCACCCTGACATAGCCCTCTCCACGCTCCACTCTGCTACATCTGATACTCTTGATATCCTTGCCCCTGTCATGAGAATCCCCCTGAAGCCCAAAGCCAAGTGCAATTCCTGGTACGACTAGGACCTTGTCACCCTAAAACGCAAGTGCAGGGTGGCCAAGAGGAAATGGCATGCTTCATGTACATCCTCTGACCAACTGACCTGTCACCTGCTGTGAAGGCAATACCGGCTCTCTGTCCTAACCAAGAAGAGAGCTCAAATCCAAGCCTGCATCTCTGCGGCATCTAACAACTGGCTTCTCACTTCAACTCTAAAACTCAGGACATCCTGTCCTTACTCTCCTCCTATCCCATCCCTCCCCCTACTCCCTGCTCTTCCTCTGGCCCTTGTTCAGCCACCTCTCCTCCCTCCTTCTCTGCCTTTCCCATGTTCTCCGCTGACAAGGTTTCTAGATGAGTCTGATCTATGAAAGTCTTGTTGAAACAGGTTTACCCCTGTTTCTCCAAAACTATGAAGGACTACATCGATTCCCTGGCTCCTGCTCTGTCTGATTTCTGCAATCACTCCTTCGCCACTGGAGTCTTCCCATCCCCCCCTAAAGCACTCCCTTGTGCACCCTCTAATTAAGAAACCCTCTGTCGACCCCCTCCTGCCCGGCTAACTATCACCCAATCTCTATCAATCCCTTCCTGGGCAAGCTCCTGGAGAAACAGGCCATCTCCCAGCTTAACCTCCACACTGAATCTGTTGGTTGTCTTCATGACCATCAGTCTGGCTTCAGAGCTGCCAGAAGCATGGAAACTACTCTCCTGAACATCGTGAAGACCTGCTCTCCAACCTTGACTCTAACAACCCTTGTGTCCTCATCTGGCTTGATCTCTCTTCTGCCTTTGACACCCTCAACCATGCCATCCTGCTCAACCATCTTCGTGATAACCTGGGTATCTCTGGTCAGGCTCTAGCGTGGTTGACGTCTTTCCTCTCTGACCGACCCTTCCAGGTCCAACTTGGGTCCTTCCTCTCCGCTATCTTTTTCACTACCTGTGGTGTTCCCCAGGGGTCTAACCTCTCTCCTTGGCTGTTAAACCAATACCTGGCACTCCTTGCCCACTGCATTTCCGCTCTGCCCAAACTTCCAGTGCTATGCGGATGACACCCAGCTCATTTTCAGGCTACCCTCGGCCTCCTCCTCTCCTTCCCTCATCTCTGTCTGTCTGCTATCCAGGAGTGGTGTGCCACCAATGACCTCTGCCTTAATGCCAGTAAGACTGAGATTCTCCTCATCGGCACACCCGCTCCCTCCTTACCTGGAGCTCTCTGGCCGGCCTCTCTTGGCCCTCTTCCTGTTCCCACCTGCAAGGCAAAATACCTCAGGGTCATCTTCGACTCCACACTTTCCTTCTCTCCTCACATCTCTGAGGTCTCTAAGAAGTTACACTACCAACTACACCTCCTCAGAGGTATTCCTCCTTTCCTCTGCTTCCCCCAGAAGCTCACTGTCTCCAGAGCTCTGGTTCTCTCTAGGCTGGACTATTGCAACAGCCTCTTTCTAAATCTGACTGCTTCTACTCTCCGCCCTCTGCAAATTATTCAGAACAGGACTGCAAGACTTGTCCTTGGCCTCAAGCCCAGGGATCGTATCTCTCCAGGACCGAAATCCCTGCACTGGCTCCCAGTGGCTGCAAGGATTACGTTCAAAACCCTCTGCATAGTCTACAAGGCCTTCTGGGGCATGGGGCCTCAATACCTCCAACTGTCTTTTCCTAAATATTTCCTTCTTGAGTTCTTCGCTCATCCGCCTCCAACTCCCTCACAGTTAGTCACTTCTCCAAGCAACGAGTTGGTTGTAGATCTCTTTTCTCAGCTGGGGCCTCCCTTTGGAACAGCCTCCCTTAAACTTGAGGAGAACCATCTCCGGTTCCGGAAGCACCTCAAAACCTTTCTCTTTGCTTCTACTTTTTCTCCTCCTCTCCTGACCTCCTGGCTGTAACCAGAACAGCACTGGCTACCTGGACATTCTACAATCTCGGATCCAGGTCCTCCCCTGCCAGCGTCACACCTACACTGCCCACCTGGCAACCCACCTGGCAACCCCAGCACTTGGGGACTGTTTCTGTAGCCCTACAGTCCCCCTACCAACCCTCGACACCTGTTGGCCGCACTTACCCATGCACTTGCCACATGCTGGCAGTTACTTTACTTATCTTTTACCATGTATTGCACTGTCCCTGCCCCCTTCCCATGTACATGCACAATCTGAATGACACCTGCCGTAGTAGGATCGTTGTCCTGTCCTCCCTGTGTTTCCCCTCCCTTGCCTCGTCACGCCTTGAAACACTTGTGTATAGGCGCGTTATGAATGCCATATCATATGAAGTTCCTATAATAACCAGTGAGACCTAAAAAGGCTCTCACTTGGGTTTGAGTAGTAGGAGTGGCCCATTCTTGTGCAGCTTGTACTTTGCTAGGCAATGGCCTTATTTCACCTCTTCCGACCTCATGTCCAAGGTAGACCACTTTGTTCTGACCAACTTGACATTTACTTGCCTTTATGGTCAGATGGGCCTGCTCAAGAGCCTGCAAAACATATCCTAAGTGGTCAACATGTACTTTCCAAGTAGGGCTGAACACTGCAATGTCATCCAAGTATGCCATGCAGAGGTCCTCCATCCCATTCAGAACTTGATTAACCATCCTTTGGAACGCAACAGGTGCATTCTTTAATCCAAAAGGCATAACCTTAAACTGGCAGAGGCCTGGTGGGGTCGGAAATGCAGTTTTCTCCTTGGCATGGTCTGTCGGGGCTATATGCCAATAGCCTGACGTAAGGTCAAATGTACTGAAGTACTTGGCTGAACCAAGTTTGTCCACCAGCGCATCGGTCTTAGTGACTGCATTTAGAGCTCTGTCGTCCACATAGAATCTCAACTCCTTGGATCCGGCCTTTGGCACTAGTATAACTGAACTAGACCATGGACTGGTAGATGGCTCTATTACCCCGAGATCAAGCATCTGGTTGACTGCTTCCTTTATGTGGGCTCTGACATGGTCTTACATCCTATAACCCCTGCTCTAAACCAGTGAGAATATGATGCTGGCCCCAAGGGGTCAAGCCTGGTGATAGTGAAAACGGAGGGGCAAGCTGATTTAACAGATTTGCACTCCTCCTATTGTTCCAATGTCAGATTAGAAGAGAGATTAAGTCCTATCTTCTGATCTAAAGGTTGTCTCCTGAGGAGATCAGGTAGAGGTTCACTCTCCTCCTCCTCCTGAGCAGAAGCTGGAAGCAAAGCTCCCACTTCTGTTCTTGAGACATAGGCTTTTAAACGGATGGTGTGAAAGACCCTGGGGGCCTCCTTAGGGTTGCGTAAGTCCACCAAATAATTGACCTCCAAGTTTTCCCACAACCTTGAAGGGTCCAATCCATTTGTCCTGTGATGCCCTCTGCCTTGTAGGTACCATAACTAGAACTTGCTGGTCTAGAGTAAACTCAACCATGTTGGCCTTCTGGTCATGCCAATGCTGCACCAGAGCCTGACTGGCTTTCAAGCTATTTGATGCTTCTGTCATCATGTGTGTCATTCTCCTCCAGAGACCTAGCACATAGTCAGTGACTCTCACTGGCTTGGGAGAAGGAGGACTCTCCAACCCCTCCTTAATTAGGGTCAATGGACCTCTAATTGGATGACCATAGAGTAGCTCAAAGGGCCTAAATCGAATTCCCTCCTGAGGGACTCCTCTATAAGCGAATAGAAGTCATGGCAGTAGAAGGTCCCACTTTCTTCTAAGGGGTTCATCTAAAGCACATATCATGCTCTTCATAGTGCTATTAAACCTCTCTTCCAACCCATTTGTTTGGGGATGGTAGGCAGTTGAAAACTTGTAAGTCACTGCACAGTTTTTCCACATGGCCTGCATGTAGTGGGCCATAAAGTTTGATCCCCTGTCAGAGATGACTTCCTTAGGAAAACCTGCCCTGGTAAAAATACCGAGTAGGGCCTTAACAACAGCCTGAGCTGTAACAGTCCTCATAGGTATGCCTTCAGGATACCTAGTAGCATGGTCTACTACAACCAATATAAATCGATTGCCTAAAGAGGTTACAGGGCCCAAGGGACCAACAATGTCGATTCCTACCCTCTCAAAAGGGACTCCCACCACTGGGAGAGGCACCAAAGGTGCCACATTCTTGGCTCTGCTCTTGCCAGATGTCTGACAAATGTGACAGCTCCTACAGAATTTGTCTACATCACACCCCAATTTAGGCCAGTAGAAATACAGAGAAAGCCTTTCCTAGGTCCTCTTAAAGCTTAAGTGACCAGCCAAAGGAATCTCGTGGGCTAACTGTAGGAAGTGATGTCTTGTCTCTAGAGGCACTACAAGTCTTCTGTAGTGCCCTGGGATAGACTCAGTAGGTTCACTGTAAAAGAGGCCATCTTGTCAGTAAAGACTGCAGCTCAGGATGGTCTGTAGGATCCAGATCTCCAACAGGGGGGAAGGTCTTCTTCCAGCTCTGAATATTCAGCAGGTGATTCAACCTTTCTTGCTTGTTCCTCACACTGAGCCTCAGCTGTTGGAGCAGTCACAGGTGTGTCTTTGGACAGTCCTCTCGGGGATGTCCTTGTGGGTTGCACAGGAGTGCTCTCTGGCTTTTTCCTTGAGCCCTTGGGTTTCCCCTCTGTCTCCTTCTTGGAAATAGCAGTTAGTAATTCCTGTGGACTGGGTGTTATAGTTTCTTCTGTAACATCCTCTTGAGAGCCTGTTATGGTACTCTCTCTCTGGCCTTCTTGGTCTGCTCCGGTTTCCTTTTACTAGGAGCCCCGGGGGTGCTTGATACAACTCCAAGAGTTTTTAAGTCATTCCCCAACAGGACTCTCCCACTGTACACTAACAGGTATTCTAACAGTCATGTTGTTGCACTGGGTGAGAGCTGGGAGTCTAGGAAGCATTTGGACAGGGCCTACAGCAAGCATAGTGAGGCCTTTGTGTGCCTAAGCAATATCCTCAGGTTTGAAAAAAGTTTCATCCACCACTGTAATGCTGGCCCCAGTGTCTCTAATGGCAGGGGTCTCCTGACCCTTCACAAGTACACCGTCCTTGTACTATTCTTTTGTGTTGTCTAGAATTGAATTACAGACATCTAAATTCTGCTATTGCCACAGACCCAGGGACACTAAAGAAACACACACAGAGACTCCAATGGGATCTGTAGCCAGTAGCTGAAAGTTTCCACTTGCCATATGTACTTCTCCCTCTGGGGAAAAGGCTAAGGAGGCAGTGTGGACCCTGAAGGTTTACCCTTGCATCTGGAATCCCCTTTTACATGGTCAGTAGACCCACAAGCATAACATTTTGCAAAATGTTTGACAAATGGGGGTTTCTGCTGACCTCCCTCTGGTTTGGCACCAGAGGTTTCACTAGCCAGATTCGGTTTCCCTTGTGGTTTACCCTTTTTCTGTTTGGGGCCCTCTTTTGGATTAGAGGTATTAGAATTCTCTTTGCCATCTTTCTTTTGATGCTTCCCATCATCCTTTTTCTGAGTTGCCCCAGAATCCTTGTGAGTAGCCCTGTTGGCAACCCACAAGTCAGCAGCCTTTGCTAACTTATTTGGATGAAGTTCCTTGGAGTCAGCCAAGTGCTGTCTCAGCTCAGGAGAGCAGGCATCAAAATTAAATTCTAACAAAAAATACATTTCTCATTCCTTCAAAAGTGTTAACTCTGTACCCTTTTACCCAGCCATCTAAGTTAAGGTACCGGGAAGGAGTTTTCCCAAATCTAGCTATCAAAGCTAGCTTCACATTTTCATACTCCAATCTTTCAAATTCCCCCACCTCCATTACAGCATCAGTTGCAATATGGGGGAGCCTAGACAAAAGCCAAGGAATCAGCTGATTCCCTGTAAAACCCTGAATCCCATAGTTATACTCAAAAGAGGCCAATCAAACCAAAATATCAAGTTTCACCTCATTCACACTCGAAGCTTCCTTAGGCATGCAGGGTCTCTTAGGACTGGAAGACCTAGAAGACTCTGGGAGAGAGCCATTTTCAAGAGACAATTTCTTCATTTCAAGAGCATGATGCATTTCCATTTCTGAGTTTCTTGATTTTTACTTTCAGTTTGCATTTGGAGCCTTTTGAACTCTAACTCAAGTCTCATTTTTTCGAGAGAGACACATACTGGACTCAGTACTGGACCTGGTAGTGTCCCTGTGGCTAAAGGTTGAGGCCTAAGCATTTGTTGAGGTGCAGAGGGGCTCACAACTTGAGACTCCTCAACATTTTCCACATTTGCTGAAGGAGTAGGTGTAACAGACCTGCTTCTCAGACTTTGAAATTCCAACAATCTTTCAACCAATTTGTTTTTCTTTGCTTTAACAGGGAGATTCCTGATCTTACACATCTTTCAGTCTACTGTTAGAATGATCAGGGCTTCCTGTCTGAAGTTATCCATACCAGGCATGATAAAATTACTTTTCTAGTGGTGCCTAGCCTTGTGAAAGTTACTATTTTAACAAAAGTAAAGCAGAACTCTCTATGTAACAACTGTACAATTGATCCCACAGCTGCCACCACTGTTAGGCAGAGTTTGTATGTAGTACCCTTTGGGACCACTAAACACAACTAAGACTACAGGTGTAAGCAAAACCAACCTATGGTATAAGTCCGTACTACACAGTTTTGTGGGAAAGCTGAGCAGGCCGGCTTATCTCAAGAGGGAATGTGAGCTGCATGGATGTTACACAGAGGTTTATAATTACAAGTATTCAAATAGACACTTATAAGCCAGGTTTCTTGGTAAAACACTTATCAATTTATTACACAGTCAGTTAGAAAACATTCACCAGAAGGATGCAATCTATATCACAAAAAAATATACGTCAGTACTTCACAATATCAGGTTCTGAGACATTTAAACTACTTTGAAGGAGAAGCAAAATGGCATTCAGAGCATTTGAAGTAGGAGCAAAAAGGCATAAGTTAATAAAACTGATATTACAGTTAATCTTTGTTAAGACAGATTTCTGAACTCTGACCTGCAGGGGCAGAGGTTCAGAAGGCCAGCCTAGTTTCTTGGAACAGGGTAACCTCTGGACGAGCCAGACCATCAGGGTAGCGATGGGAGTGATCAAGACTAGGTCTCAAGAGGAGTGAGGGTGACGGAAAGACCGCAATGAGCACACAAAGCAAGGACACTTACAAATTACTCCAGGCAGGTGTTATATTAAAAATATAGACACATTTATTACAAGGCCTTTGTAACATCGACCATAGCAAAGAATCACAATAACACTAAAGTAAACCAACACATCACCATCAATACAATATATATACAAGACCGAGGGGTCTAAAGAGTTACGCACACGAAATATGTAGGCCACCTAGATGGGGAGGAAAACAGGCTGTGCAAGTAATTGTTTGGGTCCAGTTCAATATCAGAGGTCACCTAACTAAAAGGAAGTCCGGGCCCTACGAAGAGTGGAGCCTTGTGCTCAAAAGTACCTGCACACGCGGGTGCCAAAGGGCAAGGGAGTAAGGGAGAGTCTCTTCATGGACGCCAGGCAGTTCAGAAAGGGGAACCAAGCGATGGCGAACAAATCCCTGTGATTCAGGCAAGGCCTTCACTGGGGGCAGAAGCAGGGCGAGAGTGCGGGAAAGGGTTGCTGTTACAACAGCGATGGAAAGTCACGGGCTCCTGCGCAAGGGGCGACCGGTTGGGGTATTGACTACTCACCGTTCCCTGATGCAGGCAGACCCAGGCTTCTCCGGTTCAGTTTTGATACTGGCAGGTTCAGATGTGATCAGAAGGACGTCTCGACGCCGTGTAGATTCCGCGACAGCAGGAGTCAGGATCGAGGGTGTCCCAAATGCAGCGAACACGCACAGATTGTTACCACAGCAGGGTAACTCAGCAACCGCTGGTACTACGGCCCAAATGAACACGTCTCACTTCAGAACTGGGAACGCCAAGTGTACGAATCGTGTGAGAGTGCCGAGGACACGGAATTAGCAGTATACCATATGGCGGTGACAGAGCAAGGTTCTGGTGTAGTCTGGTCAGTCCACTGGTTGGTCCAGGGACACTTCCGAAGACTTACGTGCAGGATTTGATGAAGATGCCGAGAATAGTTGGTCCCACTATTCGAATGGGTTGAAGCGTCTTTGCAGACCTTCTGGTATGATCAGAGGGGTCTCGCAGGACGACAGCAGTGCAGGGTGTCAAACCTTCAGCGGGTCACCAGCGGTTCCACGACTCAGCTTCTTAGTTGCAGGATACTTGGCTCCTTATCCTTCGTTCGTGAGAACTCAGGAGATCGACAAGGTAGTGGTGTTTCCAGCCTCCTCTTATCAAGAGCTCCCTTTGCGCCAAAACGGAGAGGACCCAATGGGAGATCTACACACACACACACACACACACACACACACACACACACGCGCACACGCACACGCACACACGCACGTCCCAGGCATTCAGGATACTCCAGACTCTCCTAGTATGTGTATTGGGACCAGACATCCTGGAGGCACACACCAGGCATGCAGAAGCCTGCGAAAGCGTTGTTTCGCAGGAAAATGCATGACCAAATAAGGACTGCCTTATTTGCCCATCAACTTCCCCCAGGTCAGCTCGACCTGGGGGAAGTTGAAGGGGCAAGACGGTCAGCGGACAGGACTAAGGACCTCGTGGCATGGCAATTTTGGAAGCCAGGCCACCTATTGGTGCCAAACGCGGGAAGCGCAGATAACATGGCAAAAAAGGGTTCCAAACACAAGAGAAACGATAGCTGCCACCAGTCCCATCCGTAACATACTTGCACATTTCATGATAAGTCCCGTGAGAGTATCTAGGGCCTTTCGAATGACTAAAGACCCAAGGGCGCGGTAAAGTAAGTTACGTGGCACACTTGTTCCATGTTGCACAAAAGCTGCAACAGGAGGAGAGGACTAAGGGAAACAAAGTCTCCTGGTACTGACTGTCTTAAGGGCATGTCAGTTCTCCGTAAAAGTGAGCGAAAGCCCTGAGGAGTGCAGCTGAAGGCTGCGCTTCTCCGGCAAAGTCTAGATCATGGTGTAAAACAACAGCTAAAAGTTTAGGGGTTGCCACATGGAAGGAAAATTACGTACAATTATGAAATCTTTCCTAACACTCGCCCCTCCCAGACTAAGGACAGGTGGGACTAATCCACCCCTGGATGAGTTTCTTGTTCAGCTCGGTTAAACATTCTGGAAAACCCATCAGCATTGCTATGTTGGACACCTGGCCTATGCTCAATAGTGAAGTCAAAGCCTTGCAGACTTATGGACCACCTAAGCAACTTTGGATTCTCTCCCTTTATGTTCATCAGCCACTTTAAGGGCTTATGGTCAGTTTGCACAGTGAAGTGGGTCCCATAGAGGTTGGGCCTCAGCTTCCGTAGAGCCCATACAACAGAGAAACTTTCTTTCTCTACTGTGGACCATCTGAGCTCTCTGTCCTTAAGCTGGCTGCTAATAAAGCCAATCGGGTGTTCCTTACCCTTCTCATCTACTTGTGATAGTACAGCTCCTATCCCAGTGTCAGAGGCATCTGTCTGCACAATAAAAGGTCTTTGGTAATCTGGGGCCCTGAGAACAGGGGCCTGGCACAAGGAGCCATTGAAGGCCTTCTCACACTATTCAGTCCAAGTTACCTTCTTGGGTTTCTTCGGAGTGGTGAGGGCAGTCAGAGGGGCAGCTATGGTGCCATAGTCTGCCATGAAATTTCTGTAATACCCCGGGAGTCCTAAGAAGGCTCTCACTTGGGTCTGTGTTGTGGGGGTAGGCCAGTCTTGTACTGCTTGTAATTTACTGGGTAGAGGCTGTATCCTCCCTCCACCTACTTCATGTCCAAGGTAAACCACTGAGCCTTGTCCAATCTGGCATTTACTGGCCTTTATGGTCAAGTGGGCTTTCTGAAGAGTCTGTAACACAATCCCAAGGTGTTTCACTTGGTCTTCCCAGGTGGCACTGAAAACTGCTATATCGCCCAGATATGCAAGACAGAATTCCTCCAACCCATTCAACACATGATTCACAAGCCTCTGGAAAGTGGCAGGTGCGTTCTTTAACCCAAACGGCATTACCCTGAACTGGTAAAGACCGTCTGGAGTTGAGAACGCTGTGTTCTCCTTGGCATGCTCTGCTAGGGCTATTTGCCAATAGCCTGCTGGGAGGTCAAATGTGCTGAGGTACTTGGAAGCACCCAAGGTGTTCACCAGCTCATCTGTTCGAGGCAAGGGGTGTGCATCTGTCTTGGTGACAGCATTCAGAGCCCTGTAATCCATGCAGAACCTAAATTCGGAAGTACCTGCTTTTGGAACCAAAACCACAGGGCTGGACCAAGGACTACTAGAGGGTTCAATCACCCCAAGATCTAACATTTTGTTGTCCTCCGTCTTAATGTAAGACCGTACTTTGTCCAACATCCTGTATCCTCTACTTTTGGTAGGTACGCTGTCTCCTGTGTCTGTTATGTTTGCACCAAGGTGTCAAACCAGGGGACTGCGAAAACAGGGGGGAAAACTGACTAAGCAAACTTTTCACCTCAGCCTGCTGATCAGAAGTCAGGTGAGGGGCCACTCGGACACCCTCAAAGGAGCTGTCTGAAGGACCGCTTTGGAACAGGTCAGGGAGAGGTTCAGACTCCTTCCTCAACATCTGAAGCCAGTAGCAGTGTTGTGATTTCAACTCTTGGGATGAAAGCCTTCAGCCCATTTACATAGAACACTTTTGGAGCCTGTCCACGCCTTCCAAGGTCCACTAAATAGTTAACCTCACCCAGGGGCTCCACCACTGTGTAAGGGCCAGACCACTTATCTTGTAAAGCTCTAGGCCTTATGGGATTCATGATCAGGACTTGCTGACCAGGTGTAAAGTTGATGAGGGAAGCTTTCTGGTCATACCAATGTTTCACCAGGGCTTACCTGCTTTCAATTTATCACTAGCCAGACCCATCAGGTGTACCATCCTTTTTCTCAGCCCTAACACATAGTCTACTACGTTGGTAGTAATAGGGGGAGTGGGCATCTCCCCCTCCCTGACTATGGCTAAGGGTCCCGTACAGGGTGACCAAACAGAAGTTCGAAGGGGCTGAAGCCAACACCCTCTTGTGGTACCTCTCGGTAGGCAAACAGTAAGCATGGTAAAAGAAGATCCCATTTTCTTCTTTGGGGTTCTTCCAGAGTCCCAATCATACTTTTTAACGTTCTGTTAAACCGTTCCACCAGACCATTGGTATGGGGGTGGTATGCGGAAGAGAACTTGTAGGTGACCCCACATTCTTTCCACATAGCCTGCATATACTTCGACATAAAGTTGCTGCCTCTGTCAGACACAACTTCTTTAGGGAAGCCAACCCTAGTGAAGATGCTGAGTAAAGCTTTTGCGACTGATTTGGAAGTCACAGTTTTCAATGGGATGGCCTCAGGATATCTGGTGGC
Organism: Ambystoma mexicanum; assembly: GCF_040938575.1. Lineage (NCBI taxonomy): Eukaryota > Metazoa > Chordata > Amphibia > Caudata > Ambystomatidae > Ambystoma > Ambystoma mexicanum. The sequence continues at coordinate 149,857,594 of NC_090927.1, forward strand.
ATGGTCGACCAATACCAGGATAAACCTATTGCCTGAGGATGTTTGGGGGTCAAGGGGACCAACAGTGTCGATCCCTACCCTCTCGAATGGTACTCCCACAACTGGGGGTTGCACCAACGGAGCTTGGATTGTGGAACCACTCTTACCAGATAACTGGCAGAAGGCACAACTCCTGCAGTGACTTTCTATTTGCACCCCCATCTTGGGCCAGTAGAAGTGCATGGATAACATTTGCTTGGTCCTCTTAATACCAAGGTGACCAGCAAGGGGCACTTCATGCGCCAACTGGCGGAAGGGTCTTACAGCAAGGGAAACCACCAACCTCCTATGGTCTCCCTCTGAAGGCTCTGTGGGCTCACTATACAGGCATCCACCTTCCCAATAAATCTGATGCTTCCCAGGAGGTTCACTCTCCAGCTGGGAGCAGGCCTGTCTCCTTAGGCCTTCCAGAGATCGACACTCTCGTTGGCCTTTACTGAATTCTTCCCTGTCAGGACCACTGTCACAATCTTATCCTCTTCAAGGGGTCACGGGCCCCTAAGGACTTGGTGTTGCTGGCATAGGAGACGCTTGCAGGAACGGGGTTTCAATGGGCAATGGACCAGCATGGCCGCCCCCGGGTGGAATACAGGAGAACTTCATCCTGCGGTCTAGCTTCCAGGGTGGGGCCCGCCCCAAAGACACCTGGGAGACCGCCTTGCTATTTAAACCACACCCGTCTTGAGGCACGCGCTTCGCGTTAATCTGCCTTTGCAGCGTGACGCTCATCGGGTCCTGTCCTGTCTACCTCTGACATCCAAGGCCAGAACCTTCTTCGTCCTTACCTGCATCACCGCATCCATCGGCTAGGCGGTATCCTCCGGCTTTGTTGACTTCCAAGACCAGTCTTCTTCATCCTTACCTGCATCACTGCATCCATCGCCTGGGCGGCCGCCTCGGCCTCCCCGTCGGGGCTACCTTCTCCTCTCCGGAGTCCCGATGACACTTCAGCTCCGGCCACCTCGGCTTGCAAGATGAGACAAACCGCAGGTTAGCCATTTGCAAGGACGCTTTTGCGCCGCATGGCGTTCACTTACCTGTTAGGATTTGCCTTCGGCTTCTTCGCAGCGTCCTTCACCTGCAACAACAGCAAAGGAACTATTGGCGATTTCATCACGGCTAAAAGTCCACCCGCAAAGACATTATCCCACCAATCCAGACTCACCTGGATACTTACCCGGATAGGAGTTGCAGCGGTCTGAACTCCGGCCCTCGCCAGTGAAGTAACTCGGCGGTACGGTGCCACATCGACGCACCCCTGCCCAGCGCGGCAGGACGGAGAGCGCATCAGTACATTATACAAGGTGAGAGCCGTCACTGGGGGAAAACAGCAGGGGAACCCGGGCGGAGGGTCTCGAATAAGGAGTTGTTTCTAAATCGCCCCTCCTGTCTTCCAGTGCTATCATTACCGATTCCAAGGGAAGGCGAAGGGTTCCGAAGAACTTCCCAGCTATCGAGAGGCGCCCCCGTGGAGACATAAGGTGAGCGTTACAACCACCTTCTACTAACAAATCAGTTAGTTCAGGATGGTCATTGGGGTCAAATACTTCAGGCATCACCACCTCCTCGTCAGGTCCGGGTGATTGACCAACTACCTCCACCGCAGTGGTAGGCGAGTTAGGGGGAATATTTTCTTTCCCTCTTTTTGGTTTCTTGACTCCTTTAGCCTTGGGTTTCCCCTTTGGCTGGGGCAGGGCATTGGTCTTGGCCAATGCTGCCCTCATTTGAGACCTTGTGCAGGGTCTGTCAGCAGTATCTCCCACAAGCCCTAACGCTCGGAGATCATTGCCTATCAAGACCTTTCCTGGGACACTCGTCTGAGTGCTCACTGGAATCCTGACTGCTGTACCATTGATAGTAAGATTTACAGGTATTACTGGGAACATGAGAGGTGGGTGGTCAGCCAACTTAGTGGGCATCAGAGTAGCTATGGCAACTTCCTCTGAGTCTACCAAGGTAGAATCCACTACAGTTCGACTGCACCCACTATCCCTAAGAGCAAGAGTATCTACTCCATTGATCAGCACACTGTCCTTAAAGTGGTGCTTGGTGTTATCTGGAATCCTAGCATAAGCCTCTGTGACTGTAGGCTCCCAGGAACCCAGGGAAACTAAAACTACCTCAGCTTCTATCCCACTGGGGAATGTGTCTGAGGAGAAGGATGCCCTTGTAATCTCTTCTTCCTTGTAGGAGGAGAAGGCCAGATTAGCAGAGTGGACCCCCAAGGTTTTGACCTTACACCTGGGATCCCCCTTCACGTGGTCAGTTGCTCCACAAGCAAAAGAAGATCCATTGGGTCTGGTTACATAGGGAGGCTTACCATAACCAGACTTCAGTTTTGGAGGCTGACCTCCACTACCCTGTGGGTTCGCTTGTGTCTTACCCTTACTTTTCTTTTTGTGGCCCTTTTGGGAAGAAGATTTATCAGTTTCTCCACCCTCCTTATCTTTGGACTTTTTCCCTTCCTCCTGCTTAGCAGGATGAGTCTTGTCCTTATGGGACACTCGATTTGACACCCATAAATCTGCTGCAATGGCCAGCTTCTTAGGATCTATCTCCTTTGAATGTGCCAAATGCTGCTTAAGCTCAGGGGAAGAAGATGCAAAAATATGTTCCAGCATGACAAGACTTATCATACCTTCAAAGTAGAAACCTTATAACCTTCGACCAAGCCAGTCAAGTTTTTCAAGGATTTGGTTACATAAGATACCCAAGTACCACCTTCTTTTTTCTTATACTCCCTGAATCTTTTTAAATATTGGGCAGGAGTCTTTCCAAACTTTAAAATGAGAGTTCGCTTCAACATTGCAAAATCTGCTCGCTCAGCTTTTGACATTTCCATAATGGCACTGCAGCCAGAATGGGGCAGTCTGCTAAGTAACCAGGCAATTTTATCAGCATTGTCAACTTGTTGAAATTCACATGCATACTGAAATGTATTCAGCCAGTCCATAATGTCATTCTTTTCCTCATACACACTGAGCAGATATCCTTGCCCAATTTTTCCATCACAATCCCTGGTAACTTGTCAGCAATGGGGAGGTTCCTTGCTAATCATGTCGTCAGTGGCCCCTCATAAGGAATATGAAATCCATCTCTGAATCATTTGTACAACAATTCCCTCTCTTTTGCTTTTGGATGATCCTGTAGCCAATCGGCTCCCCTGTTACGCGCCCTTCCTCGTTGTCCCCCAGCACCTCGGTAACATGCCGCCTTCCTATAGCATCCCTGTATTTCCATAAGGCAGGCCCCTGCTCAGGGAACCTTTCCATCATTACTGTTGCTAACAAGGAAAATGCCCTTTGTCCAACAGTGGGGCGATTATTACCAGTGGCACTTCCTCCCCTGATGCTGCAGGGGTTGAACCTAGCCCCCCTACTGGCAAGCCCACTGGCTGCCCTGAAAGACAAGGCACCTGAGGTGGAACTCCCCCACTTGCTGGTATAATACCATTCTTCTGGCCTGTCTCTGGAGTTCCTACTCCTAGAGAACCTCCATGCACCCCTGCAAAAGCAGACGACCCCATAGGTTGTTCCAAAATTCCCCTTGGCACCCAGACATTTGCACCCTGCATTAAATCTTGACCCCCCCTTTGCATCTTTTCAGCATTTGATCCATGAACCTTGTCATCTCCATTTTTGCCCACTCCATGCTCTGGTTGTGTGCCCCAACCCCTTGAGCCCCCACTTGGCCTGGTGCTCCATTGGCCGCCGGCGGTACTAGCGGCCCTGCATTTAGTGCTCTTGCAGATAAATCTTACTCCCTTCCTATTGGCTGTCCCCCACTGACAACCTGCAACACCTGCCCTATAGGCGACTAAGGCACAGTGACATCTGGCATAATGTTTACCTCAACCGTGATCCCCTTACCCTTTGTTTGCCTAGGCACCCTCCTTTTTAGCAGATGTGGCTACAACCACCTCTTGGGCCGGTGGGGAACTGCTGTGGCTGGTGGCATGTCCTGTGCCGGTTCCTCCTCAGTCTGCCCCAGCAGTCTTTTTGCCCAGCTTGTCCGCATGCTCAGCACCCTCTCCTGGAACAGTGCCATAAACTGGGCTGCCTCAGTGCGCTCCTGTGACCTTGTGCTATCCGACATCCCTTCACCACTGTTGAATAAACTTGGCGACCCCTGGCTGGACATTCTAACCTTCGCGATAATGCCACACAAAAAAGAAAACAAAATAAGTCTTACAACAAAGTCCTTGCTTCACTCTTTACCTCTGAAGCGCTTTGAGGCACTTCACCTGTGTATAAGGGCTTTACAAATAAACCATATCCCGATACCTGCCCACTGGTCATCCATTATTGATGCAACTACCCCCAGTCAATAACCCCCAACACCATCCTGTTGTCGGGACCCCTTTATCCCCACATCAATCTTAATGCCCTGCTTTAGTTTGAAAGCTGCAAAACTTTGCCCCATGCCTGCACCCTGCTGCACAAACCCGGTGCTCCCTTCTTACCACTCCTGTCTTGTCCTCTTAGTTCTTGTGACAAACCTCCTTAAGCGAGCCTTCCCTGGAATTGAGCTGGGAAACTGTAATATCACATGGGGAGTTGCTGCGTGAACACCTCCAATGCAGCTGCATTCATTTGCGTGTGCCACCTTTCAAACATCCGTACATCTGCTTGCTGCATCCCACCCGCTTATGCCCTCCTCTTCCAGATCTGTTTATTTAAAACCCCTGCTCCAGCAATTTTTGTTTTGCTTCCATGAGATAATTACACATTGCGCGTTTATTTTGGCAGGCCTGAGGCTGAATGAGCCTGGTTTATGAACGGACCGACAATCAGAGATATTTCGAGCAGCTTGCTGGCAACCAAATGATCATGTTCTTGGCCTACTATATCACCACTAAATCACCCGCTTTGCCTATAATGAGATTGGAGGTGTGTGGAACAGGTGGGGTCCTGGAGCCACCCTTCTCTGCCGCATGACCGAATGAGGGTGCCTGGAGTCAGGGGTGGGTAAGCCGCCTGGGTTCCTAGAACAGCTCCGTACAAACACACCACTTGTTAACCTTTTGAAAGATGAGCAGCCATAGGTTTTGCTTACCGGTGACAACCTAACAACCCCCCCGTCCCCCAAATAATTCTACTTCTGTGATTTTTAACTTCTGCGACCTAAGCACTGGACTGGCATGGTATGCCTTCCACCCTCACTCCTTCCCCTTTGAACATGCTGCCCTTTCAGGGGAACCCATCACTTGCACAAATACAGCGGCACAGTGACCACGCTGTTCCTCCCTCTGATGTACATACTAACTAGTATTTCTAACTTCCTTTGCTGCCATTAAATTTCCTGCTAACCCCAAAGCGGTGAGCAACTGTACTGTGAAGAAGTTGCTGCAATGTAGCACATGTCGCACTGTTCTTCCTTGCACCTGCTTACTTGCTGTAATACCCAACATCAACCCGACCTATAAATATCTTAAATAGACTGCTTTGTTCAGCAGTTTGACCCACACATTTAGCATTACACGTGGTGCCGAGACCGCTTCATTCAGCAATCCGACATGAAACTTCAGAAAATACGCAGCCCGGTTGACCTCTTTGTGCAGCCCCAAACTTTCACTTTAGAAGGACGCGGCACGGAGACCGCCTTGTTCAGCAACCCGCACTTTCCGTGTAGTAGCACAATGCACAGAGACCTCTTTGTCCCTCGAACTGACAAAATCTCAAGGAATATTATTGAAAAAGAAACGTGGCACAGAGACCTCTTTGCTCCACAAGCCGACATACCATGTTTGTGAACCATGTGGCTCGGCGACTGTTCTGGTTAAGTTAATATCTACATTGTGAAATACACACGGCACGGAGAACGCTCACTCTACAAATAACCAGCATTCATCATAAGCGGCACGCCGATTGCGCGTTCCCGTAATACGCTTCACCAACAAAGAAAGAAAAACAGAACGGAAACACAAGTAACCCCAGCCTGCATGCCCACAAGCTCTCGATGCAGCCCCAGCAGTCCAAAACTCCTGCTTCGTGGAGGATATGCCATAGGCCTAAAGAGAGACCTGGCCCTCTCAACCCAGGCTATTTATGTGCCTTCCCAGGCCAGGCCTATCCGGCCGGACCATAAGGGGCACGCACCCCCCAGCCCCTCTTGGTGAGGGGAGGCGAGTCCATGGAAGGGGTGGCCAGCTATGCCAGCTGCCCCTCTAGCGACCCCTGCATTGGTTGGTGCATCTGCTGTTTCATCTCTTAACACATGTGATTAGGTCTATAGCCCACTTCTTTCCATCCTTTTTGGGGGCGGCAGGTCTTTTTGCATTTTGTCCCTACTGCACCACCACTGGAGCCGGGTGAAGGGTGTTAAAATATGGCTGCATTGGCTTCTGCAGTTTGTTTGTCTGCCAGGGGTGGTAATCCCGGGTTGCTGAACTCGTGCGCCTCTTCTGCTCCATTTCACGGAACTCGTGCGCCATCTCACGGAACTCGTGCGCCTCTTCTCCTGCTCCATCTTACGGGACTTGTGCACCTCTTCTCCTGCTCCATCTCACGGGACTCATGCACCACTTCTTCAACACCCCTTTCACGTGAATGTCCTTCCAGTACCAGTCCTCTTAACCTCACACACCTCCTCCATTTGCAAACCCATTCCTTAGTCTGGCTTAAACTATCCCCTTTTGGCTGAGTATACTCTTAGCACTCTAATGCTCCCACTTGCAATCTCTGAACAAGCAGCCAACCACCTAACTGCCATCCACCATTGGGCAGCTCTACAATGCCTTATGCTAAACATTAAGACTATGTCCTCTTCCTGCCTCCAGTGCCAATCGGCTCTCCCACATATCTCCCCAGACCTTGCAATCCCCCTCGTCCATGGTTGCAACCTTGGAGGTCTCTCACGGGGACATAAAACTCTACCATGTCATCCTGGTCACTGAGATAGTAGACAGACATTAGAAAAATCTATGCCGATTACTTCTCTAAAAGCCTAATCTCTGCTCTTGTGCTCAGAGACCTGGTCTAATTAGCGACTCTACATGGCCTACGCCTCTACTCTATTGTTCGTCTCAAGAACGTTCAACTTTGAGTCTATAAATGCATTCATGGTCTAAGTATTATTCCTGTTTATTGTTCATATTACTAATGTTATGTCATGTTAGCATGATTTATAGAGCACACGCATGCCAAATGGCATCATGGCGCTAAGAAAAACCAAGATACAGGCAGAAGAGGAGCATTCTAGAATAGCAAAGTTTTTAATGTCCGCCGGAAGGGAAGGTGGTCCACAGTCTTCTGATGGTCAAGAGGAAGTTCATTCCAGGCCTTAGCTGCCAAAACGGAAAAGGCACGACCACCAGTGCGGGTGCATATAAACCGAGGGACAACTAGTAGAAGAGCAGAATGGGAACGAAGAGTGCGGGTAGGAATATAGCGCACACATTTCACTTGCAAATACTCATAACCAATGCTGTAAAAAGCCTGGTGATCTATTACACATAGATTTAATCATAATCCCAGCCTCCAACGGGAGCCAATGGAGTTGTTTTAGGAGAGGGGCATGTGTGCGCCAAATGGTGGGCAAAGAACCAATCTTGCCGCTGCATTTTGAATAAGTTGCAACAGCCTGAGCAGGTACAGGGGCTGACCTAAATAGTGAGTTGCAATAATCAACTCCACTTAAGACTAGGGCAGAAACCGCAGGGGCTTTGGAAGCAGTTGGACTGAAAGGATCCTAAGGAAGGTTCTTTCTAAGTTTAAAATACACACCGCTGCCACCTGATCCGCCATGGTCAAGGAGGCAGCAATTTTTATACCCAGATTTCTTACGGATGCACCAGGCGTAGGGAGTTGGCCCAAGGAGGAGGGCCACAAGTCATCGGTCCAGTACAGATGGGGGAAGGTGGTTCCTACAACCAAGACCTCTGTTTTCCTGGCGTTCAGCTTGAGCCAGTTTGAGGTCATCCAACCCCCTAGCTCCTCCAGACGGGCTGCTGTATCCGATTTGAGATGGGTCCAGATGCACCAAAATGTGGGTGTCGTCTGCATAGGAATAAAATCGGAATCCATGTGACTGAAGGAGAACCAGGAAGAGTCTAATGTAAACATTGAACAAAATGGGGGACAGTGCAGAGCCTTGGGGGAACCCCACAGCAGATGGAGACAGGGGTAGATCGAAAGGTGGGAGGGATACTGATTGTGAGCGATCAGCCAGGTAAGCAGAGAACCCACTTAGAACTTGCCCCCACAGGCCAGCAGCAGATAACCAAGATATCAGGGTAGAATGATCAATGGTGTCGAAAGCTGCTGATAGTTCTAATAACAGGACGGCTCCGACACCACCCTGATCAACCAGGCATACCAGGTTTCCCTATTGTAGGTATCAGTCAGTGTGCAGATCTGCATTTCTGTATGTGATGCACTGGTGACTGTCTTCATTGATATGTTTGCAAGTCATGATGGTCACCTCTGCAGGCTTGCAAGTGTATGCGGTACAGCCTTTCAGTTCTAATGGAAGGGTTAGGTTTCGGGAGTTTGGGTGGGGGAAAGGATAAGGTAAGGGTTTAAGACAATAGGCTTTTTGGAACCTTGGAGACCCCCGGTACACCAGACGGGTCATGTGGAATTCACTGATGGACTCCAGAGACATGTATCTGCTTAACGGCAACTTTATAGGTGACATACCACCACAACCTACGTGGGAAAACATGGGGGTGCTTCCGTGCTTGATGAGATCTACATCTCCAACAACTTCTTACATTTGGTAAATAAGTTCAAAGTGGTCGAAACAGCACACAGCGATCACCATCTTCTCCTGTTGGAATGGAGAGCTGCTGGACCCATCACTAGAGAACAAATGCTTGCAGCAGTTGACACTTGTAATGGGGGTTGCGCCTGAAATTATCGATCATCAAGATAAGGTCTCTAACAGCAGACTTTGGAACAATTGGCCCATCGGTTGAATACACTCCCCATTTAGAACAATTTAGTGTTCAACGTTCTAGGAAACCTAATACGGATGCCAAACACCAGCACACCTTTAACACCGAATTGGTGGCACAGAGAAAACAAGTCAGAAGGTGGGTAAGGGTAGCAAAAAAATCTGGTTTACCCAAGGACCATCAAATAGCACTGACTGAAAAGACAAGGTACAAAAACTGGCTTTGCTCCATAAGATGACAGAGATACCAGAAAGGACTCAAAAGATATACTCAGAGCCCTAACTGGCAAAGACCCAAGAACATTTGGGTCATTGATAAAATCAGAAGGGATGGTGTCCAACGAAGATCAATCAAACCTGATAAGCAAAGAAAGTTGGATAAACCACTTCAGACACCTTTACACCACAGACTTAGATACTACTCCAAGTGACCACGCTGCTCAGCGTGCATAACCCTGGGTATTTTCTAATGACACCAGTGATATTGTAAGGCGAATCCAAAAGCTAAATGGTTCGAGAGCGCCAAGCCCTGACAGTCTGACAAACTGCATGCTGAAAGACAGTGTCGGATTGGCCCTTCTGCCTTTTGGCCCATGGCCGGCCCGAACTCGTCCCTGTTCGCGTAAAAAAATATATATTTATTTATTGATTTAATATGCATATAACATTACAGTTTTACATATATTGTACATAAAATCACATCTTTATCACAATTCATGGTATCTTTCATACGCTTTAACTTCACTAATTAAAAAATATCACTATAAAAATGTTAAAACACCATTTGATAATTCAGTTAAAATCTCTAAAATTTTCACAAAAAACTTCATCATATAAAATATTAAATTTGTGTCTTTTCCATTCATAAGACTCGTCCATAGTTCAGACATTTTGCACGTGGATGTATCATTGTTATATTTCATCAGGTATTTTCTGCGTATTCCCTCAATACTCTCACATTCACATATTATGTGGTAGGCAGTTTCTATTGTATTATTCTCACATAATCTACAATATCGACTATCCTTGTGGATACCGTTTTTTGGACCTAGTACGTCTAGAGTATTACAGATGTTAAATTTAAACTTTAGATACCACCTAATCGTTATGCTTTCTGGAAATGCATGTTGGTAGGTGGGTATACCATCTCTGGACATCAAGTGTTTTAGGAAGGGACCACTATTTACTTTTTCACCCAAATTCACTGTCATCTGCTCTTTATCTTGCTCACTAATTAGCCTTTTTAGTTTACGCTTGATCTGCACAATGGAGAACAACAGCCAATCATCATTCTCACTTTTTGTCAATTTATCATAGATCATGTGCCACTTATTTATGGTGACACAATTCTGTTTGGTTGAAGATCTAACATATTGATCCATAACTTTTATTTCAAACGTGCCATTAGAGAGACGACGAAGCTTGACTTATAGCCACCATTATCTCTATCCGACTATTCACAGTTGTCAATCCAAATTTTCAATTTCTTTTTTTCTTTTCATAAAGCCTTTCATCCTTCTTAGGTAGATAAATGAGTACCAGCACAGTTTGGGTGATATTGTATGCATATTTGTTCTATAAAAAACAGCTTAAGCGTAAGTGATATACATTAACAGTAATTTAGCGTATCTTTGACAACTTCCACAGTTGGTGACGGCAAGTCAACTGTACCGACCCGTCACAAACGGGCTGTGTCAAGGGACTTGGTACCCCTGTGAATATCCTGTTTATTCAATTACTGAAGAGTAACCCTGGGTGTCATAAGCCCAGGATTTTCATGGCTTTTGTGGACCTGGTCCAGGCGTTTGACCAAATTGATAGACGTAAACTATGGATGAAAGTTGAAAGGAAAAATTGCCCTGGACCACTAATTGACCCAATTAAGGCTATGCATTCCAACACCTCACTGATGGTGAGATTGAATAATGCGGGTCTCCTATCCAATGAAATCAACATCTCCAGGGGTGTAAAGCAGGGCTGTCCAATGGCTCCAACCACCTTCAACTTCTTTTTGCAAGAAATACAAGAGGCTTTTCTGTTAACAAGATCCTTTCCACCAAAGGACGGAGGAGTCCAGCTACCCCTCTTATTGTACGCGGACAACGTTGTACTAATCGATCAGACCCCTGTGGATCTAAGACAACTTAACTCCTTACAAATATACATCTCATCAAATGGCCTTGAAATAACAAGGGAACAACTAAAGATTGAGCTTTGGGAACTCCAACAAAGGGAAAAACTGCTTCTCTTGGCACTTAGAGATGGGATTGAGCATTTGGGTGTTTGGCTGAGTAATTCAAGACCCTAAGCCCCGATGACATCACATCTGCAAGTAAAGATGAAACTTCTTACCAGCTAACCATGTGCATTAAACCGGAAGTTCAGCTGCTTCTCCATTATGCAGTCCTTAGGTCCTAGGTGAGGGAATCCAATCCCGCCTGCTTTGGCTCTTTTAATGGGTGGGATGTGTAGTTTGTTGGCGTTGCAGGTTCTTTTGGGACGTGATGAGGTGTCTCTGAATAAGGTCTCTGCTAGGTATTGAGGGGCAGAGAGGCTTAACCATTTGTGTGTTAGAGTGAGAGTCTTGAATGTGATTCTCTCCTTAACAGGGAGCCAGTGGGCAGCTTGCCACGCCTGTGTGATGTGGTCTCATTTCGGTATCCTGAGAGCTGCTCTGAGAGCATTATTTTGGACTATTTGGAGTCTGTTTAGATTTTTAGCAGACGTGCCAGCTAGGAGAGCATTGCAGTAATCTAATTTGGCCCTAATGGTTGCTCTCGCTATTGAATGGCTGTTCTAGTCGGAGAGGAATGGCTTGACTGCGTTTATAAGCTTGGTGGTGTGGGCAGATGCAGAGGCGATTGCACTGACCTGGCGAGTCATAGACCATGTGTAGTCTAGGAAGACCCCCAGTGTCTTATCTGCTGATGAGACTGGGATGGTGGAATTGTCGATAGTAAAGTTGCAGTATTGCTATCTGAGTTTGGCTAGTGTTTCTTTTGGGCCCATGATGATGATATTGGTTTTATCGCTGTTGAGACACAGCCCATTTGCTGCCATCCAAGCTTGGCTGGTTGTGTATATTTGAAGGAGGGCTGCAGCATCCTGGTCATATATGCCTGAGAGTGGTAGGAGGACCTGCGTATCAGCATAGTTGGTGTAAGCTATGCAGAGGGAGTCTAGTCTGTCAAAACGCGGTTTAGTAAACATGTTATATAGGGTGGGAGCTGTGCAGGAGCCTTGGGGAACTCCACATTGGATGTTGGAGGGAGCAGCGTTTGCCTAGTCTGTGAAGACCTTCATGGCTCTTCCTTCAAGGAGAGATTTGATCCAGGAGGAGGCCTTGATGGTGAAGTGAGCTGCATGCGTGAGGTGGGAGGTGAGTCTTGTGGTCCACAAGGTCAAAGGCGGCCGAGAGATCCGGGAGTAGGAGGAGGGCAGTCTTGCCTTTGTCCATGATTGGCTATTTGATTTTTAAGATCCAGAAGTGCAGTTTCAGTGCTGTGGCCTTTACGGAACCCTGATTGGCTTTTATCAAGGATTGTGTGGGTCTCTAGGAAATGTTGGATCTGGTTGTGGGCTGCTTCATCAAGGATTTTGAGGAGAAATGGGACAGTGGTAATGGGCGGTAGTTGTTAGGAGCAGAGGGATCTAGGGATGTGTTTTTTTTTTTTTTTTTAGAAGCGGGCAAACCCATGCTTCTTTGAGACTGGAGGGGACAGTACAGGTTTTGAAGGAAGCATTGATGAATACCTTAATTAGAGGAGCAAGGCAATCAGCACATTCTTTGATGATTTTCGGAGGATAAATGTCTCCTTTGCATGTCGAGGGTTTGAGCTTCTGGAGGAGTTCGAGGACTTCAGTTTCTGAGACGTGGCGGAATGAGAAGGAAAGGTTGGGGGTAGTTTGGGAAGGGATGCTAGGCATGGCATGGGGTGGGGTGGTTGACCTTGGGTTGGGCTCTGAATTGGGCTTGTATTTCTTTATTGGAGTGTTTCAATTTTGTTGAGCAAGGCTGCCTATATGCTGGTGCACCATGCTTCATCTTTAATGATTTCATCAGAGCTGGCAGAGGGGGTGATGAGGTGGTTAAAGATGGAGAACATTTCCTTGGATTGTGAGTTGTATTGGAGATCCTAAGGTTAAGGGATTTAGATGTAGCTTTGAATATGGCTTCTTTATATTGCAAAGATAGTTTTTTAAATTCCTCCTTAGTGGAGTTGCTGGGGTTGGATTGCCAGTTGGTTAGGCCGTTACACTTACAGGTACGTAGGGCGTGTAGTTCATCTGTGAACCATGAGTTGGTGTGCATAGATTTTTTTCTTTTTTTGATTCAGTATGGGCTATGGTGTTGACAGCTCTGGTGAGGGTGTTGGTGTAGATGTCTGTGAGTGTGCTAGGGTCATTTGGGAATGGGGGTTTACGTTCTGAGAGTTCCAGGAAAGGACGAAGGTTGTCCGTGGTGAGTTTATTTGAGCTTCTGACCTGTGCTGGGGGGGGGATAGGAGAGTGCTTAAGGGGTGGGAGTGGTGGGAATTTTGAATTGGATGCAGTTGTGATCTGTCCATGGGTAGGCAGAGTTGGAGATGAGGGTGCAACCTTTGCAGTGGGTAGGGCTAGTAAGCCTTTGTATGAATCCTAAATCTTTTAGTTCTTTGGCTAGGGCTGTGGCTGCTTTGTCTTTAGGTACGTGGAGGAGATGTCCTTGGAGCTCTGGTGCTGGGTCGGGGGGCCGGTACATTAGGTGGATATTGATGGTACAGTTGGGGGACAGGGATAGTTTGGCTGAGAGTGGGTCTGTGTTGCCTTCCCATGGCTGGTTGCAGGGTCTGATGGACAGTGCATCTTTGGTGATGAGGGCTACGCCTCCTCCTTTACACATCAGTCTATCTTGTCAGAGAATGGAGTATCCGGCTGGGTGGGTTAGCGAGATGGCTGGGCCAGACGCATCCTGGGGCCATGTCTCTGTGATGGCGAGTATATCTAGGTCCTGGGTAGTGATAAGGTCATGGATTTCTAGCGCATGAGCGGAAAGGGAGCATGCATTTATAAGGGCACAATTAAGAGTGGGTGAAGGACTGTTCTATTTATTACCGGTTGTGAGGGGTGGCAGATTGTCAGATGGAGTGTGAGATGTTATAGGGGGTTCCTTGCTAGGTTGAGGTGTGTTTAAGTGAGGAGTCTTAGGGATGAATGCCGGGGGCCTTTGGAGAGGTGTCGGGATTACTTCTTTGAGGGACGTGGGGGCCTTTGAATGTGGTGGTGTACTTGGTAGCATAAGTGTGGTAGGTGCAAGAGCTCAGTCGGAGGTTCCTTCTGGTCGTGAGACTGGGAAGGCAGAGTGGTGGATATGGTGCAGTGCGAAACCTGAGCCTGGTGAATCTAGATGCTGAGTCTGGAGGCTGAGCGTAGCAAGGGTGCTTCTCCAGGGAGACCAGTCATCTGGGGACGAGGGGGGTAATGTGGGGTGGTAGCAACGGAGGCTGAATGAAAGGTTACCATGTTTGGGAGGGATTCGAGGGGGAGGAGGTGGTGAGCATTAGCACAAGCAGGAGCTGTCCATTGATGGTGGTGTGGTATGTGTGCTGTTTTGCAGGTGGAGCTAGTGGAGCTATGGAGGAATGCATTGGAGGGACTGTGCCAGGGAGCTAGATGCGTACCTCAGTCTTAGGACAGTGCTGGCAATGCAGATTTAGGGCATAGGGAGCAGACTGGTGCATAGGGATGCAGCACAGATCAGGTGCACAGAATGTAGTCTGGAGCAATTGGAGACTAACAGTTTAGCACGGATGCAAATTAGCAGAATGGTGTATAGCACAGATCAGGGGATGCAATGCTGTCTAATGCAGTTGGTGGCCAACAATTTAGCACAGTATGCAATTCAGCATTGTGGTGTGCGACACAAATTGGGGGCATTTAAGCGTTCTAATGCAGATGGTGGGCAACAATGTTGCAGGAATGCAATTATTTGCAGGGTGGTGGGCAGCACATTTCAAGGGGCACTTGGTGCAGACTAGAGAAGTAGTAAGGCTGCAGGTCATGGGCACAGGATGCACATAGGTCGCTTGGTCAGTGTTTAAAGGGAGGGCCTGATAGTGAGGACTGGGCAGTGCAGGTGTGAGACGTGGATATAGGCATGATGGCCGGTCCGCGTCAGAGCCTAGCCAGGATCAGGAGGAGGGCTGTTATGTTCCAGGAAGCGGTGGTTATGTTGTAGGATCTTTGCCTAGCTAAGATAATTAGGACAATGGGCAAGGAGCACACAATGGAGGAGAGGAGAGGAGAGGAGCTGGGAGCATGGAATGGGATAGTGGCCAGGTTTGGGGGTAAGGGAACAGCGGATGAAAGGCTCTACTTACAGGAGCAGAATGGCAGTTGAGCGGGCAGAAGGACCGGCCGATGGCCCGTCACGGACATGCACAGACAGGCAAGTGCCTTTAAGAGGCGGGCCGGCTTGCGCCTTCCGGTGGGATCGGTTCGCACTTGTAGAAGGTGTGCGCCAATGATCGGCATGCTGGTTGTTAGGCAACCTGGAAACAAAATCTTGTGGCGGCCATTTTAGGCAAGCTACGTTAATTCCACGTTGGTGCTGGCATTAAATATACTGCGAAGCGGAGATTCACTGCCTGAAAATCATGAAAGGAGGCATGGGTGGCCTCACTGGCAGTAGAGGGCCATTCCTATCGGCAGGGCAACTTCTTGTAAGCTCGAGATCAGCTTAACGGTGTCTATGCTGAAGCGTGGCTGTCTCCCTCCTGCAGCTGAAGATGCAGCGGCGATGGGGTTGGGCTCCAGCCCACCCGGTGATTAGCTGGTGAAGAAGTGCAGGCACGGACAGACAGGCTATGCACATCCAATCTAGCAGCTCACATATCTGTCCACACTGAAATCCCTGACCTAACTCAACACCTATGCCATTAGTATACAGCAACAACCTACATAACATTTTGGTCCAGCTAGGCAAACATTGAGTCTCTGGCACTAGCACTCTATGCTACACTACCAACAGCAGCTGCCCACACGCTGGATCTCCAGGCTGCGTACTGGAGCCTAGCCAGCCCATCTAAGTCCTAAGCTGGCAAAATGCACACACGCTTCATAAAATGAACTCTTAGAATCTCCCACACATGGACCTCAGTCTGCAAGGGCGTTCCAACCACAAAGCACATTGAGGCCATACAAATGGGGAAAGGGTGCTATATAAATGACAAGTACAATACAATACAGTGTTCATGATATATCTTCTGAGAGGAAAATACTTTTGTCCTGTAGCCTCTTTGATTGGGAAAAGCAAATTCAATTAAATTGGCATATTTCAATTTAACATCTGTCTACTTCCTGTTAAATCGCTTTCCATTACATATGTTAATGAGCCCCTCCCCCACCTGTTAAGGCCTTATGTCCAAACATGCAGCAGCCGCAACCCTTTGGATAACTGTAGGTGGCAGTGTCCAGGGAGCCTATCAGACTAGCATTCTATTGCCTAATGGACACTGACAATGGTGATGAGTAGGGTGAGAACGTTTCTTCTTTTATAGCGATTCATGGCGGGTTCCACTTGGTGCAAACGGTGCAGTAACTGTCATGGGTGCCGACGTGACTTTTGATTCAGTATCAACATTTTGTTTGTTCACTTTCAGAATCCTTAACCATAATGCACAGTGGCATATGATGCAGAGGTGGGGCGGAGGAAACGCTACCCTTTGTTAGCCCACACCCTACATGTCTGATCCAACAGGTCCCCCACTATGGGAAGGGCCCTGCAGTGGCTTCTGGATGCAAAGAGATCAGCACACATCTTCCAAAACAGAAATAACACTTCATGATGTATTGTGCGCCACCCTGGTGTAGGCCTGTTGCTTGCAATAAAATGAAATGCACATTGATAACTGTTTGCCATGATGGTTAAGGAAGTAGCTCAGTGTGTTAATCGCTTGTTACATAGATCTGTATTCAGATGCCAGATCAGAGTATCAATTTTTGTCTAAAATGGAGTGCGGCAGTATTTTCCGAGGGAAGACTATCGGTTCCATGTGTTAATTCCGCCTCAGCAATGTCGCCATATTTTTGCGGTGAAATTCACACATGGACCCTGCGGGGGACACCCCCGCAACCCACGCATCATTTTCTAATGTGCGGGGGACACCCCCACTCCCACATAATATCCCCCCCAAAAATACCACCTGCGGCGAACCAAACGGCCATATCTATGGCAATATTTTTGTTGGGGATATAATGTAGTGATACCAGAATATCCTACTCATTTACTGTTGCATTTACTCCTATGTGCCGAATGCACCAGATTATAAATGGTTGGTTGGTGGTGTTCATGCCTATTCATGGATCCCCGTAGGACACCATTGGGGATTTAGAGCATTTACCACAGGCAGTAATTCGTTCCAAGTTAAAACCTGCTTTTCTTTTTTCATAATTTAGTTGAAGTAAATTAACAACTCTGTAGAGGGCACTACAGTGATAGAATACCCTAGGCACTAGGGCAGAAAAATATGAAACCGCAGACGAATCAAGCGGTACTTCCTGGTACTGCGGACTGGCCACTGGGCCACAAGAACGTGGGTAAATATTTTGTTAGATGATAAAGAAAGGTACAAGTGTTGGAGTGAACCATGTCAAACATGATTTGGTGAATCAATGATTTAATTCAAAAACATAAAAGTGCAATGGGAGGAATACAGATGTATATACAATTAAGCCAATCCATTTCAGACCATAGTAAACAGTTCCAATATATATATATGTATTTTTTCATTAGTAAAGTGCACACAAACCCATAGGCATCGAGGCGCTGTTAGAGGAATCATGTTGCATGTGGCCCAAAGTCAATGAGCAGGAGTACACAGGTGTATAGACAATTGCATATGGAGTATACAGAACATAGGATCCTGAGGGGATAAATGTCAAGGTATACAAGATTTAAGCAAACAACCAGATTTTGAAGGCTCTACGGAATGCCCATAAGGATTGCTGTCCCCTCAGAGCATGTGGGATTGAATTCCATTGGTTAGCTTCAATGACTGGAAAGCTTGTCTCTCCGGCATTGGTGTGTTTAAACTTGGATTGAGCTAGTCTATGGAGTTCTGGTAGGCCTAGACGAGTGGATCTTAGCAATTGCGTGAGCCAAATAGGGCAGGGCAGATTTGGAGATGCACTAGATGTGATTGTGTGTTTTGAAAGTTATTCTTTCTTGGAAAGTCGGAGCCAGTGTACTGCTCTTTGTGCGGCCGAGAGGTGTAGAGATCTAGGAAAGTGCAGGGCAGCTTGCAGAGCATTGTTTTGAATGGTTTTAAGTTTTTGAATGCTGTATGCAGAGGTACGGGCAAAAAGTACATTACAGTAGTCTAACCTAGCGCCAACAACTGCGCATGTGATCGTTAGACTTAGCACAGATGATGGTCCGACAAGGAGGAGTTTGGTCTTCTTGTCATTGAGACAGAGGCCATGGGTCGCCATCCAGGTTTGGATGGTTGCGTAGGCTGTGCTTAGAGTAGCTGCGTTGTTTCTCTAGTTGCCAGAGAGGGGCAGGAGTCCACCTCCTGGACTCCCTCGACATGGTATACGCTATGGCGAGGGAGTCCAGGAGGTGGAAGGGTCAGCTTTGTGAATATGCTATATAGTGTGGGGGAGACGCATGATCCTTTTGGTACTCCACAATTACATGGGGAGGGAGCAGGCACTTGCGTTTTAAAAGAAGACTTTTATTGCTCTACCTTCCAGGAAGGAAGCGTCCAACATGCTGCTTCAGGTGAGAAGGGTGGTGCGGTGGTGAGGTAGTTGCAGAGAATGTTATGGTCAACCAGGCAAAAGACAGCGGCTAGGCCTAGGAGGAGAAGCAGGGCAGGTTTCCCCCTCATCCATGATCTCATCAATCTGGTTTTCGAGGTCTAGGAGTGCTGACTCTATGCCGTGGCCTGGACGGAAGCCTGACTGTCGGACTCCTAGGATGTGGTTTGCTTCCACCTGGTATTGAATTTGGACATATGAAAGGGGACTGTGGTGATAGGCCGGTAGTTGTTGGGTAGAGCAGGATCAAGTGATATTTTTTTAGGCGGGGGAGAACCCAGGCTTCTTTGAGGCTGAATGGTACCCTACCTGTCGAGAACAATGATAAATGCTGTGATAAACGGTGCCAATGCTTCTGCACAATCTTTGGTGGGAGGGCCAGACCATAAAGCCCCATTGGATATGTATACATATACAATCAATGAACAAGAAACCTTAGACTTCCTAAAACGCTTGAACCTGTCAAGATGCACACACGTGAACTCTACCTGGGAAACAAAAAGAAGTATGCATGCAATAATTCACACATAGGATCAAGATCATCAAAACGTGTATGTTCCAATTATGGACGAGCAATGAACCTTTGCAGAATAACAAAACCATTGTGTAATGTATACCATTCAAATTGACTGGTAAACAGCTAGTAAGTAGGTCGTAATATGGTAGCTGTAGTCCACGTATAAACCACTACAGTCCTTCAGGGCTTTTATGCGCCACCATGCGGAACTCCATAATAAAAGGAAGATGATGAATATAAAATATGAATAAGGAAATTAATCCCAATAGTAGATGTACTAAAGCGATTAGCCATTCCTACTTACTGAGACTTCTTGGAGAGTGCTTAAGTAGGATGTGCATGGAGGATCAAGCCTATGTTTACTGAGGGTATAAATGCAAAATGGACCACGTGAATAGGGTACGTGATGTAAGCAGTGAAGGGCAGTCGGGTACGAGTGATTTGATTAATTTGATTAGTTGGTTTTGAGATAAGGGAGAGGAAGGCAGGGCTAATCTTTCTAAACATGGAATGCCCTGTAATGGGGAGGGGAGGGACAAGTTATCCCTGCCTTGCATTCTGCTCATTGACACAGCAATGTTGGAATGTCCCCCCCCCCCCGTAAACCCGCACCACCAATGTGTGCCCTGCACTAACAAATAGTTGCTGTCAGGATTCTGCCAGGAAAGAGGATTGCTGGGGAATGTCATCTAATACTAAGTTTGGCTATATAGGACAAGGCTCCTTGAAGGCAGGACAATTAAGTTGGGTGATATGAGCATAGAGAACGTCCACACTATCACTGATTGGGGATTCACTTCTCAGCTTTAGCACGTGGGCCGCTCAAGAGGCCAGGAACGGTGACTCTTTGGGTGACTGTGCCAGTGTCAATACAATGCATAGAGAGTGGGAGAGTAACTCTTGCCAGAGTCATGGCAACGGCAGTGGGGCAGTCCATCGTTTTTATGCTAGGATCTGGGTCATGTGTAATCCTCTTTACTTGAAAATGTGTGCTTCTTTGTCATCGATTGCTGTCCTGTGGGGAACTCCACTAGAGATAATGTGGACAAAACTAAGGGTACTCTGGTAAACTAAGGAGAGAGTGGGTGTCTATGCCTTCTGTTTTTGTGTTTTTGTCTGTGGAAATCCCTCCCAGAACATAGCATGCTTTTCCACATGAAAAACTGCTAAGACTTGGCCTTACACCTTGAACTTTTGTGAACTCTTGACTGACATAAAGGTTTTACAGAGCCAACACTTAAGTAACACACAAGGCTAGACTTCTATGGTATACATTGCTCTATACACATGAACTCATTAAATTAATTTATGATTCAACTTTTTAATGATAACCGTTCAGGCAATCCTGAAATACAATTGCACAGATTAGAACTGAGCAACCTTTGAATCTTACATTTATTTGCGTTTGTTTATTAGCATTTTCAAGAGTAACAGTAACATAAAAAGTCCCCCCCCCCCCAACAGGACGGCCCCCCTCTTCCCGGTCCCTCACCCTCCTCTCCCCAGTTTCAGATGGCCAGGCAAGTGTCCAAACAGATAATGCTAGAGATATTATCAATGAATTCCCAGGACACATAGTTTTTGTGGGCAGTATGGCTCCCGATAGTTTACTTTATTATTTGTAGAGCGCACCTAACCCTGAGGTATCTGGGCACTTGTCCTCTTGCAGGATCATAAGGACCGCCCTCCACTCTGTCAAGAACTTAGCACTTACCCCCTGGAGGGAATAAGTCTGCCATTCCATGGCAATGAAATGACACACTTTAGCATACTAGTCTTGTTCGATCGGGGGCTCTTTTGCCTACCAATGTTGCGCTATTGTCCGATTTCAATAGTGTTTAACCGAATATTATCCGATTTCAATAGTGTTTAAACAATTAGTTAGCACTTCAGGGGCTGGTTTGGGAAATAAGTGAACATCTGACGGGTTTCTAATCATTGTGCAAGTGAAATGTGCATTGCATTTGTGGATACAAGCAAAAAGGGAGAGAAAAGAGATCCCGATCCTGTTATGGGTGTTGAGATAGAAACAAGACTGTGCACTAGTTAATTATGAAATAAAACACCAGGCTATGTAGCTCGGTCATGTGCATTCAGTGATGGACGTGCGCTTGGATGGAAACACAATGGGCCGAATGAAGCAGGAATTGATAGACCTTACGATGCAAAATGGACAACTCCAACTTGAGAGTATCACACCGGAATTGTATTGGCCCATGATCTGACACATAATTACACTTGAGCACGATCTGGAATGCTCAATCCCTATTGAGCGCTGCCAGGGTTAATATCGCGTAGGCCTTCCTCTGGGGTTTCGGCCCGGTTCAAGGTTCGAGACCCGCCAAGCCCAGTATGCTTTCTTTCATGTCTCTCTTGAGCTGACCACCAAAAATGTTCTTCATATTGTCATTGATTGCCTCCCAGTATTTCACTAGTTTTGGGCAGCCCCACCATATATGGGCCCAGTCCCCTCATCCCCCACACTGCCGCCAGCAGTCCTGAGAGGATCTTCCACTGATGGAGTGCAGCCGTGCTGGAGTGTAATGCCTCTGGATCATGACTCTGTACCATACCTCCCTAGTTTGAATCACCCGTGTGAGTGTCGGGATATCCTTCCACAGCTGTTCCCATTCCTCCATTTCTATGGGCCCCCCGATTGTTTGCTCCCACCTAGCCATATATGAAGTATGTGCACTAGGGATGCTAGATATTTATAAATGTTGGAAACTAATTTATCTCCCGGGTTGGTATTGAGATATTTTTCAAATAGCTTAAGGGACTGTGTCGCAGCCACCTAGTTGGTGGGGTAGGTTAATCAGTGTCTGAGCTCTAGGTATTGTAACCTGTCGCCTTCCCTCAAGTCCAGCTTCCTTTTGCACTGTTCAAGCTTGAGTCTTAATTTTAAACTAAACCGTCTAAACACGCAGGATTGTATACACAAGTAATAAATGAGATGGTAGTCTGGCAAAAAGACATTTGAAGCCTGTGGCCCATCACGACCCATTTCCCCGTTTTGTATTCTTATTAATGCAATCAAATAACCTTGACCAATCTTGATGCTCCTCTGTGAGTTCCCATGGGGAATATCTGAGCACATGGTGTGATCTCTTGAAGATAGACCAGGTAAACACTTTAAATAAAAAGTAAAGCTTTTGGTTGCAATACTGTGCAGTAATGCAACTCTTAAACATATAGTGCCTGCTTCTGATGTTGTCTAGAAAGAAGTGTGGAAAGCAGACCTTCTCCCCTCCAGTTTCCAGCCCCACCTTTCTCCGGTGCGTGGAAGGATTGGAGGGTGGACGTCCTGCTTTCCAGCAGCAAAAGCTGCTAAACTCTTTTATTGTTGCAGCACTGTGTGCACCAGTGTCACTGTGCAAACTTCCGTAAAGGCTGCCACTTTTCTAATTTGATTAAGTCCGTTTGAGCCTTCTGTAAATAAGAAACGTGATGTTGGCGCCTGGTAAATGCTGTTCTTATTAAGAGAAAACATGCATAGTGTATGTTAACGACACCTCACTTGTTTTTCGTAAATGCAAAACCAGTGTTCTGCAAAGAGACCACCCTTGCAGAGCATACCCTGCATTTCTGATGGTTACTACGACCATTGTCAGCCCGTAAACCAGGCACATACAAAAGCCCAGGCTGTCCTGTCCATTCCCCACATTGTTTCTTTTTCTGAATATGATGCATTTAGGAAATGTGGTATTCCTGCTGGAACACATTTCTATTTTTACACTGATCTTTTATTACATGTGTAACACAGAGAGAAATTGTAGTAACAGTTAAACTAAAATTCCTCCTGTGCAAATCCAACACCACAGTTTACTGGCATCAGATTAATGAGCTCTCCTTTTACATAGTTATTCAAAGCCACACAGCCTCACTGTAGTACAATTGCAAGGTAGACAAAAGGGATAGCTCAGAATGTGTGCAGTTACTAGCATGTGTGTTTTTATCTAATGTCAATGGTGGCTCTGGGGGGGGCTTTGACCAGTGGTAAGGCCCTGCTAAACTGTGCTGAAAGGCCCGAGCATATCTAAGCCGCCCCTCCAGAGCCACCATTAATGCCATTAGAATACCAGTCAGAAATCATAGGTGAAAATGGCCATATTTGTTGTTGTGGGAAACTGCTTCATGCCTGCCAATTTTCCAACAAACCCACCCCCGTACAAATCAGATGTCCGCTCAACATAGTGAACGCGAGTCGCTATTTCCACAGCTTTCCAATGGGCATCCCGGGAACCAGCCTGATGGTTGTGGCGAGCAGTAGCAGTGGTAAGTGCTATGTGATGGGAAGTGTGGTGGGCGCTGAGTGTGTACTTCAGGGCACAGGGAGAAAAAAGATAGCAGACCTGCAGGAGAGATGCCAGTTCCTGGAAGGTGGAGTCTTACTCTGATGTAGCCCGCGTTCCTGGCTGGTGCCTCTAGTGCAGGGTCTTATTTATATACAGCAACACAGGACTGTCGCCTGGACATGTGCCACCCAAGCAAATGTTGCATGCTTATGTTTAGGAAGATCCTCGTTGGAATGGGCCATACAAGCCACCCTAATAGAAGGCAAATGAGTTCCTTTTGAGAGTAGTCTGTTGTGCAGCACTCTATCAACCACTTCATCCTCTTTCACCTGGTGGGACCTGGAGGCTTCTCTAGCACATGCTATAACTTTTGCATGCTTGGAAATACAATCTGTGCACCATTGACTGCTTTGCTTTACAGGTGAAATGGAAAATGAA
Organism: Ambystoma mexicanum; assembly: GCF_040938575.1. Classification (NCBI taxonomy): domain Eukaryota; kingdom Metazoa; phylum Chordata; class Amphibia; order Caudata; family Ambystomatidae; genus Ambystoma; species Ambystoma mexicanum. The sequence goes on from NC_090927.1 coordinate 149,881,579, forward strand.
GGCTTGCACAGATTACTGGTGATAAAGCTGCACGCATGTGATGTCCAAATCTCTGGAAATAAGAGCGGAATTAAGTGTTGTGGTGTGTAATTGGAGAAGATTCCAGTGTCAAGAAAAATGTTGCGAAGAAAATGATAAATGCAGAGATTCCATAGGTTTAACATAGGATTTTTTTCTTTTACAAATTCACATGTTTGTTCAAATTACAAAATTTAAATTCTTTTTAAAATTCATGTGTTGTGTTCAAAATTTAATCAGAATAAACACAAGCATAGGTGTGGTCTACAAGTGCAAAACTGCAAATTAGTCAAAAAACGCAATACAACATAACACATATATTCATAGGAAATATTGTCAATACTCCCTTAAATAACCATGAAACAAATCTAACATCAACACATAATGACACACACGCCACACATACCACAATTAAACTCACATTCACGACATACAACAACCAGTGATACTTAAGTACTATATATGGACTTGTGCGAACAGCGCCTACAGTTGTCTGTAAGGCACTTTGTCCTGAACATCAATTCAGGTCAACACGAGGTAAGCACCATAATATTCAAAACACATTGTGCCACTACTTTATAGAACGCAGCTAAAAGATGAATTTGCGTCTACATATAGTGCTTCATAAGGAACATAGTCTTGATGCTGGAAATATCTATACAGCTTTGTCACTGTGACTAGCCTACTTGAGTTTCATCACTCTTTGGAGGTTATTTGGTGGTCCTTGAATGTTGACAGACCTGGCCTTCTACAGGGCAACCAACCACTGTTCATCAGGTGGAGTGACTCGTTCAGAAACATCTTGAATGTCTGCTCTTGTTGAACATTCAGAGTCTGGTGTGCTTACATGTATGTTTCTTTGTGGGGGGAGGGGGCATGGTGCCTGTGACTAATGTATTAGGGTCTGATTCTTTGGCGGGGTGCTCCCTCCCTCTGTTGATGGTGCCCATGGCCGATCTATTGTTTGGGATAGCCTTCTTGAACCAACACTAGTCTTTCCTTAAATATCCAATAGGCATAATATTATCTGATTTCAATAGTGTTTAAACAATTAGTTAGCACTTCAGGGGCTGGTTTGGGAAATAAGTGAAAATCTGACGGGTTTCTAATCATTGTGCAAGTGAAATGTGCATTGCATTTGTGGATACAAGCAAAAAGGGAGAGAAAAGAGATCCGGATCATGTTATGGGTGTTGAGATAGAAACAAGACTGTGCACTAGTTAATTATGAAATAAAACACCAGGCTATGTAGCTCGGTCATGTGCATTCAGTGATGGACGTGCGCTTGGATGGAAACACAATGAGCTGAATGAAGCAGGAATTGATAAAGCCCTTACGATGCAAAATGGACAACTCCAACTTGACGAGTATCACACCAGAATTGTATTGGGCCATGATCTGACACATAATTACACTTGCTCATGATCTGGAATGCTCAATCCCTTTGCAAATCATTTCTCACTGATGATTTTAGCTCATTGTTTTGTTCAGGTCTTCATAACATGTTTGATGGGTGAATGGGGAGCATAGATAATAAGTGTAGTGGAAGAGGTGTAACCGTAGAGTGGATTGTATCTCGCCTCCTTCACTCCCCCCCAACCATGCTGGCTAGGGGTGACCATATTTCCAACATCCCTCATTGCTTATGATACACATTGGGGTTAAAGGACGTCATTCTGTTTAAAACATGCCACTTCAAAGCGCTAAAAGGAAACAGACATTTGTTTTAATTAAGCTTATCACCTGACACTGAGGAGCAAGAGTATAGTCAATATTTTTACAGATAGTGGTACGATCAGATGTCGCTAGTTTCAACAATGAACCCACACATCGTCATCCCTTTTTATAGATCCCGATAGGTGCTTTAAAGCAAGTATGAAGGGTATAGGAAAAAGTGGGTATCCTTGACACATTCCCCTCAAGAGTCTGAAAGAGGTGGAAAACAAGACTGTGGCCCTCATTACGACCCTGGCGTTGGACCATGGTGCTAATAGCCATGGTCCATGCCGGTAACTTACCGACTCCACCATGGCGGAATGGGGAATTACCGCCCCATTCCGAGGTTGGCGGGGTGGTAATTCCCCATGCCGCCATGGCCCTTCCCCATTCCCATTTTTGCCCCATAGGGCTCAATGGGAATGGGGAAGGCGCTAAGTACGGTACCGCAAATTGCGGCACCGTATGTAGCACCAAGGTCCCTTTGAAGGTTGGTTTTTAACGCCTGTAAAAAGCATTCGTTAAAATCGCCCACCCGCAAAGGGACCTCGTAATCAGGCGTTAAAGGGTTAACGCGCCGCCACCTTTTACGGCGCCATTAACCCCTTAACGCCAGGGTTGTAATGAGGGCCAGTTTCTATAGTGTGATGCTTGGAGAGATGAGCACATGACCTTAATCCTACAGATGGAGACATTTAAAACATGCCACTTCAAAGCGCTAAAAGGAAGCAGCCATTATAGTCTATCAAATGTCTTCTCTGCATCATGTGTCATTACCAATTACTTGTCAAGGTTTTGTTTTGTGTATTCTATAGTGTTAGAGAGTAGTCTAAAATTGAAGTGAGGTATCGCTTAAGAAATCCCATCTGAACCGGTTTGATTAAGGCTGGGAGAATTTGTTTTAACCTTTGCAGCACTCATTAGGGATAACTAATAGATTAATATGTAAACAGAACAGTCATTCAAACTTCTTCCAGTTGCCATTAGCAACTGCTAAAGGATATTATTTTTTTTTCTTTCCCTCTTTTTCATGTGTGAAATTTGTGAGTCTGGCAGTTATACAGTGGAGGTTGCAAGACTGTTCTGTGAATGTAAAGTGTGACTGATTATATTGCCCAGTAGATGGCAGTGCATTTCACATTGAGCACTATGAATGCCATGCATTGCTGTATCCAGGGAAATGATGTAATAGGTGAAGATGGAGTGGGTGGGACTTCCTGCAGGAGAAAGAAATTGGTTTTAAGAGGGTTTGACTGCTATGCTCTCACTTGGTTAAATCCTTAAACATCCACCAGATTATTCTGTTTTTTGGTTTGATAGCTCATTGAAAAGATAACTTAAAGCCAAGCCTGTGGTTGCAGCAAGTGCAGGTTTACTGATTACATTTTTGGGCACAGATACAACATTTAGTCATAGACTTGACGCTGCTTTTCCAACTTAAATTTCGACCCCTCAATATAACAGGGTGGTGTTTTAATTTTTTATAGTGAATTTATTTTGCTCTTGTATTGTAGTCTCTTCTCTGATGACTCATAAGAATAGGAAGGTCATTTTATTATCAATCGGAGCTGAAGCTACTAGTACAGTAAAGGCCTATTGCAAGCAAGGGATTTCCATATCTGTGATTAGTTATGGACATGTCCTTTACATTGTTTGATACATTACAGGTCGGAGGCTCTTTAGTAGTATTCTATATTTAGATATTGGTAGTGCTGAATATAGAATCATACTGTCTCGATGCACCAATCCTCTTTTGTTTTCCAAGTGAGCATGCATTTGGAAAACTCCCGACCCTGTGCGTCTTCCCATGGCACGCATTCCACCTGATTAGTGAGTGACTGTCTATCTGCTGTTTTGGGGTTTTTTCTCGTGAACTCCTTAGCAAGCAAAGCTACCAACTTCACATTATTAATATTGTGTGTACTTTAGTTCTGTGTTTTGGGTTTTTATTTACTCTGTATTACGGGGAGAGATCTGCTGTGTTTCAGCAATCTACTCATGACTTGCTGGTAGAGTTGTCCTGATGGCCTCTGACATTTTGCACCATTAGATCAGTAACCATGGATTTCTAGACACTTAATGGTAGCTCACTGAATCCATGTGTGCATATTTTATTTTGTTCTTTGAAGTTGAGTAAGATGTGACTAGTGACGGCAAACAACACTTGTTTTCTGACTGCCAAACAATTATACTATTTGTGAAAGAATTGGAAGAAAACAAGCACATGTGTGAAGTTTGCTGCTCGTTATTCCACTAACCTACAGATTTCATGACAACCACTTCATGCACCCTTGGAGGGGCAGTATATGTACCAATTGTTGTTTTCCTGCAAAATATCCCACTTCAAATCAATGCTGTTCAAATCTTCTAGAAATATAACCAACCATTCATTTCACATTTTTATTCAGCTGTAGTTCTGGAGGTTTTTTAATGAATTTAGAGTGTTCCATATCATCCTACAGGCAATATTGTCAAGTTCACATCTACAGGGGTGCATAAGGGGATATATTGAACATCCTCAGTAGCTAATAAAGTAGTTTCTCTGTAGTTGCACTTTTCAGAGAATAGGCCTAGAGAGCCCATGTCTAATCTACATTTTATAATCAGCGACATAAAGACACCTAATGAAGCCCCAAGTAATTTGCTCTCTTCTGTCAATGCCAGGCAGTGTCCACAGGAAAGCTTAGTACATTTGCACTCTGCTGAAGAAATGGTGAGTGAGCGGCTGTGCTCTGGGTAGACCTTAATCAGCCAGACAAAGCCACAGCCACTCAGAAGCTCAACAGAACAGTGGCTAATCAGCCAGCCTTATTTCACTTAGCTAGTGCTATTGGGCATTGGCAATTCTATGTAGGGGGGTGGCAATGGCTAGCACTGGTTTTGCTAGGCTTGCATTCTGTTGCTTATGAAAGGGCCACGGACTATGGCACGCTGCTTCATTACTCAAATTATGCAATTATGCATGCACAGCCCAGGCACTCATAGCCCAACATGTTCACATCTGTTCCATCAGTAGCTGCAGCACAACAGCTGCCCCATTCACATAGCATGATTGCCGAGTGGTGATTATGCCAATGCAGACTGTACACTAACAGCACACAAATGACTTTTTTATTTTAATGATTTTTATTGTTAAAATATTGATTTTGATACAGATATCAACAGGTTACAGACTTTGAATAAAACAAGAACAACAGAGAAATGACATAGTAATTGATTTTGATCCTTTGTAATAGTATTTCTATAAGGCTAAATCATTTGTTAAATTCACTTGCGAATGTAATATGAACTATAATAGATATAAGCCGCATTAATATAACATGTAGTTTAGAATTAATTATATCACAGGTCTGCAACGAGTGATTTATATATAGTGAAAATAGAGATTTGGGGGGAGACGTACAGGGAGACAGACTAGAGACATATAAGGATAAGGAGGGAAGAGGATAGGGGGGGGAATGGGTATATTGGGTTATTTCATCAAAATAATCTAATCATTTCAAACATTATCAAGTTCTAGCATTTTTGAATAAGTATGGCAATATGAATAATGATGCTAATATAAGAATGTAAATTTATGTACCATGAGCAGTTGCATTAAAACAGTTAAGATACCTGGTGAAAAAATACCATTTAGCATTATATTTAGGAATTGTGTTGTGATTATTGGCCATGCACATCTCTAGTTTATGAGTGTTACAAATGGTGTTCCACCAGATTTTGGTGGAAAGTAAACTAGAGTCTTTCCAGTTAGCCGTAATACATTTTAAAGCTATACAGATGAATAAGTCATAAAGTCTTGCAGAGTCAGATGGGAAATAAGTTGTAATGGCTATACTTCCTAAAAATATGTTAACAAAGGAAAAGGGCACATCAACACAGAAGATACATTTAAGAAGCTTCCAGATTTCCTGCCAAAATTTAACAGTAAATGAACATTCAAAAAACATATGCATATACGTGGCGGGAGATATACCACATGACCAACATTTAGCATTATAATTCGGATTAGACTTAGCCAATTTGGCTGGAGTAATAAATGCTCTGTGCATGAAGAAATAATAGTGTTGTGATATATTTGCTGATACCGATATTTGTTTGATTTTAGCAAACAGACGATGCCATATTTCATCTTCAAACATGAAGCCCAAATCAAGTTCCCATTTCAGACGTATAGGGCAAATCTTAAAATTTGAGGTGAGCATATTGTAAATTTTTGAGGCTCGAAATTCACCACCTGTGGTAAGGTGCATTAGTCTAAGGGCATCAGGAGTAAGAATTTCATTTGAAAATTGGGCAAGTGCATCAAGGCAGGAATTAATTAAGTTGTTATAAAATTGAAAGTCTTTCTTAGTAATGTTAAAAGTGGTGGAGAATTGCTGAAAGGAAAGGACATACGTGTCATCTATAATCTGTTGGACGAATCTGATACCCTTTTGAATCCATGTTTTGCGGTTAAGGATCTTGTTATTAATTACTATGTTCTTATTATGCCATAAAAGTGGGGAAAGATGCTTACTAGGAGTTATAGTGTGAGGAAAAAGAAAGGTTTGTAGAGCAGATATTGAAGCTTTAATAGGGTCTGAAATCTTTTTAGTTGAATGTTTGAAAATGTATATGTAGTCCGTGATTTCGTGTGGTAAAACTACTTGTTTTTCTAATGTACACCAGGTTGGGATATCAGCGGATATAGGATCAATGAACCATTGACGAGATTGTTTTATAAGAAATGCATGATGATATGATTTAAAGTCAGGGAATCTCACTCCCCCCATATCATAGGGGGCTTTCAGTTTTGTCAGGGCAATTCTCTTACTTTTTCCTTTTCCCCATAGAAAATTAAGTAGTATAGAGTAAATGGATTTGAAAAAGGAAAGGGATAATGGGACGGAGAGAAGTTGCAGATAGTATAGTATTATGGGAGTGAGCATCATCTTGATAGTATCTAAGCGCCCCCACCAGGAGAGGTATAGTGGAGACCATTTGGATGTTAGATCTTTGAGGGTGCCCAGTAGTGTTTCAGTGTTGAGTTTGATCGTGTTTGGGATAGTTGGGGCAAAACGAAGACCTAAGTATTTGACTGAGCTATTGCACCATTTGAGGCCAAAAGTGACGATATCATGTTTAAGGCAGTATGGATTTAAGGGCATAATTTCTGATTTCTGTGTATTTAATTTATATCCTGATACTTGACCGAATTGTGATAAAATACTCAAGAGATTGGGAATATGAAGCTTGGGGTTTTTAATTAATATAAGAATATCATCTGCATATGCAGCTATTTTATTTATTGAAGCACCGACTTGAATTCCTGGGATGTTTGTGGTAGATCTTATTGATTCTAGAAGTGGTTCAAGAGAGAGGATATATAGTAATGGTGAGAAGGGGCAACCTTGACGCGTTCCTCTTAGTAAGTGAAAGGAGGAGGAAGTTTGACCATTTAAGTAAATAGCCGAATTGGGGGCAGAGTAAAGCAGTTTGACCAGTGAAATAAATTTTTCACCACAACCATGCCACCATGCCACCGTAGGGTTTGAAACATAAAATTCCAGTCGACACGATCGAAAGCTTTTTCCGCATCTAATGCAATGGCCGCATAGCCTTGTGTGTCTTTTTTGTCATTGGCAGCAAGGTTGATGGCGTTTAATAGGAGTCTTGCATTAGAGGATATATTACGTCCTTTTACATATCCTGTTTGGTCTGGTTTAACTAGACTTGGGAGTGAGGATTCGATTCTATTGGCAAGTATTTTGGCAAAAATTTTGCTTTCAATATTGATAAGGGAAATGGGTCGATAGTTGCTTGGAAGAGTAGGGTCCTTGTTAGGTTTTGGAAAAATGATAAGCAAAGCTTCAGAAAATGATCCCGAGGAACATTTTTGTGAGATAAAATATGAAAAAAGGTTTTTGAGCTTAGGTGTTAAGGATTGAGAGAATGTGTTATAGAATTCTGTGGATAGTCCATCAGGGCCTGGTGCTTTTCCTTTTCCGAGGCCATGGATGGCTTTGGTAATCTCGATAGACGTGATGTCTTTTTCTAGATGAGATAGATCAATGTCAGGGTAGGTGGTTCTACTGATGTTGTTCAAAAAGGAATCAATGTTTTCTCTGGGAATAGCGCATTCTGGAGTATATAGTTCCGTATAAAATCTTCTAAAGCATTCCAATATTTCATCAGGCCTATGATGCATCTTGCCCTGCTTATCTTGAATGTGAGAGACTTGAACTTTTTCTTTTTTGGTTTTTAGATAAGAGGCTAACATTTGACCTGCTTTATTAGAAGTTTGATAGATCTTAGTTTTATACTTAAGAATGGTTCCTGCCGCCAACTCAGTAATTTCTTTATTGATTTCAAAGCGTATCTTAATGACTTGTCGTAGATTGGCTGAGTTAGTGTCAGTATAATAATGTTGTTCTGCAGAAGTGAGTTTAGAGTAAAGATCATCGAGATGTTTTTTCCTGATTTTTTTTATTCTTGCCTGATAGGGCCATTATGTGGCCGCGAAGGGCCGCTTTGAAAGCATCCCAATTATTGACAGTGGAGGTATCTTGATCTTGGTTTTCGTTAAAGTATTGTTGAATGAAAGCGTTGATGGATTGAATAGATTTAGGATCATTTAAAAGAAAATTGTTAAATTTCCATCTAGGAGAACCCTTTTTCATATCTGTAAGGGAGAAGGAAGTAATGACAGGAGCGTGGTCAGAGATAATGATATTGGCAATCTTTGAGTCTATAATGGTTCCCGAAAGAGTTTTTGTAGCAAAAATATAATCAATACGTGACAATGTGTTGTGTGGGGGAGAATGGTAGGTATAATCCAAATGTGAAGGATGAGATATCCTCCATGAATCAATTAGTCCTGTCTCTCCTAGACAATTTATAAAGGATTTGTGAGTTTTGTTGGGTTTGAATATGCAACTGGATTTTCGATCTAAGAAGGGGTCAAGAACCTGATTGACATCGCCACACATTATCAGGTTGACGAAATCATTTTTCAAAATTATTTGTTTGATATTATTCCAAAAGGAGGGATCTGGTAGTGTAGGTCCGTAAATGTTGAGAATTGATAATTGCGTCGTGTCAATTTGCAGTTTCACCCAAACCCATCTACCATTTGTATCTGCATCTTGGGCAAGGATTTTGTAGGGTTGTTTTTTGCTAATAAGTATCGCGACACCATTTTTCTTGGATAAAGCTGGGCTAGCAACAACTTCCTTCACCCAAAGAGATTTGAGTTTCATTGATTCTTTGAGGGATAAGTGTGTCTCTTGTAGACAAGCTATTGTTGGTTTAAATTTATTTAAGTGAGATAGTACTTTACATCTTTTCATTGGATTCTTGCAACCCTTAATATTCCATGTTATGCATTTAAATATCATCTAGCTGGCGGAAATTTGATATTCATACATCTTATAGCTATCCTACAAAAATACACATATACCATTGTCATTCGATTGAAATAATGTATACACCAATATTTGTGCTGAAGGAAGGAACATTGAGGGTCAGGGAAGGGAGATAGGGGTTTGATCACATCTTGACCGGTAGTATACCATGACGAATGAATGAATTTGGGGATCAAACAGGACATGGGATAAGGAGTTAAGGGGATATATATATGGGGGATAGGAAACGCCTACCGAGTCGCTAACTAGGAAAAAACGACTTCCTGTGGAAGATGGACCCAAAAGAGCGCCCACCCCACATAGTTAATATCAATGTAAGTTCAAAGCATTAGGTAATTAGATACTTATGAGTGTAAAAGTCAAGTGATGGGGAACCAGTTTCAAGTAGTAGATGAATTAGAGGTCGCCGCTGGAGAAGAGATGTCCATGTTTTCATTTTTGATGGATTGTATGAAGAGCCTTAGGTCAGCGGGATCATCATAGACTGCAGAGCGTCCTTCGTATGTGACTTTAAAGGAGCAAGGGTGGAACAGGCCATATCGGACATTAAGTTGTTTAAGGGCAGGTCGGAACGCCAGAAAGACCTTTCTTCTTTGGGCTGTACTTCTAGCCACATCCTGCGATATAAATAACTTACTACCATGCCAGATTAGAGATTTACGTTCTTTAGCTGTGGAGATGATGAGTTGCAGTTGAGAGTATTCTAACAAGTAAAAAATGAGCGTTCTTGGTGGCTGACGAGCTGAGGGAGAGGTTGAGGGTTGGCCAATCCTATGGGCACGTTGTATATTAAAAGTGGTTTCCAAAGGCAAATGTAGTATGGCCGGTAGGAATTTTTGTAGGAAGGCAATGGGGTCTGTGCCCTCAGCTCCTTCAGGCAGGCCCGAGATGCATAGGTTGTTACGCCTACTCCGATTTTCCAAATCTTCGTTATGCTTTTGAAGTTCTTTGATGGATTTCTCCATTTGTGCAACCTTGGGTGATAAATCTTCAAGCGCGCCAATTCTTTTCTCTGCCTCATCTACTCTGTTGATAACTCCCATCCACCTTTCATCTAGTTGCTGTAACTTAATGTTAGTGGTTTCCATAAAGGGTTTGAGTGCCCTAATTTCAGCCAGAATGGTTTCCATTGCGGAGTCTGAGATTCCAATTGGAGGTGGGGAGTCACTTTTGGGTCTTTTTAGAGTAGTTGAGGAGGCGGTGGCGTCTTTGGTAGAGGTTCCATTTTTTTGGTTTGCTTTGCTGGTTGCCATATCTGAGAAGATGATATATGTACGAGTAGTTATGGCGTGTAATTCTTTGTGGAAGATAATTATGCTGACGAGTAGTATATAATTATTACATCCATATTACTCCCAAAGCTTACCTCTGACCTGGAGAGACCAAAACGTGGAAAAGCCCAGAATAATAAGGAATATACTACCGAAGGTTGCAATGGATTTGTTGTTTAGAGCTGTTGTCCATAGATAGAGGTTTGGACCAGTGGAGCTGTAGGTATAAACTGGCTGTGTGATTATAATCCTGCTTGACAGTACAATATCGGTAAGTTGCAGCAAGAAGGCAAGGTAGTGATTAAGGTTAAAAGGAGAAATGGGTTTTTGTAGAAGGGAGGTTAACTGACGTGCTCAGTATTGTGATTTTCTGTGTGACTTTGTAGAGTAGCCTGTTCGTCCCTCTAATAACTTATAGCTTCCTTAATAAGGTTGGAGATCCATGTTGCCACTATTATACATCAAACTTTTCAGTCTTTCTTGTTAATTTTAAAAGTTTTTTTTTTTTTTTTTTTTCCTCCTAAGCCTTTTCCTTCAGTATGCTATTATATAAAATGTTAATATGTTCACTTAATAGCTATTTCTTACTGTAATGATGTTATTTTATCCTCCAGCAGGTGGCGTTCTAGTGGAAACGTGCTTGAAGTTTAGGCCCAGCCTGCGGTGTCAGCTGATGAAGAACGCCGCCCCTCTCCTCACGAGGGGCGGTTCGCGTTCCGACGTCCTTCCGATGCGGAAGCCCTTGATTGAAGCTGCAGCGTATGAAGCCCTTCCTGACTCCGGAGCCGCGGAGAAGTTCCACCGAGTGCGAGCGGGATGTTAATAATGCTCAATATGACGAAAAGGTAAGTTTTTTATATATTATTATGTGCCCTAATGCTATTTTATTTTAAAGTGAGGCGGAGCCGATCCTCTAGGCGGCCATCTTGCCTCGGCGCCTAGCCACGCCCACACAAATGACTTTTAAATAAAATGTTTTTTATTTTTTTTGACGTGATACCAAAAATCAGTATACATTCACAACACACTATTAATTCATGCATTCCACATAGAATTCCACTTCAGAATCTCCATGACCCTCAGAGAAGAGCTTGTTGGCGTTGAAGTATTCCATCCTTAATCTCAAGCCACCCAACGTTGCAGTATGTAGACCATCATTTATTTGACTTTTCTGCGGGAGAGCAATAGTGGCTCACAAGCAAAGTTGATGCACGCATTCTAAAGGACGTTTCAGTCTGTCATAGTCGACATGCGATGTGTGCACTAATATATATATATTTATATATATATATATATTTTAAATGGCCACGGTAGTGGCCATGTAGTTATGGTTAAGTTGCTGTTTCCATAGGAAGAGCACTTTTTGGGCGGCTTATAACTTCGCTCCCCCTGGACGAATCCTCACCAAACTTTGCAAAATAAGTATATGGGTCACTCTGAATATTTTTGCAAAGTTTGGTGAGGATTCGTCCGGGGGGGGGTGGTGGTAGTTATAAGGGGGGTCCCAAATTTTTTTTTTCCATAGACTGAATGGGAAAAAATGTTTGCGTCTACAGTCCAAAACGCTGGACGGATTTTCACCAAATTTGGACCAGGAGCAGCGGCTTGGTCCTGAAAGTGTGCTTTTGCAGATTTGGTGAAAATCCGTCCAGTAGTCTTTTAAAAAATGAACAGAAAGTAGGTCATAAAAAAATTAGTGATATCTGTGTTCGGTCTGCGGACACACTTCCCTGTTCGCTCCGCGGACAGTGTCCTGATTGGCCAATCAGGTTGAGTGATGTCCGCGGACATGCTACGTGTTCGCTGATTGGACGGTGTGGAGCGTGAAGCACGTCAGATTTTTGGTAGCGCCCGCCATCTTGGATTCGCGGACGTCCGCAGACAGCGCGGTGAAACGTGGTTCAAAATTTGTATTTAGTACTGTGTTGGTGTGTAGGAGTGTTTGGGGAGGGTGGGAGAGTATGAGATAGGTTGAAAGTTGTGTTTTTTTATGTGGTAGACATTCTTGTTGTGTTCGATTTGTCTGCGGACATCACAAGTGTTCTGAAATGTTCTAAATAAACTGAATGGGGGGTGTTCTGAGGACTCAATATGTGTCCGTTTTGTTCGCAAGCAAGCTGAAACTGTTCTGAGAACACTTGCGGTGTCCGGAAATGTTCGTAAATAAACAAAATGGGGGTGTTCTGGGGACGCTGTCCGTATTGTTTGTTGTCAAGTTGAAAGTGTTCTAAGAACTCTTGCGGTGTCCTGAAATGTTCGCAAATAAACAAAATGGGGGTGTTCTGAGGACGCTGTCCGTATTGTTCGTTGTCAAGTTGAAAGTGTTCTAAGAACTCTTGCGGTGTCCTGAAATGTTCGTAAATAAACAAAATGGGGGTGTTCTGAGGACGCTGTCCGTATTGTTCGTTGTCAAGTTGAAAGTGTTCTAAGAACACTCATAATGTCCGCGGACATTAAAAGTTTCCATAGGCCATAGTTGAAATGTTTGAGTCTTTGGGTGTTATATGCTGCGGTGGTTGTGGCCAGGGCAAAGAGTGTTGGGTGCATGGCCATTTGCCATGCACCCAACTCTCTATGCCCTGGCCACAACCACCGCAGCATATCACACTTATAGTTGTTTATAACTTTGGGTCAAAAACAAATTTATAAGGAACAAAGTTATAAGATACTATGGGTGTGATATGCTGCGATGGTTGTGGCCGGGGCATAGAGTGTATAATATACTTACTGTTTGGTTTAGTAACTGGAGTACATGTATTTCTTGTTCATTTCTGTGCTAAAAGAAAATAGCATGTTAGTATTAGTATTTTGTAATGACTTATTACATTGTATAATCAACATTTTTGTTTTACCCTCATATTTAGTAGATTATAAACCAGAGTACTGTGCAATTTGCTCAGTTTCTGTGTTCGTTGCTAAAATCATTGGGTCTGTGGGAGAAAAAAAATCCATGTTCGATTAAAAAAAAAAAAAAAAAAAAAAAAAAAAAAAAATCTTTTTCTGTTGTGCTACAGTTTATTTGTTTGTTTCTTTTCAGTGTTCACTTGTTGTTTCTGGCTAATGTTTTATACATTGGCTTGTTGCATTTGTTTGGAGTAGTAACATATTATTTATTTGTTTGGATATTGTAAAATTTTGGAGCAGTTGGATACCAGTAGGCGTATTCTAACTGTCTATTTTGTGCTCTAATTTAGTGGTATTCATTTATCTGATTAGTTGTTGTACAACCTTTGGGCAGTTAGATAGCTTTTGGAATATTCTAACAGTTTATTTTTTTTTTTACTAATTTTGGTTTTAAGAACATTAAATAAGCGTTTGTAAGATTTGCTGGTAATCTCTGCTTTAGAGTAATGGTACTATCATTACATTCAAACCATCCACATTTCTTTTTTATATATGCAGTGTAGTGCCCTGAATTGGTTGTGGCTCCTGTGTGGTAGATTATACCTATTGTTGTGAAGGTTTTCTTACCAAGTTATATTTGACCATGTGTGAATCCAGTCAGCTTGCAGTTGTTTTTAGTACCATCTGCATTGTAATGTAGAATCATTAGTATTACGTATTTACTATGTGTTTGTATTACTAACGTGGAGCGATTATCCGAATTGCAGGTAGAACATAATCTACCATGGTTTGCATTTTGTACAAGTTGCTGAATTGGAATGGATTCACAATTAGGTAGTGATATATATACAAAGCGTTCATTGGGGATTTGTTCTTGTGTCACATTGTTGCAAAGAGTGCATGTATGTTTCCACATGTATGAAATCTGGAAGATTTCATTTATAGGTATGTTTTAATTTTCCAGTACTTTTAATAAGTACATTAGAATTTCTTGTGGATCTTCCTGTGAGTTTATAGTGAATTTCACCATTCCAGCACAGTAGTCCAATTCTTGTCTTATTCCATAAACACTATATGTGTTATCAGGATTGTTTGTTGCATTTCTGTGAAATACTAACATTTGTAAACACAATGGGTTGTACTGTGTAAGTAAATGTTGTCAACAATTGGTGTAAATTGAAATAGATTAGTCATTGCTACATTTGCGTAGCAACTTACACCAACTATATCTGAGAGTTTAAATGGACTAGGTAGTTCTGTATCTGACTGTTTTTTTTGGAGTTTATCTTCCTTCTTTGAAGAAGTACCTGGTTTACTTTCCCTAATTGATTCTTTTTTGCTTGTGGTACTTGATGAAGTATTAGTTTCTTTTACTCTCTTTGGAGGATTTGCAGTGACATCATGTTGCATTTCTGTTCCATTTATTTTTTGTTTTACTTTTTGTGGAACAGAATATGTGTTTAGATGGGGTGTGTATAGTGATAGAAGTCTATTGTATTATAAAAATGCAAGGAATATCTGCGTTTACTTTACTAGTGTACGTAAGTGTGATAGTGCTACATAGCTCATGCCTTCTTTAAAGACTGTGTTACCAATATCTATCATTGCTTTGTCTAGGGATTGCTTTGCCTTGTGATTTATGAATCGTGACTGCGTATGCAAGAGTTAGAGAAAATTGTTCTCTGCGAGCTGTTGAGCGTTCTATCCTTTTTACTTCTGACAGTTTGTCAAAGAGAATATTGACAAACTGAATTTTGTTGTCAAGTGGGTATGTTTGAAAGCCAACAACTGTACCCAGTGCTCCATTAACTAATCATTGGTCCACGTCAAAGTTACGTTTAAGCATTACTCTGCAATTTAAGGATAATTTTAATATCTTTTCTAAGCCTGCTGTGTTTGAGATTGATTTTTCTAAACTATTTAGTCTTGTTGTGGCTTGGTCACACATGGGTAGTGTCATACCATGTACATCTAGTTTGTGTGTGGCGCTAATTTACATTATTGGTTGCATTTCTTTATTTAACATTATTTAATTGAATTTGAAACAGCTTGCAAGAGTTGGCATTAAGGCCATACAATTGACATTTTTGTGGGCCAATTGTTCCATAACATCTGTAGCACATGCATTATCGCCATAAAGTGCATTAATGTGCTGGGTTTTCAATATTGCTTCTGCTTCTTTAGAAAGTATACCAACTCTGATACTTTTTAAGATGTTGGTATATGTGAGATCTGCATATTGCTGCATGTTTTCTGTTAATTCACTGTATGGGAAATGTTGCCAAAGGTTGACATTTCCAATGCTGCCAACAGTTTTACGGCAGAGTTTGTGTCCTAATGTTTTAAAAATAGGCTCATCTTTTACTGGTGTCAATTGAAGAAGATCTCCGAAAACAATCATGTTTTCCTGCAAAGAGCTCTTCATAGTTTGTTTTGAGCACTTCTTGTAATCTGAGGTGAATCAAAGCCAACATTAGGTTGGAGACCATGCTCACTTCATCTATTAGTAGCATTTTCATTTGTTTCAATACTCTGCGTAGTTCCATTGCAGCTTTTGCAGAAAGTTTGTAATAGTCTAATTTGTTTTGGTGTTCTACTGGCAATAGTAGTAATCGGTGTATCGTGACACCACCTATGTTGTAGGCAGCTAAACCTGTGGGGGGCAGTGACAACAGCTGACAGTTTGTTGTTTGTCAATTGTTGAAGGAACTTAGTGATGATTTTGATTAGGAATGTTTTGCCAGAGCCAGCTTCACCACTGACGTACAGTAGTATAGGTTTATAATTATGGCAGGAACATTCTTTATTTTCATGTTGTACACCATGTGCAATTTGTTTTGTTACTTCTTGAAAAATGCTACGTAGCTCATTGTTTAGTTTTGATTGTAGTATAGTTAAGTCTTCTTTATCTTCATACTGACACCTGGTGTTTTCTACTTCAATCATAGCTAATTCTGCCTCATTTATTATTAGTGGTTCTCCCAGTGGTTCTTGGCTTCCTGTTACAGAAGGTTGACTACTGTCAGGAGTTTCTTTATCTAGTTGGGCCTGGAGTTCTTCTTCGTGTTGCTGTTCATTGTGCAACAAAGTTTTGTACTGTGTAAAGTTTACATCGGTTATAGTGCTTTCATTTGCTTTGAAAGCGTCTTCATATGAGTCATAGTTATCTAGTATTTCTTCTTCTTTTCTCCATGGTTTAAAGAATTGTAGCAGGGACATGTAATATACTTCTTTATGTTGAGGAGTCTTTAATTACAATTTGATATGATTAATTAAATTTGGTTTGGTGAGTTTAACTATGGTGCCTTCACAGTTTGTCACTCTGTATTTACCTTTTTTTTCATCAGGTTTTATATTATTTTCATGTGTGTAGTTTTGGGCTATGTGGTATAGACACATAGTTTCCAAAGTATTACTTCTGTTTGGGTAGTATGTGTCCAATAAATTGTTCTTTAAAATGTCTTGGCTGCTGGGATCACGTTTGGCTATTGTTTCTATATCTTCGTATGATTTTAGAACTCTTTTTCTAGATTTAGCTGGACCAAGACTTAGCCATACTATATTTTCAGATTTACCATACAATGCAGTACCAGTTAAACAATCAGCTGCTTCATATGATCCACATTCTCTATGGGAGAGCATTTTTATGCCCAAGCTGTATAATTTCTGAGACACTGTTTTATCTGATGACAGGTCATTCCAGAGGTCTTGGAGCTCTGTCTTGTCTGCTTTGGTTAAGTATGCTGTGACATATCGTGCAACTGCAGTAGAATTGTCTGCAATGTGCTGCACATCTATGTTTGCATTCCATAAGTGGGCAATGATTGCATTATAATCATTGATAGATTTTTCTTCTTCTTTTCTTTTTATGTAATATGTATTCTTAGGTGACTTACCTTTAACACTATGTCTAACTGAAGACATGAGGTTGTTCACTTGACCTGTATTTGTAACTGGTCTAGGGAAACCAAATCGGCATTTGGTGTAGTATTTCCCTTTGTTTTTGTATTTGCGACAACAATATTTTCCACATTTGTGTCTTTGAAATTGTACAATTTGTGCATGAAGATCACTATTTGTTGCGTCCAATGGAATTTCACAAGTGACATATTTTTCAATAAACTGTAAAACAGTGGCATCAATGTCTTGACCAAATTTAGGAGCATCTTTAATCCATAAAAGCATGTGGATATGTGCTGCTCCTCTGGCTTGGTATTCTTTTCTCCAAAAGAAGTGTTGCACTTCTCCAAGGGGAGGAACAGTTTTATTACAAATAAAATGTAGCATAGCAATGAAGCGATGGTGAAAATATCTTGAAACAGTAACAGGATCCAAAGAACAAAGTTCTCCAGGTGTTAGTATATCTGTTTGTTTTTGTTTGATATGCGTAGGAAATCATGTAAATCTTCCCATGCATATTCTGCACAACTTACAGGCCGATTCATGTAATTCCTCACAAAAGTGTTGCACGCGGCTGGCGCACAGCGTGCCCGTACGAATGTCTGCGCCAGCCGCGTCGATAAAATCAATTTCCGTGCACAGCGTATTCATGGATTCTCGCCTCCAAAAGCAGACGTGGCGCAGAGTGGTGCAACGAGCCTGCAGCAGCGCCAGTTACGCCCCCAAGAACGCCTTCGGGCAAAGAAAAGCCATCAAGATCGTAAAACCATCGCCAAGGGCTGCGCCAACCCTGGACCAGTTCACTGGACTGGCAAACAGCAAACGCAAAGCGGGGAAGGTGTATTACGGGTTTCGGGAACACGCGTGCGCGAGAAGTTTCACACGCGATTCGGCAGGGTACATGTATTACAGGGGTGCGCGAGAGGTTTCACACGCGATTGGGCTGGGTACGTGTATTTCAGGGGTGCGCGGGACGTTTTACACGCGATTGGGCTGGGTATGTGTATTTCAGGGGTGCGCGAGAAGTTCCACACGCGATCGGGCCTGGGGGAGCGTGTGCGTGTATTTCAGGGGTGCGTGAGAAGTTTCACACGCGATGGGTACGTGTATTTTAGGGGTGCGCGGGAAGTTAAACACGCGATTGGGCTGGGTGCGGGTATTTCAGGGGTGCGCAGGAAGTTTTACATGCGATTGGGCTGGGTACGTGTATTTCAGGGCTGCGCGGGAAGTTTCACACGCGATTGGGCTGGGTACGTGTATTCCAGGGGTGCGCGGGAAGTTTTACACGCTCGCCTACAACTCGTATTCATGGAATCGAACGTGGCCAATCCGGAAACACGTACGCCAGCAGGAAGTAGGCGTACGTCCACCCGCACAGCATAAAAGTGCACGCAAACAACAAACAAGTTCAGACGCCAGGATGAACATACTGTTCCTAGCAGCAGTGGCCGTGGGATACCGCAGGAGGAGGAGGAGGATAGTCAGGGCCAGAATTTTTACACCCAGAACCAGCCTTTTTGGGATGCCTGATGACCATGTGTATGGGAGGTACAGGTTTCCACCTCACATAATACTCGACCTGGTCAGTGAGTGGGAGGATGACCTCACGTCAACCACCCTGTGCTCCCAAGCACTCAGCCCCCTGGAGAAGGTCCTCAATGTACTGCACTTCTTGGCCACTGGATCATTTCAGCGGACAAGTGCCATAGTGGGGGGGGGGGTGTCACAGGCCACGCAGTCACGCTGCCTACACCAGGTCTCGGCCATCATCACTGCACGCCCATCAGTCTGCAGGCACATATACCTGCCCAGAACACCTGCAGAAAGGCAGGCTGTCGCCCAGGATTTCTACAGGGTGGCACAATTCCCCAAAGTGCTAGGTGCCATTGATTGCACCCATGTGGCTCTACGTCCCCCCCAGGGCAACTGAGCACATCTATCGAAACCGTAAGCACTGGCATTCCATCAACGTCCAGGTAGTATGTGATGCCAAGAGAATCATCACCTCAGTATACGCCAACTATCCAGGGTCCACCCACGACAATTTCATCTACAGAATGTCTACCCTAAACCGGGACATAGAAGCTGGGCGGCATGGCGATACATGGCTGCTCGGTGAGTATAAATGCCACTGCGCATGCATGCATGTCAGATACTGAGTAATGTCACAAACCCACTAATGATACCCATCACCACCTCCCCAGGGGACAGTGCCTACCCTCTCAGCACCCACATGATGACGCCAATTCGGAACCCCACCACGCCACCCCAGGTAAGATACAACACCGCCCACATTGCAACCCGGGGCATCCTGGAGCGCACATTCGGAGTGCTCAAGTCATGCTTCCGCTCCCTTGACCGTTCTGGCGGGCAGCTGTTATACGCTCCCACAGTAGTGTGCAGGATCAAAGTGGCAGCATGTGTCCTGCACAACTTTGCAACACGCCGGGGCCTGGCCGTGGACATGGTGGTGCCCCCACATCCCTAACCACATGCATGCCCGCTGCGCATGGGAGGGGAAAGGGCACGGGGTGAGGCAGCCCGTACGCAGCTCGTGGCTAATTACTTCACATAAAATCACACCCCTGGCTGACAATCAATGATGATTGTAACTGACAATTATCATGTGTCAATGGACAGTCAACTGTCACAACCATACCAGCCTGAGATTGTACATCTGGAAGTGTTGCATTGTGTGCTTCCCTACCTACACAAACACCACCAATGCTGTGTTCAAAAGACACACTTCTATGCTGCTAAAATCATTACCCCCTTGCAAGATACAACATGACAACAGTGTCATGTCACCCAACCCCTCCCCAGCACCGCCACCCAACACACCATGGCATGACGTGCCATGTGAGAGCAAACAAAGTCATCCCCCAAACATGACACGTGTCACAAAGTACAGTGTCCCTAATGGAAACTGGCCACACACAATATGCCCACATAAATGTAGAAATAACACACATGACCAAATACTTACCACAATACAATCGACATAGCATAGACATGACAGTACTAAGGTAAAGGATACGTAGTCTTACAACATGAGAATGCCAGCACATCCACCACTTCCAACTGTACAGTGTTGTTGCCACGCACATCTGGAAGTCCACTGCTCGCAACATGAGCTCCATCTGCAAAGTGGACGGCCTTGTGAAGACATAAGGAATGAACCTGCAAATTAGGAGGGAGACATAGATGCACAAGCACACATCACTACACCATGCAGTGCACAATACAACAATATGCAGTAGGAATGTATACACAGCATTGACTACAGACTGCCCACACATGTCGTGGGAGTCCAACGACACTGTGTAAGTCACTGTCACTTGGGCACACCCTTTGCAAGCCCATGGAAACGGGAAGCAGGAGGGGTGTGTGTCTCACGAACCCAAGCATCTAACCCAAACTCAGGACAAGCCTGCATGTGCCCAGCCGGAATACAGTGGATGCCCATGGGAGCCACACAAGGCAACACATTGTAACAAAAAATCAAAAATCAAAAATGGCCATGTGTGGGCCAGGGGGGGGTGGGGGAGGCCACCCAGAGGGTCCGAGGACAGGGTGCCCACCAACAGCCACCTCCATGGGCTCATGGCCTGCACGGCTACTAAATTGTGGGAGATTCACTGCTGGATTCACTCTCCTCAACCTCTGCTGCTGCTGCCACAGGAGGTGGTGGTGCTATGGGAGGCAGCCCATGCAAAGCCCTAGTTTGGTCCTCCACGGCAGCAAGCATGCGGGTGTGGAAGGCCTCGTTCTGGAGGGATATGGTGCGGAGATCCCCATGCAACACCCGACGTGTTGCCCGGACCTCCGCCCGAGTTGCCCGGACCTCCGCCCGAGTTGCCCGGACCTCCGCCCGAGTTGCCCTGGCCTCCGCCCGAGTTGCCTGCATCTCTGCTGAGAGCGTACGGGTGACGCGCTCCAGCAGCTGTTCCGTCCTGGTGACAGTGGAAGCCTCAAGGTCCACAAGAGTCTGCCTGAGGTGCCGGACCTCTCCCCTCAGGGCTTCCCTCTGTCCCTGGGCATCTAGAGAAATTGATTCCCTCAGATTGTCCATGGCCGCCTGTCTGTCCCCGCCAACATGTCCTCCCTGACTGATTGGCAAATGGAGTCTGTTGCCTGCTGTAGTAGCTCCATCTGCCTTTCTGGGGGGACAATGGAAGTGGCCACCCTCTCCATGGCTTGAGCAATCATTTCTGATGATGCTGCCTGTTGTTTGGCCATACCGTATATGGATTGCTCCAATGGGGTATTGCCCGGTGGCGGACGGCCACCGCGTTGGCGGGCACCACACCTGTCTGGGGCAAGGCGAACTGCGCCTTGCTGTGTCGACACTGCCTGAGGCTGCAGGACTGCATTTCCCCTCTGATCTGCTGGCCCAGGAACAGGATCAGATGTTGCGGAGTGTGGCCCTGCATCCGTAACCACCACAGGCGCACCTACCAACACTAATCATCATATAAAGGAGACAGAAAATACATTCCCCACTCAACAGTGATCTTTACATATCGTGTGATGCTGAAAAACCCTATTTATACCAATAGTCTTGAAAAAATAGACCTAGTACTTATTTGTTTTTTTATAATATCAAAAATAGTTTATTTTCTTTTATAAAACTAACTCTAAAACAGTGTTTTCAGTAAAAAGGACCCCACAACACAACATACAGTGGATACATTTACAATACAAATTACTAGTTTCACTCACATCCATTCCTGTAACATGACAATACAATACAATACATCAACATATAAAATTTATATAATGATTTAAACATTTTCAATCACTGAGTGTTATTAACTCAGAATAAACCGTCCCGACATGTTTCAGTTCCTCTTGGCACCAAATGCATGAACCTTCTTCAGGGGAAGACACTTTTAATTTTTTCTCCACCATGTAATCCAGGGCCCCAAAAGTACTCTTCAAACCGTACTCCTCACAAGTAGGATTGCTGCAGTGTAGGTGTGCCTCAGTGCACCCAAATGCCCTCCGACCTCTTTCAATAAGTCTGATCCTGTTCTATAAATGGTTCTTTGGTAACCATGAACCTGATTCCAGCTATTACGCCATGCCACTACTCCTGCGTGGTTGAAGAGATTGTTTACATATTCTTCGTCGCTGTTAAATTGTCCACAAAATTGTAACCTGCACTGGGCGCCTGCTCTTGGTAGCGGAGGAGGAGGGAGACCGGGCGAGATTGCGGGGACCGGGGCGTCCTCACCAAGAGCAGGCGCCCAGTGCAGGTTACAATTTTGTGGACAATTTAACAGCGACGAAGAATATGTAAACAATCTCTTCAACCACGCAGGAGTAGTGGCATGGCGTAATAGCTGGAATCAGGTTCATGGTTACCAAAGAACCATTTATAGAACAGGATCAGACTTATTGAAAGAGGTCGGAGGGCATTTGGGTGCACTGAGGCACACCTACACTGCAGCAATCCTACTTGTGAGGAGTACGGTTTGAAGAGTACTTTTGGGGCCCTGGATTACATGGTGGAGAAAAAATTAAAAGTGTCTTCCCCTGAAGAAGGTTCATGCATTTGGTGCCAAGAGGAACTGAAACATGTCGGGACTGTTTATTCTGAGTTAATAACACTCAGTGATTGAAAATGTTTAAATCATTATATAAATTTTATATGTTGATGTATTGTATTGTATTGTCATGTTACAGGAATGGATGTGAGTGAAACTAGTAATTTGTATTGTAAATGTATCCACTGTATGTTGTGTTGTGGGGTCCTTTTTACTGAAAACACTGTTTTAGAGTTAGTTTTATAAAAGAAAATAAACTATTTTTGATATTATAAAAAAACAAATAAGTACTAGGTCTATTTTTTCAAGACTATTGGTATAAATAGGGTTTTTCAGCATCACACGATATGTAAAGATCACTGTTGAGTGGGGAATGTATTTTCTGTCTCCTTTATATGATGATTATGTTGGTTATCCCCTAACCGTGTGAGAGAGGGAATGTTAAAACAAGGGGGACGGTAGACCTTTGTATAGATAGATGCACCTACCAACACTGACATCCCCATAGTGGGCTGTACCCCTGGTGCAGGTGGGTCGGACAGAACAGTATCCCTTCCATGAACACATACCTGCGAATCCACATAGGTCTCATCCGAATCAACACCTGAAAAGAGTTCTGGGGAGGTGCAGCCAGGGACACCCCTGGACAGTATGGCCTGCAGCAAGAGAGGGTTCTCCCCTACCACCAAACCACGTCCCCCACTGGTGCCTGGTCGTGCTTCAGATCCCTCCTGGGCCTGCACCATCTCCTCTCCCTCAACAGCATCAAGTGCGTCATCCTCTGCAAAAACATGAAAGACAAAAAATGGAAACAGGCATTAGCACCATGGCACGCTATTAGGCCAGACAAGCTACAGTACCAGTACTTGATTTACACATGTCCCACATGACTATAACCCTCCTATGCATGCACTGTCCATGAGTTGGAAGGGGAGGAAAATGTCAGACACTGATGACACCAAGATGGAAGAGCAACACATTAGCTGCATGCTGGCTAGCAGTGCCATCACACATTGGCCTGGGAGTGGCATGTCCAATACACATACATGACACTTGCCATCACACAGATGGCATGTACCATAGGAATGTCATATATGTGACAATAGGGCAGAGTGATGCGCAGTAGAACCGGGTGAATTTCTACAATCAGCCTGAATGAACACAGCTAAATACGGAACAATGTTTTTGCAAGATGCCACTTCAAGGGCAACTGGCGCGATGTAGTGCAAAATGCCTACTCTGGGCAGAAGGGATACTGTAATACCCAAATCCCGGGGCGCCGAATGCATTGGATGAAGCACATGGGTGGCCCAAAACACTCAGGCACACACACCCTGACCTGGCACTCAACCAGAACCCCTCCCACAAACAACATACACATGTATCGCACACACATGCATGTGCACTCACCGGACAATTCCTCGTAATCTGGCAGTTCTCCCACACCTTGGATCTGCTCCTCTGTGACGTAGGTCCCAGCAACATGCTCATGTAGAGTGCGTTCAATGTCCTCTTGTGGAGACCCACCTCCAGTCACCAGAGTTGCGGCATGACTTGAGGCCAGCTTTTTCTTTGCCCTACGCTTAAGGTCGTTCCAGCACTCGTTGTAGCACTCAACAGCTGTGCGCCTCACAAACCCAAGGGCACTTATGCTGTCCGCGATGGACTGCCAGTGTGCCTGATGTTGAGCAGGTGTGATCCTACACCCTGAAGTGACCAACATTTCGGCGTCATGTTCGGACACATACTACACAAGTGCATCCAGTTCGGCGTCATTGAAGCTAGGCTTCCTTGGCGTGCCGGACCGTGTAGCCGTGTCGGGGTCATCAGCCTGTACTGGAAGAGCACTCTTCCTCTTTCTTTTTGTGGGTGGTGGGGATCCGGAGTGCCCTACGCCGCTCAGGACACTAGAGGCAGGAGCACCGGTGGACTGTGTAGTAGTAGTGTGCAATGGCACACTGACCACATGACTTTCTGCAGGCATTAGCTGAAGTGTGATGATGGCAGGGGGAACCTCAGTCTGATGTACCGGGACCAACACTGTCCTGGCTGGGAGAGTCAGAGCTGGGGTGGACGGAGCTGCAGCTGCCCCTGCAGCCTCCCCACCCCGCCTACTCGGGGCAGCAGATGACATGGCTGCCCCTGTACCACGTGGCCTGGTGACACTGGCTTGCGCCGCCAGCTGTGGCCTAGACTTGGCGACCTGGAAGTCAGCCTGGGAGTCACCCTGTGCTAGGTCAGGTGCCACAACGGGTCGGTCCAACAAGGGCTGAGCAGGGATGGTGTCTGCCACGTTTCCCTCAACCATGGGGGGGGGATGTGTGTCCCTGACTGGTCCTCCACATGTGGGGGAATAGGGGTAGTCTGCAAATCCTGGCCACGTCCCCTACCACGCCCACCACGCCCACCACGCCCACCTCTTGAGGCTCGGCCACCTTTGCCACCCTTACCACTTGCTCGCCTCCCAGCCATGGCACTGATGGAGTTTTGCGTATGGGAGTTGCAGTAGACAATTGTCCTGGGCAATTGGGGGTCAAAGGGGTAGGGTACTAGATGGAATTCGTACCCAAGTGCTCTAGCAAGGCTGTATGGAACCCCTGGGGAAAGATGACGGGTCACGCAACGCACAGGCACCCCTAAAACAGAAAATGACGTGCACGCGACCCCTCGTAGACCACGTGCGTGGGAAAAGGAACCCGCACTACGCTGTGGCACCCAGAAACACAAAAATGAACGTATGCATGTCACACGCAGCCTACAATGACCTCTGAAGGGGTACGCTACACACGGGGCTAGCACAGTTGGTAAATACGTGCGCGACTCACCGTCTGCCTGGGAAAAGAGCGTGAAAAATACGCGCGTGTGCGTGTTGGCAACACCCCCGCCAAAAGAAGATTTGTACACTGTCTGAGGAGACAGGACAAAAGGAGAAGTCAACGCTGTTTGAGGAAACAGGTCGAAGAGAAAATCAGAAAAATACTGACAGAGGTAACGGGGAGTACGAACTAGAAATGCTGTGAAGTAAATCGTGTGTGAACCGACAAGAAGTACAGATTTCATGTACTACACGTACCTTTTAAACCACACCACACGTCCAACATCACTTCCGCGTATACGCACTGAGGCCCTATCCTCCAATGACGCGGGCTGACACTCGGACGTGCAGTTTTTGGTCTTGTAACATTCCCCCGGGTACAGGGAGACGCCTGCGCGTGTCACGTCAGACGCGCCTGCACTGTCAGGGCCTCTGGTCCAATGGAATTGCGTACACAGGCCAATCGCGTGTGGAACTTCTCGCGCACCCCTGAAAGACACGCGCCCAGGCCAATCGCGTGTGAAACTTCTCACGCACCTCTGAAATACACGCACACGCTCCCCCAGGCCCAATCGCGTGTGGAACTTCTCGCTCACCTCTGAAATACACGGACACGCTCCCCCAGGCCCGATCGCGTGTGGAACTTCTCGCGCACCCCTGAAATACATGCACCCAGGCCATTTGCGTGTAAACCTTTGCGTGCACCCCTGAAATACACGCACACGCTCCCCCAGGCCCGATCGCGTGTGGAACTTCTCGCGCACCTCTGAAATACATGCGCCCAGGCCAATCGCGTGTGCAACTTCTCGCGCACCTCTGAAATACACGCACACGCTCCCCCAGGCCCGATCGCGTGTGAAACTTCTCGCGCACCTCTGAAATACACGCACACGCTCCCCCAGCCCCGATCGCGTGTGGAACTTCTCGCGCACCCCTGAAATACACGCACCCAGGCCATTTACGGGTAAAACTTTGCGCGCACCCCTGAAATACACACACACGCTCCCCCAGGCCCGATCGCGTGTGGAACTTCTCGCGCAACCGTGAAATACATGCACCCAGGCCATTCGCATGTAAAACTTTGCACGCACCCCTGAAATACACGCACACGCTCCCCCAGGCCCGATCCCGTGTGGAACTTCTCGCGCGTGTAGAACTTTGGCGCACATTTTTTTCCTGCGCAGGGACGCTACCGCCTGCTTTCGTGTGGCTGATATGTATGGGCCTGTGCGCGTCTTTGGCCGTGCACTGTTTTTCCCTATTCGATACAAGGATTCATGTTGTAGGCGAGCGTGTGGGCGTTCCGCGCACTTGCCTCCTGTACTTCCCCCGTGACGCCCACATTTTCACGAGTTGTTCCCCATTCTGCGTGTAACGCCCCGTGTTACGCCTACTTTTGTTATGTGCGCCGCGCTATGTGCGAATT
This sequence comes from Ambystoma mexicanum, assembly GCF_040938575.1. NCBI lineage: Eukaryota > Metazoa > Chordata > Amphibia > Caudata > Ambystomatidae > Ambystoma > Ambystoma mexicanum. The sequence continues at coordinate 149,908,524 of NC_090927.1, forward strand.
CGCTGTGGCCTTATCGCACGGCGTTCGATGACCTGTGCACCAGCGTGCACCGCGCACTTTTTCAGCGCACATCCCACATTTTGCGTGTGCACGGACATCCATGAATAGATGTGCGCTGTTTTCTGTGCGAAAATCGCACTTGCACTGCGATTTTCGCTATTTCACTGCGAATCGCACGCGTGTGCCGTTTTTTCAGCGCACATTCATTCCATGAATCAGCCTGTTAATGTCACAAACCAAGTGGGTGGGCCAAGGTTTCTGATCATACAACGTACATCCCTATGACGCTGAAACCAGTACTCTTTAGTATCACGCATATTTGCTAATAGATTTGTAATATTTGATTGTAAAACCTCATCCTTTTGTTGCACTTTTTGTAATAATTGTGTAGCTGTCATATTTTGAAAGTGTGATCCTGACTTTAATATGTGTGCAACTCCATAACATAAAGTTGCTAGTTCACTTTCAAAGAGTAGGTGGAATATGTATTCCACATTTTGTCTAAATCTGGGATCTTCAGAATACATCCGTAATGAGCGGTATTTTGAAGCTGATATTTGAATAGGTCTATCATCGTACCTTCCTCCTTTGCCAGTAGGAAAGAGTAGAGGAAAAGCACATGCTTCTGTACTTTTTTCCCATATGCTGATTGGTGATCCTTTTGTTTGACGCATTTGGTACGTTTCCAGTGCATCTTCTATGGTGTCATTAGAGTGCAAAGGATGAATTGTATAATGGTCTAAAGTATTTGATATTGTAGCAGGATCTAGGAGCTCAAATTGACCAGCTTCTTGTGTTTCTTGAATTATTTCAGTTGTATCCTTCAAGTTTTCTTCAATATTAATTTCTTTGTAATATTCATTATTCTCTTTAAGATATTGCAAGGCTTGTCTAACTTTATGTAAATCTACCAGCTGTTGCCATATTTTTTTGTCTTTTGTAGGTACTCCATTCACTAAGAATGGAGTACCTACAAAAGCCCCCCCCCTTTTTCTTCCTGCACTTATCAGACCTACCCTGTCTGCAGCCTTAAATTATAGATTGCTGCATTGGACGTTGTACTCCTAGAGTATGCACATTTTCTTTTAGATCTAATGGTAAATAAACTACTTTTCCACGAATGCCTTTTACCAATTCAGAGGGAGGTAATTTTGCTGTTTTTGGTTGAAGGCATATTATTGCTTGAAATAGGTGCACTGTTTGAATTATGATGCTGTCATATAAATTAAGTTGTTGTGGGGGTTTTGGTTGTGGGTATAATTCCAAATTATTTGTGATAGCACGTGAAGGAGTTTGGTTGTTGTCAAGTTTTGTAGTGCAGTAACTGCAAAGTATTAAGGGGTCAGTTATTTCATATTTGTTTTCTGCTACAAGGTAGAGAGCAAATGCAAACCATTTAGAATCTTCATTGTCTTCTATTTTGATAGGTCTACAGTTTTTGTGTTACTTTTATAAAAAGTTCTGCAGCAACATACACACACATGGTTTGGTACGTCAGCTGATGTACTTTAAAATTTTAGTATTTCTTTTTTGTATGTGTTTAGTAAAAGGTTGCCATGTGTAGAATTGTTGCTAATTTGGTTTAAAGCTATTTCATTCTGTAAGTGGCTTTCACTTCCAAAATATTTTTTCTGGATATAGTCAATTTCTTCAAGTAGGTCTTTTGCTGTACCATGTAGAAGAATGTTATTTAAATTTGTTAGTGCTAAAGCAGGACTTTTAGCATAGTACAGTTTATAGACTAGATTTCTTATAGTTGAATGATGTGTTGATATCCTTTTGATATCATTGAAGGTGGTTTTACAAGTAGGTCCTATAATGCAGGCCAATGAATGTCCTTGCAGTCCTGTGTACTTGCGCACTGGACAGGTATCCATATTTTGCAGTAGTTTAATTTTGATTTTGTCTTTGCTTTTTACATATTGATTGAGGAATTGGCGTAAAGACTTGAAAGATTGTTTAGGAATGTTACACATTGACGTGCATGGCCATTTGTACACTAGATTTTCTGATTCAGTTGAATGGAGGGGTAATTCTAGGTTTTCAGGGTATATTTTTGTAAGGAGCACTTCTTGTTCCGTTATGGTATTATTCACTTTTTCATAACCTCGAACACTGCTATGTATGGCAATTGTATTTGTTTGCTTTTGTTTGTACGCTTCTTCATTAAAGTATGGTTCTGTGCTCGTAGTGTGATTCCATTCACCTCCGCAGATACTTAAGAAGTTCTTTCTGTTTTTTTCTTCTTCGTTTATTGAGAAGTCTTTTTTGTAATTTAGTTATTAGTTTTGTTAGTGGTTTCATTTTGTTTAACACTAAAATACATAACTTTCTTTTGAGAAGAATAGCACTGTCTATCAACGCTTCTAAGATTAATTTCCTACGATAGGTTTTAAGCATTGAATCTGATTTCTCTCCTGTTTTTATAAGATTTTGAAGGACTTTGTGACGGTACATTTTGGCTAAAATACTTTTCTTGGTATGCTTACTTTGCAGTATATCAAAATTTAAAGAAGCAGTTTTATCTGTAGTGATAGCTGATTTTCTGTTAATTGTTTAATGGTTTGTTTTACATTTTGATAGAGGAGGCAAAGTTTTTGTACTTGAAACTTCTTGTGTTTCACTAAATGACTGTATTAGCTGTTTTGTTTCAACTTTGTTTTACAAATTCTGCTAGAGATGGATGCTTATGTTGGACACTTTTATTTTCATTTGCTCTACTTCTGCGTTGCTTTCTACGGACTTGACTTTTGGTAGGCATTCTTTAGGGTCTGTTGAAAAAAATAAAGAAGGTATGGGTTGGGGTGTTCTGCAATGTATGTGTGCTGTGTGCATGAGTGTGTGAGTAAGATGGTAAAGATGTATGTAATGGTATGTGATTGTGCATTGGGAACTACAACTAGAAGGGATGGGTATTCTTGAATTTATGTGCTACTAAACTGGGGTTCAGATGACAGAAAAAAGTAAGCTAGTGGTGTGGAGAAGTACAAACAGTAAATCTAATGTATACAATTAAAACAATTGTTTGTTCTATAATATCAAAATTATAGCGGTTGAGTTGGGAAATTTGTGTGTCCAAAAATAGGAATTTGTGGGCCATTTTGGCTGTAAATTGCTGTTTAAGACATGGGACAGAATGGTGCACAATCTCTATTTTTAGGCACAGAAATAGCATGAATTAACCTTACAGTGTGTTTGAGTAATAATACAAATATTATGATGATATTCTACTTACTTTTTTTCTAAAATGAACAGGTTACTACTTAGTTCTTCTTTGTCCTTCAAATTTGCTGCTTCTTTTCAGGAGAATGGTCTTCACTGCAATTGTAAAAGACAAATTAGTAATTGTGTTTGTATATAGCACTGTTTTTAATTTAGAAATTGATTTTTTTAATTGAAATCCTCGGCGCCTTCCTCAAAACCATTAAAACTATCTTATTTACATAAGATACGTCATACCAGTTCAATACATATGATATGTTTTTAATGAACAAATTGTATTGCAATGACTAACTGTAGCAAACAAAATATCGTTACTATGTCTTGTGAAATGTATAATATACCAGTGAATTTCACTATTTGTGTAACTAAGCTCTTCCAGGTAATAGTGCCTCAATGTCATGCTTAAATTAAAGTAATTAAATAAATGAAGAAAAAAAAAAATTATGTAATTGTATAAGTATTATTTTTGAGATTTAAACATAGTGTGCATGCATGCAATTTTGTTTGAATAAATGCAGTCTATATATTTCATTTAAAAAATGTTAGTTTAATATGATTTGAGGGTGTGTGTGTATAAAGAAATTAAATAGTATAAAGGTCTATAAGTGACAGTTGATTTTAGGAGATTGAAAAAAGACAGATTCATTTTACAGATTACACAAGCTAAAAATCAGTTTGAAAATGTGTTCATGTACTGTACAGAAAATATGCATACCTGTAGTTTGTGTTCATGCATATGGATATGCATGGATCTGCAAGTAGAAATCTTGGAGACTTGTACAGTATTTCTTGTAGATGGTGCTTGCCAATTTTTAGGTGTATCGACCCACGTTCAAGTTATTATGCTGCAACATTTGGTGCTGTGGGCTTAGAAAATCCAAGATGGTCGAAAAGCCCACATTTGCGCCAGAATCCAGGAAAACTGTGCAGTTTTTGCGCACACCAAAATGGTCGCTTGACCTGCTACCCACCAGTGCGAGCGTGATGGGCCAGAAGCGCCATGAGCGAAATCAGTGCAAAGGAATATGGTGCTGTTCAAAATTTGTTTTAATTAATGTCAAACATTTCTAAAATCATGGGCACGAAACCACCAAACAAAAATCCAACTTCTGGTTGGGTGTCCTACATTACTCTACTGCAGAAGCCACATCAATACAAAGTTAGCAAGGATCATATGCTATCAAGTAAAATCCCCTTTTAGAAATGTATTAATTCAAGACAGCTCCCAAAAATGGGTGAAGTACCGGTGCATGACACTAACTGGCGCTAGCGATCTAAACTCTGACATGAGACCTGTATTTCAGGAGCTGTAAAGCATCCTAAATTAGCTGAGACTTCAAAGCCTTGCTGGTCAATTAGAATTCTTAACACCTACTCTTCCGAGGCCCATACTAGAAGGCAGTCTGATTTAATTAAAAGTTCAAGAGGTCTAAGAGGCCTCTGTCAATGGGAAGTCTTCACACCTATCCTTCCCAGCAACAGCACAGGAGATCACATGGTCGTGTTAACCAGATGCAGATGGCACCCTGGTCTGCTGACCTCAGTCAACACAATAGACTCTTTCTACTGAATAGGACATGCTGATTTGAGGTGTAATTGTCAACAGTTGCTCTGGGGGAAGGCAAGACATTTGATCTGAGTCAAGCCAATCTCCTGGGGGCGGACCAGACTCAGATGTGAATTCCAATGGAGGCAAATGTATGTTTTTTTTATAAGCTTCATACAATATTTTATAAGCAATTTAATAAATGTACAATTTGGAGATTCTTAATATGAAAAATGTTGCTACAATTTGAGACTCAACTCAACTCGATATGATGTTCTGAGACTGAACCCTGTGATTTATTAATATTACAGACACTGTGGTTATATCAGAAAATTGAAAACTTATTGTAATGTGCCCAGACAGGAGGTGTACCTCCGGGGAAGATTTGATGAAAAACCAATATGGCGAAACCCACTAAAAAGCACAAAATGTTGTCATTTCTGAATCCAAGCTCTTAGAAAGACCAGGCTTGAATGGAAAACTGTCTTAAATTCATCTGTGATGTGCACAGGTATTATGAACCACTTGTGTATCTGGGAAACATGTTTGATTATGAAATATTGGGTTCTAAGTAAAAGCAAAGGGGCGTTTCTTCAATAGATTGTAAAATGGTAGCATCACTCTGACTCACAACTCAGTTATCCAGTCAGGCGACAGAGAATCCTCTAGCCTATCAGAATTCTCAGAGGGTTGGGCATAGAAAGTCAGCCTTCCCACCCGTTTTAAAAAGACATAAAAAGAGCCACTGAAAGCCAGGTAGAGACATTCACTTCCACTTCAAACTGATTTCTTGCGATGCACTTTGACGGACGACTCCAGATTCCAGAACTTTGAAGCAGAGGGCATACTGCAAGCTGAACTCTTCTCAGTTGGCCTTACAATCTTGCAAAGTGATTTTACCCCAGACTTCCATGGGGCACATCGGAATAAAACAGCCGGGATGTGCTGTTCGCTTCTGGCCCAGAATCCGTGCCAGAACCGAGACCCAGAAAGGAGAGCTGTATCCAGAACCAGAGAACCAAACCCAGAAAGCAGACCTGTATCCAGAACCGCAGACCAGACCAGACCGCTGTGCAGTGCCGATAGCAGAGCTGACCCAGATAGCTGTGACTTCCACCTGCCAGAAGTCCAGTCTAAACCTGTTGACCAGATCTTGACGGCCTATTTCAAATGTATAGTGTGAGTATCCAGCCAGAACTGTGCAGAACCAATCTTAGTTTAACATAATCTAATTCTTACCATTTCCACCTATCTAGAACTGCATCATAGAAATCGTGTGTCCACTCTGTGATTTCAAACCTGTGAAAGTGTCATTTGTCATTTGAATCTTACTTTATTTCTGAGAATCTACCTCCACTAAACCGTCTATATCTTTTAACTTTCATTTTAAAGCGAAGAACCTAAGCTTTCCAACAAGCCCAAAACCGACTTTCTATTCCTTATAGTTTATCCGTAATCGCGATCGGCGCACTCGGAAAAAGTGTCGCAAATTGAAAACTAGCTCAATCTCACCACACGTTAAAAAATAGCTGTCTTTTGCTTGCAACTGCTGAAATTTGGTTTCAATCTGATAATGATTCCTGAATAATTGCTAGTGTTGACCTGAACTAATTCAAAGTAGCTGTCACCTACCTTGAATCTCCTATAGGGAATTAAAATCATTTTTAGCATATTTTTCACTTCATTGCAAATCACATTTAAAAGTATTTCTGCCTGTTTTAAAAGCATACCGGTTGCTCTAAGCTTGCTAGGGGGGAACTGGAATTTGTATTGCATTTGATTGTATTCCTGAAAACTGTGTGCTACCCTTCCATCTCTTTATATTGCATAGGGGGGGGGGAATTGTCACAAGGAAAAGTGATCATATTATCTCTTCTTGAAACCATATCGGTTTATATCTGTGCTACATTCTTCCATCATTGCATTTCTTTGAAACCATAAAAGTATTCTCAGCTACCTTATACTTTCTATGCCAACTCATAAGTAATTAAAGAAGTGTGCTAGTGTAATATTATCCATTGTTGATCAACATTATATTCATAAGTGTGCTATCAAATATTAATGTATTCATAAAAGTGTGATATATCTCGTTTAAGTTTTCAATAAACCTTTTAATTTGCAAAACAAACCTACTTCTTGGCTCAGTGAGGTCAGGGGGATTCAAAGAGGGGCGTTATATAAGGGTTTATCATCCAGATTTATGAACTTGTCATACAAATATATAAATAAGGGCTTCCCTTGGGCATCCCAGACTAGGCAATGACTTAGTTGGAGTGCTTTTTTGAAGTCACTTACACAATGATATGTCACTTGTACTCAGAGATTCACAGTACATTTGCAGTGCTGATCTATTAGTTTGCGGACATCGGGTGTTACATCCGTGGATTTTTGGGTTCAGAAGTCATGCAAATGAGAATGAGCACTGAAAGGGATTTGTCAGGAAAGTTTAATGGGTGTGTTGTGCCAGGAGAAAGTTTCTCAGATACTCTTTTTGCTGAGAGAAGAACCGATAGCTATGGCTGTGTGTTTCAGAAAACAGATTGTTTGGATTTTGGGAGACTTGTGGATACATTGGTTTAAGGTGCATTCAGAAACCTGTGGAGTAGCTGTAGATCTTGGATTTCCACATGTGGAAGTACACTGGCATGGAGTACGTGGAATGAAGTGGTTGGACTTGTTACCTCTCTCTGCTACTTTGGAGACAGAGCAACATCCAGATATAATCATAATTCATTGTGGAGGAAACAGTTTAGGACATGTGTCTGGAATTCCTTTGCAATTTGCAAAGAAAGAAGGACTTGGTAAGGTTATGGACATGTTTCCGAGTTCTTCTTCATTTGGGTCCACAAATGGAGAAAGCAAGGCGCAATGTCAATAAAGCTGTTTGTGCCTTTTTAAGAGATTTTGGCATGTCCTCTTTTCACAGGGAAAATAATGTTTTGTAGTACATACTTTTTTCGCAGAGATGGAGTACATCTAACTTATGCTGGCAATCCGATTTTTCTAAGATACATACAAAATGCATTGCAACCTTTTTTAGAATTACAGCATCCATTTTGAAGTAGGTGTTGCGTATTTATAATTTTTGACATATAAACACCTCCCAAAGGCTCTTTTCAGAGCCACCACTTCCTCCCAGAGAAAATTGCAATGGTTATGATAGGGTATCACCCCAAATTCTTAGATGTCCGTGGTCTTCTAAAAAATACAAAGGGCCCTGCTTCATTTATTTTCACTTCTATTTTTTAACTGTGAAAGGCGGCTCTGAAAAGAACACAAAAAAGGTTAAAGTTTCAAAAAGTATGTAGAAACTCATGATTAGTATGTGGGACTTGTGCTATGGTGAGTTTTTATTGAAAAATATTGTGGATTACTTGAAAATGTACTTTTAAATTGTTCGGGGACACGAACAGTGTCCACATTCAGAACACGCAATCAGCGTGGACGTGGTCACATGATCCCTTCGCGAACATGTCTGTGAAGGAAGCGCCTGTCCGAAGGACACCAAATGCACGGACATTGGTTTACGCCGGCGCGTTGATGTTCTACGGACACTGTTCGGGTCCTGAAGTAATTAAAAGTGCGTCACACATCAAACGAACATTTCTGTACACCGCGTGTGTTCTAGAACAGTTTCAAATTGCTAGCAAACAGTACGGACAGGTATAGTGTTCTTCAGGACACCTCCATTTTTGTTTATTTACGAACATTTCAGGACACCAATTGTGTTCTTAGAACAGTTTCAACTTGCTACCGAACACTACGGACAGTTATAGTGTTCTTCAGGACACTTTAATTTTCGTTTCTTTACTTACATTTCAGAACACCCACGCTGTCTGCGGACACCTAAATTGTTTTTTTTTTTTTTTTAAAAAAACAGAAACTGATTACAACACTTATAAAAATGTAACTTTATTTAACATATATTTTATGACAGAGAAGGTGAGGCAGAAACGGAAACAAGAACAGGAGAATTAGGGGTTTCAACATGATTGGTATCAGGTGAAGAAAGGATGGAAGTCTCATCAAAATGTTTTGGGTTATGGAGAGGGTTTGGGGATAATTGACTGGGAAATGGTGAGGGGGGACAAGTACATGTGGGACAATGGTATGAGGTTTTTGTTTTAAAATGATCTTCAACAAAAGTTTTCAAATGATTAAAATTGGCCAACAATAAATCCATTTTTTTCTTTTATGCTGTCAAGAGTGTTATCCATAACAGTTTCTTCAGAAGTATTTTCTATTTTGGTATGCTCTGTACAAAAAAATATAAAAAAATGTATATAAAATAATAATAATTAAATGGTTAATATTGTAAAGTGTTTACCATTAGTTTCACTATCTTCTGACATTTCCTCATGTGGGAGATGCTCTAGCCATTCCAGAGTACTAGACATTTCTGTGAGAAAAAAAAGATAACATATTTTTTGTATCTAATACAGAAAGTTTATAAATATATGAATAAAATGAAGTACACTTACTATTTCAGGTAAGATATGTTCTAAGTACTCTGTAGGTCTGGTCTTGTTCTTAGTTCTGTAGTGTCTGTGAGGTAATTATGTTGAAAGCCAATTTATCTTCTTTTGGTATATTCCATTTTAGAACATATTGTATTTAAATGAATGGTTAGTGCGTTACATATATGGGTTACATTTCTTAGGTATTACTACATATAATGTGTGTGTGCTGCTTTTTGAATTAGTTAAATGTTCCTATGTTATGATATAACAATCAAACATACCCCCCCCAGAGTTTTCAGGTAGTGGTACTGTTCTCCGAACATGTCCGCGGACATTAAGAGTTTGTGGACATCAAGTTCAGTAGAAGGGGTTCAGTATGTTCCATATTACATGTACATAAAGTCAAGGTTATTACTGTTAAGTTGCGCTACTAAAAACCTATGAAATTCAGTGAAAAAACTTTGTTAAAGGGACGTTATGGTTAAGTTGCGCTACTAAAAACCTATGAAATTCAGTGAAAAAACTTTGTTAAAGGGGCGTCATGGTTCCAAGTAAAACCGAAAAACCCTTGAAATTCGTCAGTTATGGTAAGCTAAGCAACCATAACTCGCGCCACCACCATGCACTGCTAAGCCTAACACCCATGACATCAAAGATAACATCACAAATGTCATTGATGACATCACTGATGACATCACATGTCTGACTCCCCCTTTTTTCCTTTCCTGACATATAAAGGCCACATGATTTTCTTCAGTAACAGTCAGGAACTAAAAATTGTAAATGTACTATATTCGTAGACTTATCCTTCAAGTATATTCTTACAATAATTCCCTTATGGTCCAGTCATATCAAATGAAACATATACATAGGGGAAGACACAACCTTGAAAGGCAGCAATCCTTTCTGTGCATGAAGATAATCAGCAGAGTTATCAGCACTTTCTGATAGTTTTGATGTTTTTTTATTACTGTACTTTCCCTGTATATGCTCATATTTTTATATGTTGTACTCACACTATTTTCCTTAGGGTCCAGACACATCATGTGATATATATAGATAGGGTAAGTAACATCTTTGAAACAGAGCAATCATTTCTCTGTATAAAGGTAATCAGTTAGGTTATGAACACTTTCTGCTACTATTCCTGTTTTATTTTCTTACTTCAATTCCCTTGCATATATTCATATTTGTATGTGGTGTTGTCTCTTTGTGATTTGTCTATAATAATGAAATTATGTAGTAAGTGGGTTTTATTACCTACTTATCACAAGTTTCTCTGTACGCAAAACTCTAATATGAAAACAGTTATCATTTCACTATTCAACATGGCAAGTTTATGAATATTGCACCTCCATCATGTATGCTGCACACAATGCCTATGTTTCTACATGAGTACCTTAGTATTCTGGATTTAAGTTAATAATAGAATGCTATTTATATCAATGCTTAGCTTAATGCACTGATTAGCACTTGATATTTATTCCAATAATCCTTGACACTTTTTTTATTAACATTACACTAAGAATCCCTTGTACAGACTTTTCATGAAAGGTAAATGCACATGTGATGTCATCAGTGATGTCATCAATGACATTTGTGATGTCATCTTTGATGTCCTGGGTGTTAGGCTTAGCAGTGCACGGTGGTGGCGCGGGTTATGGTTGCTTAGCTTACCATAACTGGCGAATTTCAAGGGTTTTTCAGTTTTACTTGGAACCATAACGTTCCTTTAACAACGTTTTTTACTGAATATATATATATATATATATATATATAGGCAGCAGCAGTGCAGTATTGTTTCGTGTAGTTTAGAGTAAGAGCGTGTTATAGCTAGATGCTAACACTGGAAGCATCTTAAGTTGAGGAAGTGATGTGATAAGGATGATCTCATTTGGGGAAGTGGGGGGCCTGGGAATTTATCCCAGGTGTCCTTGTTTCCACATCCACAGTTTGCAGTTTGGCAGCCGGATGCAGTGAATCCCATCTTTAGTTCAATCAATGTACCCATAGCAAGCAATTCTTTCTCTATATCCTCTCGCCATCACTGATCGATCCACTGAACCCTTTCTCCCCCTTTAGAGTGCCCCCCTGCCCTGCTTCCCTCCCCATCATGGCGCTGCTGCTACCTCTGCACCCTACATGTGTAGCTCCTCATTGTGTCCCATGTATACAGCTATCTGTTGCTTCCCAACTGGGAATGTGATCTCTCCTTCTATTTATCTTTTCAAGGCATAATCTAGTCATCATTTCAGTAAAATGTATGTGACGAAGTCCCCTACTTTCCCTTGCAGCTCAAAAGTGAGGGGGCGGGGGTGGTGGTGACCAGGACTGGGTGCAGCCCATAGCTGATGGATACTGCACCAAGAGGTGTATTGGTGATCCCCTGACAACTACCAACTGGTTTTCCACACTAAGTTAAGGGGCAGTCACAGGAATGTTCACCCCCTCTCACTGCCTCTACATGAAGTCTAACAACATTTCAGAGTTCCAGACGAAAGAGATGTATTTGTTTTGCTGGCAATGATGATGGAGGAACCATGTTGCTTAGAACTCAAGACCAGACCCCCAAGATATTGCAGCATGAAATAAAAAATGCTGCATGCAACAAAGTTAGAATTGTGGCGCACACAACTGCATTTTATAGCACTTATTTTGTGGAAAATCCATAATTTAACATCTATCTTAGTCTAAAACAGAGAACCCGAACAGTAGAGAGTATTGGTAATTGAAACAGGAATGTTTGAGGTGATGTGGGGAACTTTTAACAAACCTATACTTAGTATTTGAGTTTTCAGTAGCTTCATTTTCTGAAACTTGGCAGTTTTGTTGCAACCCCTCGTTATAACAAGAAGCAAACTCAACATCCCATTGCTGCTGGTTGTAGTGAAAAACGCACTTGGATTGTTTTCTTGATGAGCAATCATCGCCTAGCGGGCAAAACTATTTTGTAAATGCTACTACTCCTCTCTGCTCAGCAGAACCTATTATACAGTCTTTTTATGCCCTCGCCACTTCTGATAGTGCAGGTAGATGGTCAGCCATCCCATGCCACAAAGGGTCTGTCAATTATTACAGAGGCAGATGCACAAACTGCCTCAGGACCTACAACTTCAAAGTACAGAAGACACTCCTGATCAGGAGCCTCACCTAGTTCTGTGATTGCAGAATAATCATTTTAGTCTTGCGTTAGAATGCTAAGGCGTGCTAGATTAAATATGCGTACCTGTTTTATTACGATTATCGCAGGCTGACCATGATACTTGGCTGACCATGAGGCCTGCCTTGAGCAGTTTTGTCTGAATATGAATACATGCAGCTCCTTCTCCTGCATTAAGAAAAGGCTGCAGCGACTCCAAAATTCAGCACAGAATGTTTGGTAAGGTTAATGTGTAGGCCATCAAGATAATCAAACACCTTCATGGCTACCGGTGTCTGACTCTGAAAGATGTCTGTTAGATACAGGATGCTCTGGCACTTGTCAGCCACCATCTCCAGCTGAACTGTGATGCAATTCTTGCTGTTGCCACTGAGTATCCTCTGAAGGTTTTTATAAGGAATCCGGGGGTGACTTGCTGAGATGCACCCCAGATTCCACAAAACCAGCATATGTGTGGAGATGTTTGCAGTGATGCTGAACAGCAGCAAGGCAAGAATTTCAAAGGGTACCGCTTGGGTCGGGTGCCATTTGGGGTTGCTTTCTGCTACCTGCCATATAGATAACCCTGCAGAAGAACATAAGACAAGCATTCAGCTCAACACATGGTTTTCGGAAAGACTCCCCAACTTGTTTGAGGATGTGTGCCAAGCATGTGATCTGGATTGAGTTTGGATACAGATTTTTTAGAACAGTTTTGTATGCCTTACGCATGTATGCAGCATTGTCTGTGTTGAAGCACAGAACATTTTGGAATGCAATGTGGTAGTCAGTGAGAACCCTCACAACTGCCTGTGCAACAGTGGCATGGTTGCACTGCATGTGCGTATTCTTTTGCTATCCTTCTTCCGCACTGCCCCAAATAATATATTGAGGACACAGCGTCCTTCAACATCCGGTGTCTCATCATATTTGACACATCTCTTGATTTTTCAGTTTCTCCTTGAGGTCTTTTTTGGGCTGCATGTATCTTTCAGGTAATACCTCTTGTAAAGCTGGTGGCTTCCTGGGATGGTGCCACCATTGCAGACTTTGTCATGGAGGAACCTGTGCAACACAGGGTGGTCACTCTTGCTTAGCAGGATATTTAGGGTTGTACAAACTTTGATCCAGTCATTTATTAGATCTTGATTGGCTGCCCTAGCAGCTGTACCTTTTGCTAAGATCGAGGTAACAGGTTTGCCAGGGGACGTTCTGAGGTTGAAAAGGGCTCAGCATCATCTGCACAACACTTTGCGTGCTTTTGTGACCGCACATGTGTATCACCAGTGTATTTTTGGACGTGGTTCGCCACTACATTGCATACGAACCAAAACATGACTCCACTATCTGCTCAGGAATGGAAAAATATTTTCCTGGCGGAATACGGAAAAGATGCCTCCTTGCTAGGCTGAACATTACATCATTTTGCAAGCAGAAAACCAATGATCAATCTGTTCCCTTGCTGCTCCAATATGGACTGTGCAGACTGTTGGCGCAGTCAGGGATGCACAATAAATTACCTGATCATTGCATTGTCATTGAGCAACCAGAAAACAAATTAGTTCCCAAACGGCACCCAACAGCGTGTGGCTGCCTCTTTTGGTATGCGTGTAGAGCAGGCTTGTCCAACCTTTTTGAATGGAGGGCCGAAGCATTAACTTTTTGTCACCCAGTGGGCCGGCGAGCCAAAAGTCAACAACCTCACGCAAAGCAGTATCATATTAGAAAGCAATATTGTGTGACCTTTGACACAATAGTATCACAGACAGTGATGTGCCATGCAGTCCCAAAGACAGCTTTTGGTGTCCGGGGCAGTGAGTATCTAAGGGGGCCCCTCCATCATAATTGATCAAAGGTCAGTTGCTTGTGATTCCTTTCAGTGTGTAGGTGTTAATATGTTCCTGAACTAATGGGAGCGACCGAGCGTAGCTATAAGGATCTAAGGATCTAGGGAGGGTTTGGCGGTTGAAATGGTGCATTTTACAGCAGAACAGCATACAAGAACATTTTACAACACAACACATTTTAATGTTCAATGTGTCCACAGTGTAAGACAGCACTGTCACTGATGTAACATATTTTCATGCTGGTTTTTCCTAAAATATGCCTATGTAGCAACATGTTTATGCTGGCTGTGCCCAATTTAAGCCAGCATTGTCCTGTAAACGCATGATTACTGCTGCCTGGGCAGTGTGCCCAATACATAGGCCAACTTATCTCTGTAATACACATTCATTACTTCTGTGTTAATGAAAGAGGCAGAATCTAATTCAACAGATAAAATGTGGAAAATGCGATCACCCAAAGGTGAAACTAATTGAAGAAAAGCAATGTGAGCACAATCTTAAAGTATGAAGTACTTTTTTTATTGCATGATTAGTAACTTGTTGATAACCTTTCCTGAACAGGTCAAACCCCGCAATCAAAAGAGAAACAGAAGTAAACAAAAGCCAAACAGTGGACACAGTACGTTTTATACTAGAGCTGGGATAATTTGCTCCAAATACTATGTGCCCAAGATTGCCAATTCTCCAGTCTTGTGCATATTATTATGTCTTAAAAAAGCTTTCAGCACAGTTAAATTGACTTCAGACTCATAATAGTGGGTATTTTGATTAATCTGGAACCATAAAGGCAAAAAACAGAAAGGATACAACCATTTAAAGTTCTCTAATAAAAGCACCCTTCAATCCACCACAACTTCTTACATGCAAAAGCTGTTCAAAATACAACAGCATGAAGAAGTCTACACTATTCTACTAACACTGCAACTAACTCTGTTTTCAGTGTGACACTTGCATTGTTTTTGTTTGCACAAGCTCTCAATGTCTGCTGGCACACTTGATGTGGCAATACAGAGTATTCCAGAAATGTGTCCAATTGTCAAAAGTGATCTTGATTTTGTTTTTATGCTCTTCAATTTTGAGAAAAGCTATTCACAGCAGTATGTGCTGCCAAAAAGTGCAATGAGCCTAAGTGCATGATTTGACCAATCTGAGAGAGTCCCATGTAAATTATTGATTATAAAATGTTTGCAGATTATGTTCTGAAAAGGCTCTCTATTATTTTGGATGTCAATTGATTCCATTTGAAACATGTCAGGGGCATTGCTGACATTATTACCAAATGGATCTGCAAACAGCTTCAGCTCATCACTGTGCTCTCTAAAATCTAAGAATCTGTTCTTAAATTCATCCAAAAGATTCCAAATCGGTGCAGAATACTTCTCATGGTTGATGCTGTGAGCAGATTCTGTTAAGTGCTGTGAAATGGGCGGCATCTTTTTCATGCAGCTGTTTCTGAAACAATTGCAGTTTATGCACCTGTTCACAAACTGATCCGTCACTTGCAGTTTTATATTCAGGTTCGAAAGTTATTGTGTTATGTCAACAAGGAATGCCAAGTCATTCAACCAGCTATCATCATCCAAGAAGCTGACATCTTTCCCTTTGTTAGTCATTAATGTTTTAATTTGATTGTGCTGTGACCAGAATCTGGGTAGTGTCTGCCCTGCTGAGCCAACGAACTTAGCAGAAGTAAATAACAACATCATGGTCTGCTTCTATCTCAGCAAGAAATGCTTGGAACTGTCTATGATTAAGCCCTTTTGACCTTATGAAATTCATTGTAGAAACAACCTTTTCCATCACATGCGTCATCTCCAGGGCCTTTGCGCACAGTTGTTCCTGGTGAATGATGCAGTGATAAGTGTTGACATTCTGAGGAATTAACTTTGCCAGTAAACTGACAAATCCATTGTGTTTGCCGATCATAGCAGGGGCCACATCAGTTTTCAGGCCACAGAGTTTGTTCTCTGGCAGATTGAATTTCAACAAGACACGTTTCACTTAATTGAAAATGGGCCTCATTACGACTCCGGCGGTAGGCATGCCGGAAATACCGGCAGGCTGCCGTTGGACCGGTACTTCCATTCCGCCTCCGTGATTGCCGGAATCACTGGGGCATTACAACCCCAGTTACCTGGTAATTCTGGAGGCGGAATTCTGTAAAGCCCCATTCGCATGGAGTCCCAAAGGACTCACTGGGCATGGGGACCATGGAAACACTGGTTCCGTCTATGACAGAGCCGGTGTTTCCATGTTTGCCTGCAGGCGGGTGGTGTTACTTCCGCCAGGTCAGACCTGGCGGGAGTGACACCTCCCGCCTGCAGGACTCTGAATCAGCCGGTCTGGAAACAACGATGGCAGCAGATTTACGGACACCATTGTTTCCGGACCGGCTGCCTTGTAATCAGGCCCAATGTCTTGTCCCATTGTTTTGGCTTTGATTGGACATAGGTCAATTGGCAGTTTTTTCTTTGATATAAAGAAAGTTTTGAAACCTGTATTTGTGCCCTTTGCTATTTCTTTTTTGTTGTGTTTCAAAATAAAGAGAGGAACTCTAGTTTGCTGTTTTGGACAGTATTTATTATTACTGTTATTTCTTCAGTTTCATTTCTAGCGGCATGATGTAGATGGAGCGGGAACTTCCATATTTGTATTTCTATGAGATCGCGGTCACGTGCGAGATTACTGTCACGTGACCGCTTTATTACGGGATCACGTACTCATCGGACATTGATGTCACGTGACCGCTATTCGTCCATGTTGGATTGGGATGGTGTATAATAAGGATTTCCTCACTAGTAATTGGATAGAGCTGATTATCCATACATTTAAATATTTTTTGTTAAATATAGTTAATGAACGACATATATTATAGAAGAATACTAATTTGCGTTCTGTTAAATGTTTAGTATAATTATAGGACGTGTTGGTCATGTTATCTCGTGTCCACTAAGTACTCTAATTTGTTTCATTATTGTTTATCATACATGTTAAATGGACCCTATTTTGTATGTTTGTGTTTGGGCTAACTCACATTAGTATGGTGCACTACAGAAGAGACTTTATAAGCATAGATAGACAGTTATACATTTTCTTATTTTTGGTAGAGCACTTAAGTCTTTTTGACGTTCTGTTGATGTTTCCTCTCTGGCAGAACAATAGTCATAATAGCAGTAAATTATAAAATGTGAATAAGTTCAGTGTCCAAATTTAGGCCCATATGGCAGCTGTCCAGTGTGCAAATCCAGTATGCTTCTCTGGATCTGAGAATTTTTTCCAGATTGCCTCCTCTTTGTGACTTGGTTATCATCTCAATTCCAAAAAACTTGATTTCCTTTATTGGTTGATTTGCATGTTCAGACATATATAATGATAGCCTAAAGGGTATCTGATATTGTTTTAGCTGATAGCTCTCAGATGTTCTTGTATTCTTGTTTTGAGTTTCCTTGTCGTACTTCCTACATATACTTTGTTGCACATGCATGTGATGACGTAAACTACAATTTTGCTGTTAGAGTTTATGAAATCCTTAATCTTGTACTTCTTGCCATTCGGTAGACTGATACTTTTTTCCCATTTTCCGAATGGGAGCAGCTAATGCATGTCCCACATTTGTAGTTTCCTTTCAGTGGCTTTTTGTTCCAAAGTTGAGTTAGACCTTTTTCTTTGGGAAGTGAAAAGTGTGAATGGCTCAAAATATCCTTTAGGCTTTTTGCTTTCTTAAATGATATGTGAACATCATCCTCAATGTATTCTGATAGATCTTCATCAAGTTTGAGAATGTGCCACTTCTTCTTCAAAGTTTTTGGGATTTCTTTAGCATTTGCGCTATATGGAGTAATGAATCTGAGTTTTTGTTGTTCTTTAATGTTGTTGCTTGCTGATTTTTTGGTTAGTAATTCCGATCTTGATTTACTCTTGGTTTTTTCATAGGTTTTGGTAAAGTTTTTTGTGTAGCCTCTTTTTAAAAATGTGTATATTGCCTTATTTGCATGTTTCTCGTATTCAGATGGTTCTGAACAGTTCCTTTTTATTCTCAGGATTTCGCCATAGGGTATGTTGTTGATAACATGAAGTAGATGATGGCTTTTTGCATGCAACACTGTTTCTGGCTGTTGGTTTTACGTATAGTGTAGTTTGTATTTTGCCATTTTTGACTTATATTTGTAGATCCAAAAATTGGATAGAGTTAGGACTTTGGTTGGAAGTGAATTAAAGGTTATATTAGTTGGTATTGAGATATTCACCATAGTTGTTTAATGTTGGCATGTTACCATTCCAAATAATGAGAATATCGTCTATATAGCGACCCCAGTATATAATGTTTGTTAAGGTAAAGGCTTCATGGGTCCAGGCATGTTTTAGTTTGAAATGGCCAACATATAAGTTGGAGTATGATGCAAATTTGGCTACCATGGCCGTCCCCTGTTTCTGTCTGTAGATTTGGTTGTTAAATAGAAAAATATTGTTGTTTAGTGTGAAATTTAGCATTTCTAACATCATCTCGTTTTGCCTGTAATAAGAGACTGATCTTGTTTTTAAAAAGTAGTTGGTAGTTTCCAGGCCTTTGTCGTGTGGTATACTAGTATAGATAGAGGAGACGTCCAGTGTGACCAGGATGAAATCCATTTCCCAATTGATTTCCTCAATCTCTTGTATAACATGTTTGGTGTCCTTGATTAATGAAGTTAGACCAAGTACTAGAGGTTGCAGGTGTATATCTATGTATTTGGATATAGGCTCTGTAATGGAGCCTATGCTCTTGATTATCGGCCTGCAAGAGGGGAACATTTGATATGGCTTGTGAATTTTTAGAATAAAATATATGGTACCCAGTTTGGGAAAGTTGTTGCTTAGAAAATCTTTCTGCGTGTCTGTCAGTAGATCCTGTTCCGACCAGTTTTGAAGCATCATAGTCCATTCCGTAACAAGTTCTATTGTTGAATTTGTCTGTAATTTTTCATAGCAGTGTTCCTGGTTCAAATGTTCTTGAGCTGCTGTGGTTTTCATAATACTATGCGTCTTCCCTTTTCTGCAGTTTTTATGGTTATTTCTGGATTCTTTCGTAATCTCTCGATTGCTTGTTTTTCTTTCCATGTAAGGTTAGGTTTTTTGTTGTGAGATAGTTTGCCTGCAAAGTACTTTGATCTTTTGGACATAGGTCAAGTAGTTCCTCAACAATTTGGAATTGTTTGGTCACTCCTCATACAAACATTGCCAGTTGGGCGGTAACACTCACATCTGTGCTTTCATCCACCTCCAAGCTGTAAACCTGACAGGCACTCAGTCTTATCGCCAGTGTGTCTGCAATGTTTGATAGCTCATCTACTCGTCTAGCAATTATCTGATGTGAGACTGATTTTCTCACCATTGCTTGTTTGTCAGGGACTGACTTCAGGCTACCCACAGCAAACCGCAGAGATTTCCAGATGCATGCAGACGCCTTTGAGAACAAGCACTACACCGTGACGATTGCACTTCGTACAGGCTCGTGTTTGTAGATGCACAAACATTGGATGACTACGCAAGTGAGACTGGTTGTAAACTGAGACCTGGTTTTCCCTGAACGCTACCTTTCACATTTCTAGCCCATCCTTCTAAGGCCCCCGGCTACCTGACAGTGTTCCTATACACTGCAACTACAAGTCTAATCCACATGTATGCCCGAATCAAAAACATAAAGATTTATAAAGGCAAGAAGAGTTGTATTCAGCGCTCCATCCCCAACGGCACATCCTGCACTTCGAGTTCACCTCTGACTTGCTCTGACCTGCTCCCTAAAGGCTGTGCCCCCAACTTTGGGGTCCAGTTGTTTTTTCGCCCTGAGGAAGGCATTTCTTTGATTTCACCGCCCAGCAGGTGGCTATGTTACCGGAACATGTTGTGGATGTCCATTCCAGTTTTTTGAATTGTTTACCAATCACCCTACCCCCTAACATCAGCACGTAGGCAGACCTGCTCTGTGATCAACTAGCCAATAAAAAAATCTGGGATTTTGGCACTTTGATGAGAAATAATTTCTTTGTTTCTCCATTATTTACTATGAGAGTACTTTATCTAATATTTCTTGCTCAGAAATTGTTGATTTCATTTTCAACGATTTCTCTCTTTCACAAAAAAATGTTTGTTTTGTTTTATGTTTTTTTAATAATCTCTATACTATTTCTATTGCAAATTTGCTAAATTGTTCCAACATGTGTTTTTGTGGTGTTCTAGTAAAACATTTTTGTTTTCACAAAGTTAAATATGATTTAGCTATTTTTCTGAAATTGAATACATTTACACAGTTCACATGATACAATCGCTTTGATTGCTTTCAGAATTAAAGATGGCCCAAATTACAGACACTGTGATATCAAAAAAGATACACACAACATTCTCAGTTTCTAAATAATTGAAATTTGTCTTCCAGTACGGTGGAGTCTATTATTTTTGTTTGTCAGGGAATGCCATAGATGTAAATATTCCCAAGCAATCTTTCACAATTTCTCCATGGAACAATGGTTTCCCTCTCCTATCTATGGTCTCGGATATCAAGTAACTTATCTCGGTTGCTGCCTCAGAGTTCTGCCTGGCTGATTTTAAAAGAAAGATTGTCCGATCATGCTCTGCTTTAGTGAGTTGACCCGATCAATCCTAATCTAGCCAATCAGGTTCTCAAATTCAATTGCATGTTTTGTAGTATAATGCTGCTTAATGTTGTATTCCTTGCAGACAGCTACTTTTTCCTGGCGAATCAGACACAGGATGTTCCCGTTTCTTGAAACACAAAGAAATCCTTGTCAAACTAGACTTGAAAACACACCATTGACCATCAACTTTTCTTTTCGTCTGATTCGCCATCTATTGAGAGTTGGATAGGTTTTTATTCATATGAAAACTCCTTTGGCACAGTCCCATAACATTAAAAACAATTCAAACTTTGTAGTAATAATGTTGTGGTTTCAATATAGGCACAACATTGGCCCACACTGTACGGCACTAAAAAAAGCCTCATTCATAGTATTGTTCCATAAATATATACAATGACTGTAGCGATGCAGTGTTTGGCATGTGATATACACGACAGATGGGTTGGGTGTGGACACAGTCTGTGGCACCCTTGGGTTGCTACTTAAATAAGAATGAATGCAAAGGAATGCTCTTTAATCACACGTGGCAGGTAGCCAGAGGGGGGGCTGAAACCCTAAACTGCCACTGGAAAATTAGTAATTGCTCTGAAAGCTATGTGCTAAACCCAGAGGATAGTGCCCTTACCTGGTGGTGGGCAGAGAGGGAGGTCAGCAATAGTATCAGGTAAACCGGAAAAGGTGTTGCTGAGGCAAGCTGATCAAGTTGGAGGTGGCCTCGCTTACTCAAAAAATAAAAAATGATGTTGTTCTCCTCACCAGGCAAAATTTACTATGTTGTGCTTGTGGCCAAGGTCGAACTGGGACAAGAAATAGGCCTGGTCACCCAAAAAAAAGTGGCCCACCCATTGCCTCAAAAAAGTGCCCACCCTTTGCCTCCCGACCCTCGACCTCTGATGACATCACCAGAACACGACCTTTCACCCCTTGACAAAACAGGAAGTACTGTGACTCCAAGCAGACGTCCAAGACCAAATGATACTATGATATTGTATAGCACCTATGCTTAAGCTCTTTTATACAACTCATTTATCGACCTAAAAAGGAAAAAAAAAGAAATTGGAAAGAAATATATATATTTTTTTCAAATTATTTTTTTCAAACCGACCAAGGCAGGGCCAGAAACCAGCCCCAACACCCCAGGGACGATTTCAGCCCGGCCACGGGCCCAAAGGCAGAGGGGCCAATCCGACCCTGCTTGTGGCCAGCGTGGTCCCGCTTTGCAGTGCTGCAAATTAAAGGCAAGGCTATTAACCAGGCACGGGGCAAGTGGGCATGGGCATTGGCACGCTGAAGAACGATGGTCTGAGAAGGTTTGCCCACAGAGTGGCTGTGCCAGAGTTTGAGACCAATTTAAAACCGCAAACTCCTTTTTGTTTTGCTGAATTATGTTCATGCCACAGACTGCCTGTACCAACATGCTATTCTAGTCACATTCACATAAACACATATGCCAAAGAAAAACCAAGTGGGCACTTAAGCTCCTACCTTCGGATGTGAAAGAGTACACATAATGTCATTATATATTAACTCACATCAGTGGGGAGGGGGCTGATGTGGGCATTTGATTTTGCTGAGGCAGATGGGTGATGGAAGTCTTCAACATAGCAACTTTAAAGTTTTACTGTTTTAGTGCAAGTACATTTTACATGCATCTGTTTGCAGAAACACTGAGTAAATTAGTAAAACTTTGTCGCCAGTTTCACCGATTTTGTCAATAGCAAGTGCACACATCAGCCCCTTGCTGGGGGGCACCCGGGGATGCACCTAGGCTAAACTGTCAGGGAGTGGGGTGGGCTAACCCTTCAAATGTTGATGGAGGTGCTAACTTCAGAGAATGTCAGCCAGGGGCAAACTTACTTGTCTGGGGGCATCTAACTTCTTTACACATTCCATTGAGACTATTCTGGTGAAGCTTCAATGTTAAAAGCTGTTAACTCTGCCCTTTACCCCTGAAAGCAGTAAAGCACTGTGATAATAAAAATGGAGCAGTTTCTACATCAAAGCCACCAGCTCGCTCAGGCTCTGGTAATACAAGGCAGAAAGACCATATGAAGGGTTAATGGAGTCGATCTGGTCCAATGGACTAAGTGACAGGTCATTGGACCAATCACGGAGTGACTTGGATGGTAATGCAACTTTGACAACAAATGTCTATTCTTTGTTTCTATTTTTTTTTCTGGTTGCCAGGAGATGGAGGAGGATTTGAAGGGCGACGGTTTGAACTGGGATTATTAAGATACGAGAAGCTGAAGCGTGTTGTGCCGTTGCACAGAGTTAATTTCAAGTTGTGGACATTAATAGTATAAGCGATCGTTTGAAATCGCTATTGTGTTCTTCCCTTGTACGGGCGAGAGAAGCGGAGGGGAGGCAGAGTACGCACAAAACTGAACAGCTGATCGAGCGTAAATCAGGCCACGCTGAGCCGAGCAGCTGACCGTTCATTGAGAAGCCAGAGGGGAGGAGTTTCCGTCATCGATGGATGTCGGGTGGTACAGCTGATCCATCCCAGGAAACCCCGAAGGAAGGTGGCGCTGTCAACGAGAGCCGCGGAGGAGTGAAGCAGCTGATACCCCGCCGAGAAAGCAAAGGGGCGGAGTTTCGATCAGCGGAGGCCACTCTGAGGAGAAGAGCTGAAGGCGAGCGAAGACAGGAGAGAAAGAGTTGTGGTCGAGCGGAGCCACAAAGGAACATACAGTGATAACCGGTAAGAGAGAGCCCAGATGGGGATATTAGGATGCCACGAGCCGTAATGAGGGGGAGGAGCTAACCCGAATTGATTAGTCAAGACACTATAAAAGGAACAATGGTGAAACGATCGTAACAGAGGAAACGAAAGTATAGGATGGGGAGTGAATGCGAATTAGCATATGAGGAACGAAAGTAACAATCTACCTCACGAGTCATCCCCGAAAATATCGAGACAGATTGAAGTATATAAGAGGAGCTGGGCTATACTCTCTTGAAGACATTAAGAGACAAAGAGACTCTTATTCCGGTAAATACGATGGGGAAGTCATGAAAGACTAAAAGATTATAATTTTTACCAGCCACTAAAGACACCCCTCTTCCATATAAGAGAAAGAGTTATTACAAAGACTGTGAGATAACACGAAAAGGAAATACAAACTGAACATATGATAGGGAAGAGGCCCAAACGGTATTATAATCCTGAAAGAAGGGGCGAAACTAAGATTAACAATGACTTACCTGAAGTATGTGGACCCGCTGATCTGGATGACCTCTGTCCACACCAGAAGATACATACAGAGAACACCTGTATCCTTTTTGTTTTGGGTGTTTGAAAGAAAACATAATAAAAATTAGAACAGTTATGCTTTGAAAATAAGTTACCTTGGGAACAAGCTAAAGTTCAATCTCCTTCTAACTGTGTTTATTTACTACTATTGGGCACAATCACCACAATTACCCACTTAAGGACTGCTGTGAGAATGAGCAGTCATCTCCTGTGCCCCTTCTGCCCTTCCAATCACTCCCCTGGCATGCAGGTGCTAACCCCACATCATGATTATTAGTTAAGAATGTATGCATATGAATGGAGGTGTTAACAGTGAAATGCTTTACGTTAGTAATTGCAGCATCTTTGTCAACAGCAAAGTCCATGTGCCATTTAACATCTGTGTAATTTCTGTCAGGCCACTGCCAGACATTAACCACAATCCTAATGCTTTTGTCAGATAGCACAAAATACAGTGACTGTCACAGGAGAGAGGTAAATATCCTGAAACGCACCTGAACTAAGAGCAGCTAGATATGTGCGGATAAAGGTTCATTCCGAGTGCACAATACATTGAATCGACAGATGCATAAACTGGAAAAAGTTCTGGACTGGAGTGGTGGAAGGGGAGAATGTCGCGCTGAATAGACAAACGAGACAGCAACAAATGTTGTCAAAGCACCAGAAGAGAGCCTAATAAACATATTACTCAGGACACAGCTGGAGTATTAAAAAGAAAAGGTAGATCAGTAGTCTATGCTTGCCTACCTTGTAGGTAGGACGTGACGTATAGGGGCAAGCGGGAAGCCTGCTTCGCTCCTAGAGCATGAAGTATGCATGCTGTGTAAAATGAAAGAAAATAGTAGATAATTAAACTGTTAAGGCTCAAAAGCAGAGTGTGCCGTCGGTGTAAACACACGCAGGAAAATAGAGCATTGTGTCACACTGCAGATTTTGATGCCTACATGAGCGAATTGCGTAACCACCGTATACTGTTCCACTGCTGCAACAGCATCTGGCAGGGAGCATGTGCACCCATAAAGGCATGCCATTTGGGCTGTAACCTTTTTTAAAGGAGTTACGGTGGGTAGGTGTAAGTATCTTACCATGCAGCTGCACATGAATGTGAAGCTGAGAAAGCACACGTTCTCCACTCAACCTCCATCTCGGGACCGGTGAAGTGGCGAAGATCAACATAGAAGCGTTTGTTAAACGCATCCTATGTGGCGGCGCATATGTCGTCACGCCGGAGGGTCTGCTGTCACAGACCGTGAGAGCGTCTTTGACTACTAGTACTAGGAAGGTTCGGACAGGTGCCCCGGTCAGCACATAACCGGCTCATGCCACTCCACTTTCCAAAGAGCTTCCCCTCCCAGGCAAAGCCCAAGGTTGGGCGTCGTCCTTGCTTATCCCGTAAGGAAAAAGGTGCACATGGCACGGGTCAGGGCATAGTGTGGCAAGTTCCAAAGTGCTTTTGAGGCAGCGGGAGCATCGCAGCCCAGGGAGAATCACAGCCCAGTCACGGCAGGATGTGCTCGGAGGAGAGAACGCTCTCAGCTCCCTGACAGTAAAGGAATGGGCAAAGGGGTTGCTTGCTGGTGCTGCTGCCCGCGGCCTCTTTTCTGCAAGCAACCTGGCCTTACATCACCCATCAGACGCCAGGGTGGCACCTCTGTGTGTGGCAGCCTGCTCATCCCCCCAGGTAGTACTAACTTACCACTGTTGGAGACAGTCAACTATCAATTCTGGTCAGGGGTGGGGCAGGGCAGCCAAACTCAAGGCAAAGATAACTAGGCCTCGGTGTACACCGCACGTGGCACTGTCAGGCTGGGCTGCTGGCTCAGGCAGGCTCTGCCCTCGGCTCGGCAACTGTGAAGTGAGAAGGTGTAGCTGTGTGCCCATCGCTCCATTCACACACATCAAGATTTCCATTGGCTGAGAAACAGCTAATGGATACTGTTACTATGCAAGCCAATTATTTATTTATTTCCACTACGTCATATGATTTCCTACCCTGAAACTAACATTGCAGCCACAACGCTTGCTGCGTATAAAATAAATGCACTGATACAAAACTAAACATAATGCTTTCTCGGTCCTCTTGGGGGGGCTACGCAGGCCACAGAAAATGTCTTGGCGACCCGTATGTTGGACAAGCCTGGTCTATACCCTATGCCAGTACAATCAGAGCATAATCAGGTGAGCAGTGTATTTTGAGTCTTGTGAAGGCCCAAATGTCCAGCAGATGGAGTATGCTAGTTGCATCACTGCCTACCTGAATTGCTTGGGTACCAAACATTGACAAGTCTTGATTTACACTGATTCCAAAGACTAGCACTCCTTTCATTCTCAATGAAATGAAGAGCATTCAATGTTCTGTTCCTGGTTTCTTTCACCAGGGATTTCTGGGACTGATCCAATAGGGTATCTTTTTTCTATGCTGCTGCAAACTCGACAGAAGCTGGATTAGGGAGGTTTGGTTAGAAATGTCTTCTCTTGTGCTTCTGTCATCTCCCTGAACACTGCCTCTTCTAGGTCTGTAGCATCTCAGCTGTACCATAGCTTGCTCTTGCTTGAGGATGAAATAGAATTTCTTTTTTAAGGTCAGCAGGAGTACCGTCACGTCCCTTTCGATAGTCTTGGTCAGTCGCTTCCACTCCAACCCAGATGTCCAGGCCACTATTTCATAGCTCTTCTCCATTATTTCTGTCTCCTGGCAACACAAACACATTCATTCTGTACAGTTGATTTCCTCCCAACCCCTGCCAAAGCGCACCTGCTTTAAAGTGAACTTAAATTTCATCCTTGAGTCTAGAGTGGCATCCAAGTCTAGGAGCATGTCAGCAGAAAAGGGGTGCAGGCCCATCTAAGACATTTAAATCTAACCAGATTCTGACCAAAAACAGTTATAACAGCACTTTTTTTGGATCACTTATTATTTTCATTATGAAGATGTTTTTGGAGCATGAGAAACAGCAGCTGCTCAGCAGACCGCAGAAGGAGCAAGCAGAGAAAATGGAGCAGTCTCAGGAGCGGCTGACCCAATTGGAGGAGCAGCAATGCACCACCAGGGACCTGATGGCAGAGCTGGAGAGGAAGTGCCAGCAGGAGGATGCTCTTTACTCATCATGGACGCTTTCTTTGTTCTCTGCTGGAGCACTGGTGTCAGGTGAGAGTGTTGAAGAGGGATGGGGAATGCTACAACCGGCTCCCCCTCCCACAAAATTCATGACACAGAAGAAGGCCAGGAAACACTGTAATCACTTATTCTATTTTGGACGAGTCCCCAACAGACCAACGGTTGACAAGTATGTAGAGAGATACCTCCTCAGCCAGCCATACATCCTCAACCAGCCCTACAGACCAGGTGCGGTATGTATTTACCCCAGCGTGGACGAGGAGCCCCAGGCTATGACCAAAGACACCTCACTCGACAGTCTCGATTAAGGCGCCGAGAAGCAATGATGCTGACATCGTTAGGGACACTGCGACTTAGCAGCGTTAGGCACGAAGCACACAGGCCATCCGCACGACACAAGCACACACTCAAAAATATGAAGAACACAGGCGTACTGTTCTATAGTTAGAGGACAGCCATACTGTCATTGCTTTTATTATTTTTGCCACTAGCCAAACCCAGCAAAGCAGAAACCGCAAGAAGCAAGCGATCCTGAACAGAGCTTAGAGATGCCTACATGCAAATAACATATGGAACTGCAGGAGCACCTACGGGTCCTGACAGAACCAGGCATGACTAACCTATTGAGAATACAGTATAGCATGAACAACTGTAGAAACCACATAACAATGGTTTAGGAAAGGCACAGCAGGCCACAGGCTTAACAGCAAAACCTGAGCTGAGCTGAATTCAGGCTGGACAGAGAGCAAGATGTATGAGACAGAGCCCGCTGCCAAGGCCACAAGATACGGATGACATTCCATTCCCTGGATGACAAAAGCACCAGCTACAGTAAATACAAATAATTCCTCCTTATTCAGAGCTGCACAGCTCAGAATCATGGTCTCTGACAAGTGACCCGGCCGGAGCAGACACTGGGCAGCGACCAGCACTGGGAACGAGAGCCGATCTCAGACTACCAGACAAAGGACTGCCACAAAGATGCTACAATGTGAGACAAGTGTTTCACCCAGCAAAAGAGCACTCTCATAGACTGAGGTGGTACACACAAGTTACAATGCAGACACAGTCATTCTTATTACCTTGAAAAGGTACATCGCGAGCTGAGTATCTTTGCAGATCCCATGCTTGGGAAAATCAGCTGTAGCATGCCACAGTTCAGCATCCTAGGGGTGGATAACAACGGGCAAGAACCAATGGTAAGACCCCTACACTGCATCATTGTTATAGATAGTGACTTGTGGATGGACCAAGCCAGCCACCTGACATGAGTCAATTGAATAACATGTATAGTGTCCACTATAGGTGGTAAGAGGCACAGTATCCATTTAGAAGGGCTAGTAGTTTTTTGGAGAAAGGCCCAAATAATGATGAAGCAGTGACGAGATTTTGCATCAAAACTGGCCTGCGAGTCAGGAGAAGTTGAGAGGTGCATGGATTGTCTCTGTTCCTGTGCTGATCCCGGTTGGTTTTGTTTTTAATAAACCGCAGTTTGAACTTGCTGATGACTGAGTCTTCTGTGTATCCTGTGGAATGTGTTGCGCCATCTGAGGGTCTGCAAACTCTTAGTGGCCCTCTGGCATACCTGGGAGTTTGTCCCAACAGTGTCATCAGTCAGCATCAGGTTTACTTTTTCTGAGGTGCCAGCTCTCTTTTGGCTGACTCCAAAACATCTGTTTCAAGTACCTCTGATCTGGGGTGCCCCGGCATAACAGCACTTTGGAAGACAAAAACAAAACATTTCACCAATATAAGTAGTACTCGGTGCATTTTGGTGCAAGGGACACCTGGAATGGACAACTTTGCCAACTCACACAAGAAGCCAACATTTGTGCTCTCAAGATGTTTCAAAATAATGGGATGTAGTTAGTCAATCTGGAGAATAAACCAATTACTGACTGAAACCAGATATATCGGCATCTTAAAAAAGCAGTTTCCAGAACATTTAACTAATAGAAGTACTACCTGGTGCTTTTTGATTCAAAGGACTGCAAGCTCTAAAATGGAAGAAGCCAACTGTGCTCACATGATGATTCAACTCTGAATGCTGGAATGGAGGCAGTCAAGCGGGAGAATGAAATGCCAATTTTATTAACTATTCCTTGCAGACAGATTGAGAGACAACTGGCTTATTTCCTATGCTTCAGATTGTATTCTCTTGTAGCATTTTTGGCTATCGCAATCAAACCATTGTTTGGCTTCAATCTGTGGCAAGGGTGTGAGGTTTTATTGGTATGAAATTTTACTTGTATAATGGACAATATTTTTCTGGGCAGTTCTAAGCTACTTCTAAAATCAGTTTTGTTCTTTCGTATCATGGAGAGCACCCCTTCTTCCTAAGCATTTGAATGAGGCAAAACTAAAATCAGGTGTGCCCACACAGAGATGAGAGAAGAGTTTTCATCTCTTAAACCTCAGCCATACTGTGTCCATCCTTTGAAGAATCTCATTGTTGTCTTTATTTGACGAATCCCAGGGGATATGTTCAACAACCAAAAGCTGATACTCCGTAAACTCATTGTGTGAGGTATCTGTCACAATTCTTAAACATGTGGTTTTCTAGGTCTACAAAGTAGTCAGCAGACTCAAAGGAAACCATTTTCCTCCTTGTCACATCAACCAGCTTTGCATGCTTCAGGAGGGCTTCATTAAACAGTGTATGCAAAGCATAGGATGCTGCTTGTTAGGGAGAATTCTCCAGAATGGTTAATTTCCTTTACCTAGTGAGTCCCTCAGCAGCTTTGCTGAATTTCTAGGATTAATTTGTTCACCTGGTAAGAGTGTGAGCTTTTTCTCCCCACTCTTATGTGTTTTGCTGTGTGTTTAACATTATTGTGTTCATAGACTGTGGAGCTTCACCTACTCCATAGACATCAACTTTTTACTGTGTGTCACACAACACCTTTAGTGCAGTGACACAGGGTTGTCTTTTTCAGACGTCCCACTTTAAACTCCATTTTCTGGGACTCAGTACTGTCGCCCAGAACATGTAAAGTTGCCATTGACTTTATTAGTCTTTTTTAAATTCACAGACCCAGTACAACATAGAGTACTGGAAAGTGTTAATAGTTATCCCTTTGTGTCTGTCTATCATGGAACATTATTTCGTTCCCCTTTCTTTAAGATTCGGCTGGTGGCAGTGGTATCTACCATATTTTTCCCAGCCGTGGTATATGAAAATAGCCTTGCTACTGTTTTAGGCTAAGTTAGTAGCCTCAAACTTTAATCCGCTGGACCCCATTTACTTTTATCTGGTGCCTTTTGGGTTTATTCGCAATTTCATTTTGTAAAGTTCTTTCTTGTGTTTTATTCTGCGCGCGAAACCAGGTTTGGCTCCTTTGTTCGCCGTCCTTTGGCGGGTTTATGCACAGAAGCCCTCCTTAGGCTCCTGAGAGTTTGGGTAGACCGGATGTGAGGGAGGGGTTTTAGGACCCCTGCACATGATTCCCTTGGAGACCGAAGTCACACTCTTGTTTGATAGGCTAGGTGACTGTACTGCCAGGACAGCCACCCTGCTGTGTGATTGACAGCCAGGCTGTGTGAATGGGGGAAAACTGCATAAAAAAGCAGGTCTCTGGGACTTGGAAGGCAGAGTCGCCACTGGATCGAGAGAACCCAAGAGAAGCTGAAAGAAGAGGACCACTACCACGACTGAAACTCCCGGTGAAGCCCTGCTGCGAATCCGAATCTCCAAACTTCGATGACAGAGAAGATCTTCAAGGAATCTTCTTCCCTTGAGCTGGTGGGACCAACCACTTTGCCAAACACCAAGCAAGGCCTTACTCCCCTGGTCGAATTTGCTGTGCACAACTGCAGTGAACCGGATAGCCAGGAGGACCGGACCCTGTTTGGGTTTTAAGGAGCACACCTTTTATTTGTTGCTTTGCTCTACTGCTGGTTTCTTCCCTGGGCATTGCAGGACCTTCCAGTCTTCCTTCTTCGTGTCAGTCCGACAGTCACTTCAGGAACTGTGAGCCTGCAGGATCTGCCAAGAACTCCTGCCTCAGCTACAGCATTCTTCTTCTTCTAAAGGTACTGTTCAAACCCGGTTGTTCATTCAGTCCGACCGCAGTGAAAGTGTTTGAAATCTTTCGCCAATCCGAGGGCTTGTCCTTCTCTATTCTTTTAAGTAACTTTTCTTCTGATCAACTATGTTTCAAACTCTTGGCAAAGACCGCAAACTACTCTGAACTGTGTGATCATCTGCAAAGACTCTGAACCATTAACTTTGGCCCAGGCCTATTGATTTGAATCCTCATTGTAGCAAGCCTTTTCTAGATTGCCTTCCCTACTTGTTGGTGCTGCTTAATTTTGTATAACCTTGTCTTTTTTTAAATATTTTTTTTGCTTTATACAAACCTTTAAAAAGAAGACAAATACAACACATATAAAACATTTTCCACAATCCATACATTCCAAGTCTTCGCCCTCCGATCAGTTAAATTTCGTTTAGGTACACAGGTTCGAAATCACACATGCATAAATTACATCACTTTGGAGTTTAACTTTCATTAGGCTTTGTTTTTATAGGCACATCATTCAGCGCGTCCTTTATCACACGAATAAATGCCACTAGAGCGTATAAGACAGGTCGATTAGAGCCGTCGAATAAGGCTCTCCACCAATCGTCCTTTGTCAAGGTTTGGTATTTAGCGGTTATTGAACCAAAAATGATAGACCTTTGCTGAATAAACCCAGAACATGACATCAAGTGTTTTAAAGTCTCGATTTCAGACTGGCAGAAGGGCACTTTGAATCCAGGTCGGCATGTTGTGCCCAAAAACTTAAACATTCCTTGGTTGCCAGAATGTTCAGCCTAAAGTGCATATACAAAGCCCTGCTATGTTGGTCGGGAAAACAAGTAAGGTAATTTTGCAGCTGCCCATATACTCTAGTTTCCACTGGGACATTCTTCATGGTTTTCGATTCCGATCTTGCAGTACATGTTCTGATCCAGTCCACTCTCCACATCTTCTTTTTGGCCTTGTCTTACCCTCGCTTTTTAATTGCTGGAGTGCCATTTTGCTCACACTTCAATTTGAGCTTAAGTTATACCGAATTGATTGGGTGTTGTGTAGTATATTGAGAGTGTGATTTTTCTGCTGCTTTATTTAGTGAACTGTTTTAGAAATGATTGTGTAAATAAATATATATTTTTTTACTCAGAAACCTTGAGTCAGTGTTTGTTTGAACCATAGTAATTGCTGTCCTTTGTGTAACTTCTGATACTGCTCACTTTACTCTTGAGATAAGTCTGGCTGCTCAGCCATTGCTACCACTTTACTGTGTAGTACAGGCGTGTACCAAAGGTGCATTTGTACTGTCACTTGTAGTCTTAATTGTGTGTGGTGTTCCCAAAGGGTACTGCATATGATTCTGCCTAACACTGCTGCTTCAAAGACCATCCAGCAGGCTGCAAAAAAAACAGTGCTTGTCTCTGCCTGATATCACTGCCTTCCAGAAGTTTAGACAGAGAAGATTGTGTTGATGACCCAATGAACAAGCAATCATCTTGGTCTTGACTCAGCTGCCTTCATTATTAAAGGATAGTTCCGGGACTTTTTTTTTATTGTTCCTACGGTTCGGCCATGTGTTTTTAAGCATAAATCGGTAGATCGTAGAAAACTTTCCTATGGACCTTACCCGACTTTTCGTCCATTAACGCACTCGAAATCAGCCGCCATTTTGTGATAATCCTATCATTTCCCCCCATCGACCTGGCTCACCTGCGTTTGCGGCACTAAATCAAATCCCCCGCCCCCGAAACAGACTTTATCAAAACATTCATATTCCCCGCCTCTATCCGTGACATGACTGTGCTGCGTAGGCAAACGCGCCCAGGCGTCTTCTACGCGACTCCACACAGAACCCGGAAACCAACACAGATC
Source organism: Ambystoma mexicanum (assembly GCF_040938575.1). NCBI lineage: Eukaryota > Metazoa > Chordata > Amphibia > Caudata > Ambystomatidae > Ambystoma > Ambystoma mexicanum. Next base: position 149,941,632 of record NC_090927.1, read on the forward strand.
AGCTCACAACACAGTGCGCCACAATTCGGAATATGAAACTGTACTTTTAAATCAAACCGCAAGATTGTAAATTTGGTAAAGTACATTTATTTGACATCAAATGTTTAGAGAATATTCAGCGATTTTCATTTTTCTTTGCTCTCGATCCAAAATAGTTCGTCTTGAGGCAAGCGATGTTCGTGTGCAGTACACAGGGTGTTGGTTTACGATAAAATAAGCTCTTCGGTCGCACTGATAATCGCATGGCTGTTCCAACAACGAGGCACTAGGCCACCACAACGGTATGTATGTTGCATCTAGCCATTAGTACCGCGTAAGGGCATACTTGTACTTGGCGATCGTCCCATAAAATGGTCAGGGTGGTAACGTTGTTCACGCGGAGAAGCAACTGGCGGTTGTAAAAGCCATCCGCCGGTGTCTGGTACTTGTGACACATACAATAATGAAGGATGTACCTGTTTTAAAAACATAAAAAATGAAATTAGTCTCACCATCAGATCTTTATTAAAATTATTCATTTTATATATTAGGTCGGGAAATTATTTCATAGCTAGGACACTGCAACTGGGTATTATACGTCATTTCCAGTAACCCACCCCCTCTCCTCCGCCTTTTTCAGAGCCGCCTGAGCGCCAGTGGACCACTTCGTCACTGATATGATATAATATGGCATTTGCAACGCGCCTATACACAAGTGTTTCAAGGCGTGGCGAGGCAGGGAGGGGGGGGACAAGGAGAAGACAGACAACAATCCTACTAGGCCAGGTGTCATTCAGATCGCGCAAGTGCAGGGGTAGGGGGAAGGTAAAAGTGCAAGGGGAAGGGGAGGGGGGAAGTGGAGTACAAGGTAAGTAGCATAAAATAATAAATACATAGGGCCAGCTGGTGGCGAGTGCAAGGTAAGTGCAGAACAAGTGCTGGGAAGGGGGGGCTGTAGGATACTGAGACAGTCCCCCAGTGCAGGGGTTGACAGGGAGGCAGTGCAGGTGGAGAGTGGAAGGGCCCAGGACCGAGGTCGCAGACAGTGGACCAGTTGTAGCAGGGGAGAGGGAGAGAGAAAGCAGAAGCAAAGAGGAAGGTTTTGAGGTGCTTCCGTAAAAGGAGATGGTTCTCCTCAAGATAGTGCGCGGTACAAAATAATATGCCACATAGAACGAACAAGTACAACTTAACCCGTCTTTAAAGCTACTGTATAGTAATTAAATTGCGGTATAAACTCATCTAAAGAGTTACTTACATTATATTTGCATTTTCCATTGTGTCTGTGCGTAGGGCAGCCCCGAAATACTGCTCCTTCTATGCCGACGTTATTTCTTCTAATGAACGAACATTAAATGGCTTTCGTTTCTGAAATTATATTCATTATCGTTTACGTTATTGCACCACACCCCCAAAAAGAAGTCTTTCGGGATGGTCCCGGCCTGTCAAGGTCAAATAACAATAGAACCTTATACTGAGTCGTGGGCCATTCCGGCACCCGAGCAAAAAATCAAAGCAGCTGACCTTCACTTTGAACGAGCACACATTCCTAGTTAGCTACATTCAGTGTAAGGCCATCTCACAGGACTTGAAATTTACACTCCATCTTTGCATTTTGTCTGCGTGCATTTGCAGCCCCAGAGAACCATAAATACGGAGACATTCTATATTTTTTGAAAAATTATTTATACTACTGTTTGGTTTAATTTAATGCGCAAATGAACAAGGTTGGATAGACACATTGCATGTACACTGAGCAATCACTTTTATTTACACAATACATAGCTACACATATTCAATGGGCCTGCGACATGAGGAGACTCCAGAGCAAAGTCACAGGTTACACCCGGGTGGTTCGCACAACTGCACGGTGAAGGGAGGGGCAACGGTGGAGAGACACATTGCATGTACACTGAGCAATCAATTTATTTACACATTACATAGATACACATATTCAATGGGCCTGCAACATGAGGAGACTCGAGAGAACAGACAATCAAATTACAATCATTTAAACCGTGATGTGTATTTCTCAATGAGCTCTGCTTTAGGTGGACATGGAACAGAGGCAATGTTGGGTGGCAATGCAGTTGTCCCTGCACAGGTTCGTTCACAACTCCATGTATGTGCCTATCTAGGACATCAACAATAAGTCTCTCAATAAACTCATATTGCATATCCTGAAACACTGGTTTGATCACCCATTGTTTACTTCTTTTAGTGAAGGCCTTATTGTAGCGAAGCGTCCCTAAAGTTCCGGTCGTCCTACTTTGTTGACGGCCAACATTATGGTTATGTGCCAAGACCGCTAGAAGAGTCCGATTTATCATGCCCTCCATGCCAAAATGCAATAGTTTTGGCCTGTACTTTAGGCACATATTGTGGAACACCTCCAAATCTCCTGTGTGGCAGAATTCCGTGAGTCCCCTCAAATCTCTTGTTATAGTTTTATCAAATACAATCTTTTCAATGGCTTTGTGAGTGGGTGATGAAGGAATCAACCACTTCTTCCGTGCCTCCTCTGTGGACAAATGGCCATGTTCACAATTGTGGAAATGTTGGTTTGTGGTCCAGCGGTGAACGTTGCTACAGTGTAGCATTACTGACCGCCATTTTTCCAGTAGAATATCCAACGACCCTCCACATGTTTTTGAGCTCCACCAAAGATGGTTGCTGATTGACTTGGACCACTGTGAAATACCTTGCATATCTATTTTTTTACCTGCAGCCGACATTTTTTTATTGATTGTTTTTGCAAGATGCCATACGTCAAATTGGTGATTTATATTTTTGTACTCTTCTCTCATTGTCTTGGCAATTGAAACGTGTCTGTCCGTGGCTATCAGGTCGATCACCATTCCCCGCGATTGTAGTTCTTGCAATGATGCTACAAAGCCAACTTTCTCCATGGCCACTGAGGATGTACTTTGTGACACCTGCACGACCACCGAACTCACAATTTTCTTACTTTCCATATCCTGAAAGTGGTAGGTGCAGTACTTGGCTGAAAATCCTGGGCTGTCGCACTGTCCATCACCGGCTAGCCTGAACCGTTTGCCCCCGAATGTACTATCAATAGACATTTTTTCCATTCTCCAAGCTTCGCTAATGGCTGGAAATAGATAATCGATTTGGTATTTGTAGAACTGAGTTTTCGCAATGAAATGGATTCCCACAAACTGAAAGAAATACTCTAACTTTTTAAAACTTGAACCACTAAAAAGTGCGGCCGCTGCACAAAGTAGATTGCCTGCTGGCAGTTGCCCCAGCATGGGTTGTGCAGACCATGAGAAAGGATGATATTGTGTACAGGTGGCATGTATTTTAAGGTTAGTGCCTCGAATTGCACGAGTCACATTAATCAATGGCTCCCCACATACTTCCCCACCAACCGAATGCCCACATTTCATCCTAATAATAATATCAATCAAACAACTATCGAATACAATGAATTTGGCCTCTTTCCTTATACTGTCACTCTGCATCCCAGCTGGTTCGGCCTGTAACGTTGAGGACATGTCACTCACATGAAAGGTAGAATCTCTGATATCGTCTTCCGCTATGTTCAGTGATATTGATGGTGTTTCATTGTCGTCCACTTCATTCTCTTCCATTGCAACATCTGTTCCTTCTCCGGCGATGGGTGAATAAAACAATTTCTTCAACTTTCTCGCGGTCTTAGTTTTTGTGGGTGTGGATTCTGTGAATTGATCTCCGACTGCATCCGAACTACCAGGAGGACATTCACTATCAATGGCTGGTGGTGGTATAGCTCCGTTGTCAATCACTTCATATTCTTCCCATTGGCACGATGCATCTCCAGTCTCAAGTCCCTGCCAAAAGGTTTGACAAGCAACATCTCTCGTTCGCTTCACTGTCTGTGTAGATCTAGTTCGTACATCCACTCGCAACTAGAGGACAGATTGGAAAAGGGATGTTCAGTTTAAACACAACTTACAGTATTGAACTATTAACAGTGAAAAACAACATAATATAGTGACCAGGACACTAACCTTCTTTTGCTTTCTTTTCTTTGAAACTTTCTTGCCTCGAACTTCAACATCAGGACGCTGTTGCTCCGACTCGTGTGTGCATGTCTCAGGGCTGTCACAGGGTGAGGTGAGGCCCGGGGAAAAGAATTTGGTGAGGCCCCTTCATTTTTTGCACATGGCCAATGGCACAGTAAATAAGTGATGCAAGAATTCTCTACTTGAGTTTATTCGTGGAAGAACTAGAATATGGTTTATTTTTATGACTGCAAATCAACTAAATGAATTTAGTTTTGCTATGTTTCTTAGCTGAAAAATGGTCAATTCCAGACTTGGTATTGTATCATATGCATTAAATAAAGATTTTCATGCATTTTATTTTTAGAAGGGTCTTTCTGAAGTAACTTGAATTACAACTCAATATATCTGTCAAAAATGTAATATATGAACACATGCCACCCAGCTTTCCCCCCAACTTCCACTTTCGAACTGTCTTCTCTGCAAATGATGAAATCATTCTTTTGTAGTCAATTTTGGAAGCCAGTCCATTTTCAATTGACAAAATAGATAGACTATTTAATCTCTCTTGGCCCATTGTTGATCCTAGGTAGTTCTTGATTAATGACAGTTTTCTAAAGGAACACTAACTGGGATTGTTAGAGAAATCCGAAGTCCTATACACACCTGTGGAAATACATTTTCCACATTTTCCTCATATTTTGTGTTCAATAAATGTAGAGGATCAGGTTCTGTACAATCTTTGAGGTTCATAAGTGTTTTCTCCACCCTGCACAGATGGTTAAGTTGATCTATGAGCTTTTCAGAAAAATCCTCCTTAGCAAATTCGTGGCTTTGCTGTGAATATATTCTGGATCCATTTGGTCAAAGTTCCACAATGCAGAAAAGATTTATAACACATTTTCTGTAAACTTTGAGCGCTTGTTTAATTTTTTCAACCAGATTTTCAACCCCTCTGTATAACACATTTCTGAGGAAAGTGGTTTCTTCAAGTGTTTCAAGTCTGTCTACAGGCGTTAATGGCTCTTCTGGTGTTTCATCAAACATTGATTTCCATTTCTTTATCAGTCGAGCTGGAAATTGTGGTTGGATGTTTAAATTTGTTGCAATTAATGTTGCTTCATGCAGTATTTTTGGCCATGAATCATGAAGATTTCTGTAACGTTCACCTGATTCCCGTAGAGGCGCCGGTCTTGACTGGGCGTATACCGTATCTTCAAAGGTGATGTGTAACACACGGCTGGCTCTTTGGGCTGGACCTCTGTGCACTGTATGTTTGACTCGAAGGGTAAGATGTCTGCAGATAGAAAATATGGGATTAATGAACTGGGTTATTGAATGTCTCTCTCTTCTTCCCTTTCTCTTCTCCTGTAGAACCCCGAAGGTTAACGCTCTCACCTTAGATAAGTGAACGCCGTGCTCTCCATCTGCCTCGGGGCAGGGTGCTGTAACCAGTTTCTTCACTGGATAAGGGGAGCAGGCCTCTTGACTTCAGAGGACTGCTGTCCTTCGTTTACTGCACGAACGGTAAGTTTCTAATGTCTTTAAAGTCTTTAGTAATGATGTCTCTTGTTTTGCAGGGTTCCGGCGATGGCGGATGACGGGCTGAAGTGAGTTGAAGATGGAGCCCGTGTGATGAATAGAAGCGCCTGGAAGCACGTAAGTAAGCGCTTGTTGCCTGCTTCACGATGCGCTCTAACTGTCTTTTTATTTTGCAGGTACAAGTTCGGAGCGGCTGCAGGGTGCCGGAATACCCACTGGGTTAGATGTGGAAAGGAGTAATGGCACGTGAGTATTAAAGTTCCCCAATGTCTTTAAACGCACCTTGTTTTGTCTTTCAGATGCGGGATGCAGCGCCGAAGGCCTCCGGAGCATGCAAAGAGTTGGTAAGCTTTTTTCTTTCAGATGCCGGAATGCAGTGTGAAGACCTCCAGAGCGCACGAAGAGTAGGTAAGCCTTTGTCTTTCAGAATGCAGCGCGAGGCGTTGGTGACAGCCGATGGCCCAGGTAAGTGAAGAGCTGTCACTGAAGACCGTAATGCTAACCTGTTCTTTCTTGTCTTTATAGGTGTTGCTGAAGACTGGATTCAGGATGGTAAGCCTTTTTCCTTAGGCCCAGGATCAGATGCAGAAGACACGATGAGCGTTCTGCTGCAGAGGATGCAGAATAACGCAAAGCAAGATTCATCCATCGGGTGTGGTTTAAATAGCCTCCTGTAGTGCTTAGGTATCTCCTTCCACAGCCACGCCTAGGTAAGAAAAGAGTTCCTGCATTCCAGAAGAGTTCCAGTGTTCTGAACCTAGGGAGTGGCTCCTGCCCCACCCAACAGGAAAAGTAGTTCCAAACAGAAGAGGATCAGAGGCTCAACTGGCAGGCAAGTAAGCAGCATGGTCTGCTGCAGGTAAGTCCACCCAAGCATTATGAGCCCGGTGCTTCCAGCGCTGGGACTGGGCATATTTATGAGCCTGGTGCCACTGGCGCTGGACTGGGTCCAAAAGGTCCCAATTGGGACTGGTTGGCACTCGGAACCTGGGTTATGAATCTGCTTCCAAGGGAGTTGGGAAAACCCTGACCTTTTGGAAGCAGAGATCATGACAATTTCTAAGATCAGACACAGGTTGCTTACCTAGCTGCACTGACTTGCAAAGGGAGAGCAGCGTTTGCTGTAACACTCTGTTCACATGATCTATAGACAGAAGACTTTTAAATCATATGCAGGACATCAAGATTGAAGGAAATGAAGAAAAGTAAAGCTGCAGCGATTTTGCTTCAGCTATGCATCTTGTGTTAAATTGATTTCTGCCTGAACTCTCTCGTGCTTTAATAACAGATGGCAAGTGTTTGGAGACTGGTTTTACAGCATCACGTCTTTCACTCCACCTAGTTTGAGACTGTGACTTGAAGGTAATCTTGATTTCTTCATTAACAATTTTCCATCTTCCTGGACTACAACTGAAAAGTGTATATAACTTTTGGATGCTTGCAAAATGTCACACATTTAGAAAATATAACAGCAGCATGGACTCCACAGAGGTTGAGACAATGCGCTGCACAAGGAGAGAAAAGTGCACGTTTGTTTTTACGAAGAATTTCAGCCTGAACGACTTTGTAAATTCCAGCCATGTTTGACCCATTGTCATACCGCTGTGCTCTACAGTCTGTAAGACTAACTTTGTGTTTCTCTAAAACAGAGCACAAGAATGAGGCAATCTCAACACTGGTCTTCTTTTCATTCTCCAGAAACTCAATGAATCGTTCCTCAATTGTCCAACTTTTTGAGGGAATGTCAAATTCTGTGTATCTCAAAATTATGGTGGTTTGCTCCATGTGGCTTATGTCTGGAGTAGCATCACAGATCAATGCATAATACTTTGCTTTTTCTAATCTTTTCATGATTTCTCTGCTGACTTTGTTCACTGCACAGTGATAAAAATTCATTTTGAGAAGTGCCTGAAAGATAATGTACTGTCTTTTCTCCAGCTTCCTGAGACTCCTGAATTTCTTTTTTTTTAATGGTCTCCTAAGAAATTGTCATACTTTCCTAAAAGTTCCAGAAGACCAAGAAAGTTTCTGTTTTCCGGACTACCAATTAAAGGACTACTGCCTCTAAATCACAGGTTCTTGCACGCTAAAAAGAGTGTCACATCAAGGTAACGTTCCAGCGATCCTTTCCAATTCTGGACCTCAGAAACGATTGCAGTTGGCATAGCAGCATCGATGCCTCTTCCCTTTAAACTGCTCCGTCTATTTTGCCACTTTAGAAATGAAAACAAAAGAGGTTTGCTTTGCTCATGTAGTTCTATTTTTTTACATGTATTTTTTTTTATAAGCACTAAATCTGCGAACCATGTATCCTTCTGGAAGACACAAGCTTGATTTTTGTGCAGGATTTTCGTTAGAAAACAAGCGACATGGAAAACAAAATAAAGCACGATTTTTCAAACTCCAGGCACAGATAGTTTCGAAAACATTGTTCGCCATTGGGGATAACACTGAAGAGTACAGTTTTACGAAACATTATACCATCACCGTCTCTTGGGAGACCACTAGCCTTAATCACTGGTGGTCCTTCTTTAACGAGAAAGTCAATTTCACTTTGTGTAAGAATCTCTCTCCATGTTCCTGGATCAGAAGAAATGTTTGTGGCTGTTTGTCTTAATTGTACAGCAGCAACCGCTATGTTAAGACATTCTTCTGTACCACTGTCAAGTTGTAATTGAGGATGAGGCTGCAATTCTGACGATGGGGCCAATGGAAGCTGATTAGTTGAACATGTAGGTTCCTGATCTTGAACTGCAGGTTCTTTCACGCTGTCCTGGTGGATCCTCTCTTCCTCATGTGGTTGAACAGCTTCTGGTCTCTGCTCCTCTGCTTGGGAGATAGGTGCCTTCTTTGCCGTCTTTGTGATACCAAATTCAAGTAGAGTCTTTCTTCCTTCGGTTAGGGCCTTTTGACGTTGCAATTTTCTTTGTCTTTTCACAGACCCACTTTCATGCTTTATTCCGATATCACACGTACGACCCATGTCCTCCCAGGCAAATCATTCTACATGAAAGGCAAATGGAAATAGATCTTTAAAAGAAAAATATTCATCCATCCTTAGAGAAAGTACATCTTTTGTCATAGGGACGTTCCAGGGGTATTGGCTAAGCAACATTTCTGAAACAATTTCTAAGCAATGGAAAAGTAAAAGTAGGTATTATTGAATGGTACTTCATTTATTCATTGATTTTAGTTATTGAGTAGTAATAAAAACTCAGTGCGAAGAGAGAGCACTGCATCTCTCTGGACTGGTTCAGTTTGATGAGTTACTTTACTATGCGGCTAGTCGTTTTGACCATTGTGGCTGGATAAATATTGTTTAAATTGCACAATTTGTATCATAATTTATCAAAAAACTCCCCCTTGGGTACTCTTCAAACAGTCTGTCACAAAAGGAATGAACTGCCATTTGCGACTATGGCCACTTTTTCATTGGTGCCCAAGACAATTATTTGACCCAGTCCTACCCAGTACTACCCTCGTGTCGGCCCTGCTTAGGAGACAGGTGTGCCATGTCCCCCTCCTTAAATGTTCCTTCTCCAATCGTCGAATGTTGAACAATGCTTTTAAAAATCCAACATAGGCAGCCACTGCACAGTCTCCACTTTTGCCATAGCCAATCTCTATGCTTTCCTCCAGTGCCTCCATCAAAAAATGTGCTCCAAAAGTCCAAGAAAAGCTCTTCAAGCCAATGTAATTGAGTATGAATTGGGTTAATGCAGCCATGTTTAGTCAGGATTGCAATAAGTCTAGCAGGTGAGTTGTGAAAAGGTTGCATTTGAGAGAGACTTGAAAAGGGGAGCCCTAAATACAGAGCATTGTCATAGTCAAGACATACTTGTCACAGCAAAGCATTTGGCACTGTTGAAAGTAGTGAATGCATTATCTTCAAGGGCTTATTAGAAATAAATATTCATAACAACTAAACCTGCTCAGTTGCTAAAATTGTCCACATCCCGGTTTCACCATTTAACCGAAGTGTGTGATCCTGGGCAGATCATTTAATCACACTGTGTCTTATCTGCAGCTCTGTGATGCACTTCAGAGCGTATATGATAATATATCATGCTGTTATTTAAATAAAGCCTGACTATAGAGTTGCTCCATATATAACAATACCTATACAATAGACCCAACTGTTGGCTTTGTCCGTGTTTGTTTTTAACAGAACTTCAGTGCAAGGAACAAATATAAGTCAGTTGCTGAAGGCATCATAGGTAAACACATTTTTATTACACCAGTAGCACATTCATAGTTGCAATTAAGCCATTAGATCTCAGACTGCTTTGAAATAAAACTGACAGGTTTGATGTTACTGCTTGCTAGAACTGGGTCAAAGATCTCAGGGGGATTTGTTTTTAATGTGGAGGAGCAGGTAGCTGGTGGGAATGGCTATGTGAATTGACATGCCCCGGGACAGTCGATGGGTGGGTAATAAATGAGAGCACTCACGCTGTGTGTCCTTCCTCACCTGTCAGCTCCATCCGAGCTGTGCTCCGATACAAGTGTCTGTTTATAGTTGGCGCTTTGTCACCAAGTAATAGCTCAAACTAAACATGGCCTAAAGTTTAAGGGAGAGGGTGAATTTCCAGCTGTGTCAGCATGCCCAACTCTAGCCCATTGCTAAAAGGTAAACCTCAGGTCATGGTTGAAGACTCATTAGAAATGCATGTCCCAGAACAGACTTGCCATACATGATAAAAGCTACCCCTACTACAGCGATCCCTCAGACGTACTCTGGTCAGAAAAAAGCATATGAATTGTACACAGATCATGTATTAAATGCACCAGTAAGTGGATTCGTACTTGGAGAACAGATGAAAGATACGGTTGTATAATACTGTGATTCACACTCAACAGTAGCCAGAGCAATGGAAATATCAGATGAACTCAACTATGAAGATGGCTGCGTTGCATTATTTACCAAACAATGAAGTCATATTGATCAAGTATTGTATTGTATTTTTGTTATTTATATAGCGCTCTTTCCACACTTGAGTGGCATCAGTGCGCTTTTCCTTGGTTGAGCGCCCTTGGTGAACGTAGTCGATGTTCTTAGAGTTGTAGGGGGTTACATTAGGAGATGTGTGTGTGTGTGCGTGTGTGTGCATATTTCCATTCTAGGGCGTAAGTGGCTGGCAAGGCTCGACTAAGCAGCCTGAGAGGTCAGACACATGGGTGGGTGTTGTTGAGGGTTGGAGATAGTATGTTATTGTTTAGAGAGTTTGTGAGTCAGCTATACCAAGTATACCATCCTTTCGGGTGGTGGCCGCTGCGTGCTAGTGATGGAGGTGTTGAGGGACGTCCGATGTATCAGTCTGGCCAGCTATGTGTGCACTAGGCCGGATGTGCTTAGCCGTAGGCGTATTCTATCATGCATGGATGCTTGACCATGCCTGTGGCCTGTGTCCACGCTAGTGGTGCGTGCTATACGTACCGTAGATTCGAGAGTCCTGTATATAGGGAGGGAGGCCTACACCCAACAGAGATCTAAGAAGGAGGCCAAGGTCAGCCAGATTCGAGAGTCCTGCATGGTGGGAGAGGCCCACATCTGACAAAGCAATTGAGTACAAGGCTAAACAAGTTTGAGCCCACCTTAACAGTGCAATTTGAGAAGGAGGCTAAGAGAATCCTTGAGTAGCAAGTCCCGGGTGTCCCCTGCAGTAAACTATCTGGTCAGCGAGATAGGCAAGGAGAGGGAGAGGTGGCCGAGAATTTATTTTATTTACATTGTTTTGCATTGGTGTTTTGTAATGTGTCATTTTACAATAGTATTTTTCAAAGTATCCTTGGAGTACATGAATAACAAAGAGATGAGCAGTACATGCAAACTCTCAGGCAGGGAACAGGTAAGGTGCATTCCTATTTGACCACCATACATCAGACAAGCAAGGCAGCATAAGTACAAGTCTGAAGGGGTACAGGTTGGCTGCCAAGATGGAATGTTTCAGTACTGGGTGGCATGACATTGCCAACCAAAAGCCTCAGAGTGTGGACTAGGTGAACACAGTGGGGTAAGAAGACTAGGGGGCTGAGAGATATGGGGCTGCCTGTGTTCAAGAACAAATCCGTGTGTAACGCCACTCCCTCAACAGTACCACAGCCCACGGGACTGTCAGGCTCCCTGCTCAGGGAACTCCCAACGGCCCTGGTTGCAGGGTGGGAGCGGGGTGTCAATGCAGTGCGTTAGGCCATCTTTTTGTCTTGTGCATCTTGGCATATAACCCTTTTCATTGCCATCCTTCCGCCAGAGCTGGAGGCACCCAGGGACTGGGAGTTCCGGAACATCCAAGAGACCTCCCTCGTGGTCAGCTTGTCTCCCCCCTACATGGCCTTAGACTCCTTCAAAGTTTCCTACCAGCTGGCGGACAGTGGTAAGTGAGACCTCTGGTTCTAGACCATTACTATAGGCCTTCATATCCCGTCCCAGCTCTACCCCAATAGCAGGTTTCTCCAACTCCTGCCCTAGGGGGCACCAACCGCACAAGCTTTTCAGTCTAATCACTCTGCCATGTAAATAGGTTCCCTATAGCTTTACTGTATTCAAATGGATGTTGTGTAGATACCCTGAAAACATATAAGTTTCACTCTGCTAGACCGGATTTGGTGACGCCCACCCTCCATACCCCTATGCATGATTCTAATGGTAACTGAAGTCACTCTCTCTTCGTCCCCCATCCTCAGCCCTTTATCTGTAAACACTCTCCAATGCAATACAATGCAATGTATTTTCCTTTGTAGCACTTAAAAGTGCCTGTGCTCTTCATAATGTGCCCAGGCCCTGTGCAGTGGTAAAGATGCCTCTCTACCCCCACTCCCCGGGGCCCACTGTGTTGGCTTTTGATTCACTGTGCAAGGTCGCGCAATATGTTGCTTCTTTTTACCATCACGCATCTGGGGTGGCGAGGGTGAAAAGATTCCCAACACCAGCATTGGTGGCCTACTGTAGTGGATGGCGGAACGGCTTAAGTTGTGAACCCCCCCCCCCCACACCCACCAGTGAAGGTCCGTGAGGTTGAGGGCCTGTGTGCTCCACTTTCTGTCTGCTTGGATCTCCTGCCGGCTTATGGCCGAAGGGCCACATTGCTAAAGAGGTTTGTGTTGTTCGACAAGTCTTCTTGTGTGCTTAATGGTGTTACGTGCTTGTGAATAGATATTGTGCTGCCTTTAATCCAGCACTACATTGAGTGCCCTGTGCAAACATCAGCAGGTCAAAGTTGCAAAATCCAAAGGGCATAACACAGCATTTTATAATTCCGATGTTGCTAAAAGGAGTACCATTGGGCCTGCTAATAGAACATTTTATTTAAGGTGTGCAGTATCCACTAAGTGGCCATTCATTTTGGTATGCGTTGTCCTGATTCTGGATTAATGCTTTTCAGGGGACCCCCAGAGCCTCAGTGTGGATGGAAAGAGTACCAAAGTGCCTCTCGGGGGGGCTCACGCCAGGCGCCCGCTACGAGGTGAATGTGATGTCCATAAGAGGGTTCGAGGAGAGCAAACTCCTGACGCAAGTGCTGCGAAATGCAGGAGAAGGCGTAGTGTGTAGTGGTGCTGGGGAGAGGAGAGCCCTGGGCGAGGGGCTCCACCTAGGACCTGACCCGCTGTGCTGGGAGCCAAGCAGCAGTGGAGGCAGGCATTGTCTCGTGGATCCGACCTAGTGCTGAGTGTGTGCCGTGCATATATACATCCAACAGCAGCATTGCAACTGCTGTGATCTTGATATCTGCACCAGTTTCCTGCGTTTGGGCCGGCTCCATGCCCCCCCCCCACCCTCTCTCCTTCTGATGGAACACGCTGGGGGCGAGTGGCAGATAACACAGCATGCACAAATCAAATGTCTATGATAATGTATATATTCCACATTTTTAAAAAACCAACAGCAGCAGCGGTCCACGGCAGCATTTATCTACTTACTTTTGGTCAGATGATGAGTGAGTCTCCCTCCTCGAATGAGTTGCGGACGGCTCTGCTCCCCTTGCCGACTAGGGCCTTGGGGCTCAGGGGCTGGAGTCACAATAGCCAAGTAGCAGCAGGGCAGGTGAGGCAACTCCAAAAAACAGGGCTGACACCGCTTGTCGCCTGTCTTCTCCCCCTGTCGAGTCGACTACTAGGCCAGCCACCCCTGCCTGCTGCAATCACACAGGCGTCTCTCTCCAGGCCAAGGTTCCCAGGCAGCATGTGCTCTGCTCAAGTGTGGCACCGCGCCCAGCCAGCTCCCTGACAGAGCCAATGCGTGTGACTGGCAGTGGCAGCCTGGCGCGTGGTTGGCGGAACTCTGGAGCAGTCAGTCTCGTTAATTGGCTGCTGGGTCTGGGGCCTGGGCTTCGGCTAAGCGAGCTCACGCATCCCTGGGCCATGAAGTGTGAAATACAACTCGTCGTTACTCGACAAGTCTTGAGTGTACAGGGCAGACCCCTGCACCTCCCCATTATGCTGTGTGATGCAGATGCACTTAACCTTTGTTTGGTATCTTCTCAGTTCTTCTCTCTCAGCCAGCAAATGAATAGAAACTCACCTCGCACAACATGACACCCCCTGGCCCAGGCAGCCCTGAGGCACCCCCTGAGCGCAAGGCCTGGGGCAGTTTGCCCTCCCTGACCCCCCCCCCCACCCCCTCGCGACGGCCCTGCCACAGGTAGCCTGGCTTCTGTTGGCATGTGCCAGATCAGACACTAAGTTAGCCATGATTATGGATGCAGAAGCATGAGTGGCGGCATAATCGGTACACAGAATATACATATGTTATGTTATTTGAACTTCTAAAGTGCACTGTCACCAGAGGTATCTTGGTGCTGAGGAGGAGATGAGGAAGAACAGCCAACAAAGCCACATAGAATTAAAATAACAAGGTCTTCAAGGATTTTCTAAAGGCTAAATGATTGGATATAGCCTTGATCGACGGGGGTAGGTGTTTCCACATTTGAGCTGCCACAATCAAAAAGAACGGGCTCCAATGCATTTGCGGCGGTAAGAAGGAAATACCAGCAGTTCTGCTGTGGAGGAGTGAAGCATACGAGCAGGATGATAACGAACAAACTTAAACTGAAGGTATTCTGCACCCAGTCTGTGGAGAGCTCGATGAACAATGACTTAAACTCAATTCTTCGACTGACCGGAAGCCAGTGCAAAGCACGTAGCACCGGGGAAATATGGGCTCCATAGGGAGATCCAGTGGCAACACGAGCTGCCAGATTTGGGAGGCACTGAAGCCGCTGGACTAAGCCCTTAGGTTGCGCCAGATACAGCGAATTACAGTCATCCTGGCAGCTAAGCACCATGGCTGCAACAACTGGAGGATGAAGAGTAGCAGGAAGAAGCAGTAGAACCTTTTTCAAAATTTTAAGATGGAAGTGGCCTTTCTTGAACACAGCAGAGACCTGGTCGTGCATTGAAAGAGAAGCAGAGAGAATAACACCAAGGTTCCTAACCTTTGTCACAGGAACCGGCAGAGAGCCAAGAGAAGAGGGCCAGAACGAGGACACTCAAAGTGAAGGATCAGGGGGAGCACCAACCACCAGCACCTCTGTTTTGTCTCCATTCAGCTTCAGCCAGTTCCGCCTCATCCACTCACCTACAGCAGTCAGGCACTGGTGGAAGCGCGACGACACCTCAGTAGGAGCTAGGTCCAAACGGATTAGGAACTGGGTGTCATCGGCATAAGAATAGCACCTGACGCCGAGGCAGCGTATGAGGCAGATAAGAGGCCAGATGTATATATTGAAGAGAATGGGTGACAAGGCGGAGCCCTGTGGCACTCCGCAAGTGACATTAAAGGAGCGAGACAGAAAAGGAGGAAGAGAGCACCTGAGTGCGATCAAACAAACAGGAAGAAAACCACGAGACGTACCATTTAATAAACCGACTGACATCTCTTGCTGGATTTTTAACTTCCTAGCCAGTTGAATAAATACAAATATAGCAATGACTGAGTTTGAAACTGTTGATGTCTTCTTGCTTTTCAACATCTGTGGCCTTATGTTCATTCAATATTCTTGAAACCCCTAGATAGTGTTTGAAACATGTATAAATGCACCGAGAACAAATGTAAATATTACCTTTCACCTAATAAATAAAAATGGAGCTCATGCAACACATGTGCCTTCAAACTGTTTTTGGGCACAGTCACTAATTATTGCCTGGTAATATACCAATTCCCACTACCAAATGCAGAGTTTGACCTTAATCTGTTAATTTATGTAAATTGAATTGAACAGGTGTCATTGCATAGTGAGCTTGAATGTATTTCTTTATTTCAGGTAGCTAAATAAAAAGTTAATACATTTTCTTCAAGAGAGTTCAAAGCAAATGTTTCTTGTTGATCTGCCATCTTGTTCTCTTTCACTTCGACTACGGCAAATGTTCTGCCATCTTGGGTCTGATGATGTTTTCGTTCCAGCCATTCGTGAACCTGGAAAGTGAGAAAGGTATCAACATGTACTCCAGAAGAGCCAATGTGATTTTTCAAGTATCTTTTTTCTGAATGGTCGCCATGACAATGATGAACAATGAGCATCTATTTATACTCACAAAAAGGTGTTTGACAACGCTAGGTTTCTTCAGGTGCTTTAGAAGCAAAAATGACTAGGCATTGTTCGGGGTGGATAATGGTGTTGAATGAGTCCCAAATATTCCACAATTGGTGCTCCAGTGGTGCAGTCGTCACAAATCCCTTTCTAATAAAATGAATGTTCAATCGTCTGCATAATTAGCAGAGCAAATCCTGACATGATTGCAGCTCTAGACACAGCACTGTTGAGTTCTGCAGGGTACTGAAGACCGTCCTTGTCTTTTTGCTGCCCATCACACTGCTTTCCTGCTTAAGAAGGAATTCTTCTCGGGGTCAAGTCTACCTGTCCATGTGTCTATTATGATATTGGTAAATTGAAAGAATTACAACAGTAAATCTACCCTTTTCCATTTGAGTGTTCACCTGTCGGAAGTAACAGGTTTTACATATGTATTATTCTTATGGTAATACATGGCCATTGGATTCACTACACCTGATCTAAATGCACGCCTGGCAAGTACTCCCCTGAAGGCAGTTTTCATGTGTCCCCATTCCTGAAGTGTTTTGCAGGTGTGGGATGTTGCTACCAAAGCTCCCACATGCGGATAAAGGCATGGATTGGAAGTTATTTTCCCTTAAAAAGATTGGCAAAAAACTCTCTAAAATGAATTGCAAGGGGAATCCAATAAGAATGAAATAGAAACCTGCCCGTAGCTGCACCCTTTCACGAAATGGTCTGCGCTATGCTTTTTTCTTGTATTTCCTATTACTAGTATTGTGCACAATATAATAACATTGACTAATAGTTCACTGCTTTATGCATCTATTTATTTTTATATTTATAGCGGCACACAACGTCCAGAGGCATCTAAGCGCTAGTTAGTTAAAATGTGACTAGCACAGTCCATAAAGTTTGTTTGTTTGTTATATATGATTTATAATGCGCAAACATACCCTCGGGTAACAGGGTGCAGCAGTTGCATGTATATGCAAAGCTTAGTTACAACAGCATAATTATATACATACATACAAATATAAGTACACGATATATAAAAGATAAAACCTATTACGGACAGATAGTATAGGCGCAGGAGTGTAGTGATGCAAACATCTTACTGGCATTGGTAGTATATACAAGTGTAGGTGAAGTAAGGTGGGTATGTACAAATAAACAATAGGGAGGAGGGGAGGTGCTCCTCACCGTAAAACCTGGCTACTTGTTACATTTAATGATCATTCACTTTCAACCAAAGGATAGTGTTAGTCCAGAAGTTTTGGTAGGGAAGGTCAGTTCTCAGAGTGGGAGGTAGGGAGTTCTATAGTTTGGCTGCTTTCACTGGGAAGCTGTTGCTACCTATTGTGGAGCAATTGAATTTGTATTGGTGCACAGAAAAAACACATGACCATTTCATATGGTAACCTTTCTTTTGGTCGCATAAATTCCATAATATTACCTAAAAACTTGCCATAAACCATTGGTGCCATAACCATAGGTCCATACCATTACCAATTAAAACTTGCCACCAACAACATTGGCACCATAACCTAACATTGCTTTAATTGGCTCTTTGCCACATATGGCTAAAAAAAACAATTGCCCACCCTTGGGCAACACTAATGCCTACACTTTTGGCACACACCAATAACTACTTTGGCACCAATCATGAAACACCAAATGCATGACCGCTATAGAGCAACGCACGTGCCAACACTTTGGCACAAACAACAGGAAACTCCTTTCCCAAAAGCATGTACATTGAGTGCCATATAAGAAGCCATCAAAAACTAAAACAAAATGCCTGCAGATGAGTGACCTATGTTTTCTTACATCACATTACCAAAATGACGCATTGTCTTCATTTTCCAAATACTTTGCATCACTTTTAATATAAAGACTTTGCATTTTTTTTAAACAAAATTGCAGCAAGTGATGGCCTTTGCTTTTCCAATATTAAAAGACGTTGCATGAATTCATTACATGTTGCTCTCAACTACTTAATATATCCTATTAAGCAGAAGGACGATGTCACACAAAAAGAAATTGTCAGGCACATAAGGCAAAACATTTTGAGTTCAAGGTCAATTACATTTTCTGATGTGCGATAGGCAGAAACACTTCCCTGAAAGTCCGATCGGACAAAATTGTAGCTGCTAATGGAAAGAAAACACCTGCGACCTTCATGTTGAAAGCCTTGAAATCCCTCATGACACGCAAATGTGTGTTTCCGCTCTAATTTTCCGACTGACAGAGGGAGAACCTTGGCACTCATAGCATCACATTCTAAATGGAACACACCACACCAAACATTCCAGACTCAGCTTCACACATACATAGGGAATGGCAACAGACCCAGGATAGGTTGGAACATAACACTATGGCCTCGGTTGAAAAGTGGGCAGCCGATGCCAAATGTTCGCACAGGACAGTGCGATCCACCAGATCAAAGGCCGCTGACCAATCACGGAGGAGTAGCATGGCAGTGTTCCCCTTGTCGTTAAGCTCGTCAATCTGTGCTTTGAGATCAATTAAGGCTGTCTCTGTGCCATGTTTTGGTCTAAACAAAGATTGGCGGGCACCTAGAAGCTGGTTACATTCAAGATATCGCTGGATTTGTAAATAAGTTACTCTATTATCTTAAGAAGGAAAGGTACCATGGTAATCGGCTTGTAGTTGGTAGAAATAGAGAGGTCTAGTGTTTGCTTCTTGAGGAGAGGTAAAAACCATGATTCTTTTAAGTTGCTCGGGATGGTTGGTGTTGGTCGAGAAGGAGGCATTCATTAGTTTAGATATGAAGGGGGCTAAATCCCTTGCCACATCCTTAATTAGTTGAGCTGGGCAGTTGTCCCCCCTGCAGTTAGAGGGTTCGAGGGATGCAATGATCTTTTCAGTTTCCTGAATAGATACTTTGGCAAATTTGAATGGGTCAAGGCCTGGTGAGTTTGAAGTAGGGCTGGAGAGTGGTGTTATGTTAGAGGTTAGGGAGGCTTTTTTATGGAGATTTTGGTCTGGAGTGTTTTTATTTTATTAGCTAGAGCATTTTGGATGTCGGTGCACCATTGTTTGTTTTTTTTAGGTGTGTTGTCGGGTGGGGGTACGGGGATTCCAACTCTCTTAGGATAGTAAATAGTTCCTTGGTGTTGGAGCTAGCATTGCAGATCCTTTCATTGAATAGATTTTTTTTGTCGAGTAGGATTTCTTTTTTGTAGTTGTTAGAGAAGAGTTTAAGTTTATTTTCAACAGACGGGGTGTGCCGCCATTGAGATTCTAGTTTCCTTTTTTGCATTCTTAGTTTAGTTTTTAGATGAGGGGTGAACCAGGCATTAAGGTGTGCTTGTGTGCTTTTTCGTAGTTTCAGGGGAGCAAATGGTATATTGTAAAGCTTTCTTCATAGCATTATTGTAGCTCTCCACGAGTGGCAAGAGGTTATCCAGTGTGATATTTTTTTTTTTAGATCTGGTGGGTAGGGGTGGTGCCATAACTTTGTCTTTGGTAATCTGTTTATCTAGTGTTAATGTAAAATCAATAAGGTAATGGTATGTCCAATGTTGAGGGGTAATTTTGGCTATAGTGGTATCACAGTTCAAGGTGGCAACCCAGTCGAGGACCCTACCTTTTTTGTGTGTTGAGGTGAGGATTTTTTGGGTTAGGCCATGTTCTGCTAGCATAGTGGCTATAGTTTGGGCTGGTTTGTTGTCAGGGTCATAAAATCCTAAGTTAAGGTTGCCTAATAGTAGGAGTTGCGAGGAGTCTTTAGTGTTGTTAGCTAAAAGACTAGATAGATCTTCTTCGAAGGAAACAATGGGTCCAGGTGGCCTATATATTAAATAGATAGTTAGGGTGTTGCAATTGGAGACAGGCAATTT
Organism: Ambystoma mexicanum; assembly: GCF_040938575.1. Classification (NCBI taxonomy): domain Eukaryota; kingdom Metazoa; phylum Chordata; class Amphibia; order Caudata; family Ambystomatidae; genus Ambystoma; species Ambystoma mexicanum. The sequence continues at coordinate 149,961,534 of NC_090927.1, forward strand.
GACTGTGAGCAGTTTGCATGATTTGAGGGGAGGTTGAGCTAGTAATCTTAAAGCAAGGTTACTTTTCTCTATAATGACAAGAGCGCCTCCTCTGCTGTTAGGTCTGTCCATTCTGATTAATTGATAGTTTTCTGGAATGGGAAGGGAGAGCGCTGGGCCTGCTGCTTCGTGCAACCAAGATTCAGTGACTGCCAGAAGGTCAAGGTCATCAGAAGATAAGATGTCAGATATTTCAGTGGCATGGGCCACTAAAGATCTGGCGTTGATCAAGGCTCCAGATAGGGTGGTTGTGTAAGGCACATTCTGGAGTTTTACTGGAATGAGTTTAGGTTGGTGAGTGTGAGCGCAAGGTGTACTTAGCTAGGGGAGTGACTCAAGGTGCCGTGAAGTGGCTTTATGTTGGATAGTAAAGGCCTTGTCCATATAGCCTGTAGGCTCATAAAGGTGGGGTAGTCTAGCTCGGAGTCTACTATTTTGGTCCAAAGTGGGGCAAGGAACCTGTTCAGAGAGGGACATGATTAAGCCGATTAGTAATAGGGTCAGGCACAGCAAAGAGATCACCCGAGTCTTACAGAGACACATCGTTGAGGCACAATTAATGGGCTCCTATGAGCAGACAGAGCACATGGTGGAACAATATATGGGCTCCTATGAGCAGGCAAAACACATGGTGGCACAATAGATAGGCTCCTATGAGCAGGCAAAGCAAACGGTGGCACAATAGTTAGGCTCCTATGAGCAGGCAAAGCAAACGGTGACACAATAGATGGGCTCCTATGAGCAGGCAAAGCAAACGGTGACACAATAGATGGGCTCCTATGAGCAGGCAAAACAAGTGGTGTCTCAATTATTGGGCATCTATGATCAGGCAAAACAAGTGGTGGCACCAATATCACAGTAGGCTAAATGTGAGATATTCATGGTAGAGTACAATGGCTAGGGTTTAGAGGCACAGGGGCACAGAGTAACACCAATATCACAGTAGACTTAATGTGAGATATTCACAGTAGAGTACAATGGCTAGGGTTCAGAGGCGTAGGGGCACACAGTAACATCAATATCACAGTAGGCTAAATGGGAGATGTTCACGGTCAATGATCCCTCTAATTTTTTGGGCTATGTGCTCCAAAGAATAGTTGTGTGCAGGCTGTTTTTCAGTCACGTGCGCAACCGAGTGATGCGCTGCCGGTCCGGGGGTGGTCGACGGCGGCGCAGCGTCCCACCAGTGAGCAAGGCTTAGAGATCAGATTCCACAGTGTGCAAGCGAGGAATGCGAATTTTGCGGCACAACAAGCTCTACTTCAAGGGACATGTGGGTGCTCTATTCTCCTCCCAAGACTTTAGCTCATCTGAAATTGTGTCCTTTTACATCTCTAAACATTAGCAAAATCTTTTGTTTCATGATGGGTTGGTACAAGAACAGAGGGGTTTATGAAGTGGAACACAGATTCTGCCTCACAAATTAATATTAACACAGCATTGGCTTCTCCATTCTCAGTTCACTAAATGTACGGAATATAAAGGAAATGCTTTCTATTTTCTATTTGTTTAATGAAATAAACAGTACATGAACATGATTAATGACAAAGACGACTTAATAGAAGGGGGGTATGAATGGACATTGGACTCTGACAGTTAAATAAAAAGCACTGAATCATGTGATCATGTAATCTCAGATGACTGTCCTGGAAGTTAACCCGACAGTCTCAGTCTGCCAAGAAAAGGATGACTATAAGACTACGAGTACAGCATCATAAGAGGACTGCAACCAAATCAGAGGTCCAGCAAGAGGCAACAATCTAACAAGGAAGGGTTTATATTATGTTTACTATTTTATTCAACATGAACAATACATATAAAGATGAAGGAACTGGGGGATCGGATTCATGGGGGACTCTGGCACTGGTACAGTGCACTAGCAGCCAAGTAGCACATAACAAAATTAATTGTTTTACAATCAATAAAGAAAATAAATTAAACTATTATATAAATAATACAGAAAACAAACATTTTTCCTCACATAACAGGACAGAGAGCACCACCAGTTGTGCCATATATTGTAAGCTGATGATTTGTTAATACAATAACAAATACAAATCTAAAAATGTTCATTTAAATGAAGGGATATGTAAATGGCATACATACCAATTGCTGTTCGTTAAAGTTGGAACATTTCAAAAGCATAAACAAGTTTCCATTGAAAGCTTCTTTCTAATATGCTTTTGTTTTTAAAAGTCAAAGTTCTCTCTGGTGAGCAAAGCATCAATAAGCTGTAGCTCTAAAAGCCACAAAGTGAGAAGTCAGGCCAAACAAAGTGTCAGCAATGGCATTGATGAGAAGTTGACGGTGTCTGTCTGTGGTTATCTACACTTCAGTGGTGCTGCCACTTTTGAGCTCCTGTCAGACTCCCCCTGAGTCACATGCTTCTCTCTCCTGTCTTTGCCGCTCTTCCAGGGCTGATACACATCATCACGATTTACTTCATTGTGTAATAGTTACACCTTCGTTCGCATGAGCATGTCAAGGTGACGTTCTTCCAGTCGATTCCTTGATTTGGTCTTAATGCTGTTCATGAGACTGAACCCTCGCTCACACTCTGCGCTTGAGGCTTGAAATGTGGCGCAGATGTCCATGAGCTGTGCCACTACATTGTACTCCGTGGCATGTTAAAGTGTGAAATATACCATGTCTTGAAAACATTTTAAAGAACCACACTTGTTCCTCTCTGCTACCACGTACTTTAAGGCATTATACTGCGTAACAATGGAATCCTCCGCAAGCATGGTAGGGTCTTATTCTAAACAGTCCACCTCCTTACAATCTAAAATGTCTTTGTATTTATCAACAAGATGCTTAACATTTTCTATTCCAAAGTCCAAGCTGCATTATTGAGTGGCTAGTGAATCAAAATTGGCCCAGTCCTTCAGTTTGTTTCTGGAAACCTTTTCTCCATATGCTCACACACTAAGCCAATAAAACTCAGAATAGATGCAGTACTGAAGTCCTTTTCATTGTCAGAGTATGTTGAGATTAGATCTCTTAAAGTGCTGCTCCAGAACACTTCCTGACCAAGGTACTGTCCCCTGATCTGATTAATCTTGCCGCGTGCAAACTGCATGGCTTCAATTGGGGTAAGACTGCTTTTTTGGAGTAACTTGGACAAGTCGGCTAGATCGCAAAGAATATCATTTGACACTGCCAAAGAAATGTGATAATTGGGGTCAGACAGTATCTTGAAACAGTATTTCTCTATAGGATCATTTTCCTCCTTCATTTCCTTATCAAAGTATTTTAGCAACACCTCATAATTGCGCATTAATGCATTCACTGTAAAATGCCTTGATAACCACCTCACTTCATTGAGGGGTCGAAATGATAAAGCATCACATTCAATGACGGATGCCATTTCTTCAAATTTTGATTTTCTCAATGGAGATCTGCAAAACACAGAATAAACAGTTTTTAGCAAGGTTTCTACTTCCCTAATCATTGGCACCTTCTTCCAAGCATCCCCAATGCCCAATTCTTCACGGTGAGCTACACAGTGTTGCTCAATTAAATGTGGAACAGATTGTTTAAGCCTTGTAGCAACACCATTGTTTTTGCCAAGCATAACAGATGCACCATCTGATGTGAACATCACCATGTTCTGCAGATTCAGACCATTGGCAGAGTAAAATTCAGTAATTGCTGAAGTGACAGCTTCCGCATTGCAGACGTTAACTTGACAATCCCACCAAACACAGTTTTTTACATTGAACGTGGTGTTGTTGGTGCAAGAGATCTGATTTTATAGTAAATAACTAGCATTTTGCTGACTGAAATGTCAGTGATTTCATCAACAATCCGTGTGAAATGGAGCATTGCGAACTTCTGCCAAGATTTCTGATCTTATTACGCTGCTGATGGACTCCAGGAATTCAAACGCATAGTTTTTACTTTTCCAGCTATCTGGTATTTTGGTGTACTGCGCTATGTGATTGTGGATTTCTTGCACCGATAGCATGGAAGTGTTTAATTTTACAGCTAACAAAAGATTGTGCAGTAGAACTTTCACCTCTTTAGGCTTGGACCGTTGTCGCTCTTTTGCCTGAGAGCCTGTACAGCAGAGGCATGAACTTTTCCAACTAAATGGCGTTTCATGTAGTCCAATTTCCACCCATCGGCCCATTTCTTTCCTGTAGAAAATTCTCCAGTAACTTTAGCTTCCGCACATACTCTGCAAATCAGGCCCACATCAACATTGTACTGAAAAATCTCTTCAAGTCGCACATGTACCTTATCTTGTGATTTCTGGGAGTCTGTTTCGACTATTTCCTTTAACCAATCTTCTTTGAAAGTAGCGCAACATTTTTTCTTAAGTGGTGAAGCAGCTGCTGCAGCACTCCCTTGCCCTTCCTTTGATGAAGACTTGGATCTTCTGAAGTTGAAGAGTTATCCATTATCTGGTTAAACAAGAAATCGTATTTATTTGCATGGAAACAAAGTGCTGTGCTTCTGCTGTCTATGTGCTAGTGGAGAACTTGTATTCATCACACCCCAGGCCAAGGCCAGATGCCTTTTATGCCTGGCTATTAGCTTGCATCTTGAATTGTTTACCCACAGGCAGCCACACAAGTACAAGTAGCAAAATGCTTATCTAATATGAGCTACAGAACACTTGATGACTAAATGAGCAGCTTACACCTCCGAGTTGGACTCGACTGACTGCCCATAACAAGCTGGTCTAGGCAAGCACTGTGGTATGTGTTCCAAGGCTGGCTAGAACTGCAGTACCACTGCCTCTTGCACTTGAAAATGTCTAATGTTGGTTGTCCTTCCAGACCACCACACATCATATACCCATGTAATTTTTCTGCTCCCGGCCCACGTGAGGGACTGTCAGTAGCCCCACTCCCCCCTCCAGGCCGGCTCTCAGAGTTTGGGGGATATATTCCACAGTCGTTAAACATCCTGCCCTGCCCATGCCCAGCCAGTATATATATCTTCTGGTGTTTTCTCCAAGGACAACTTAAAATTCTTCTTCTTTTATACAAATCATTTCTATTGCTGCTGTCACTTTGGGGATGACATCATGGGCTGTAGCTAGGTGGCGCATTGTACAAGTGGGCAGGTTGAGATTCAGCCCTCCCCCTCCCTCACCCCCTGAAATGTTGGGTTATGTTGATGACATTACCTGCCTGACATACACTACGGACCCTTCGGCAGGCAGGGCACAGACGAAAAACGGTGCTCGCCGCAGCTGCACAGTTAACAAAGGCTCTGCAATTACTAATGTAAAGGGTTCATTGTTAACTTAGCAACCCCATTTATATGCATATGTTTTTAGGCAGTTGATGGGGTTAGTACTTGCATGTCAGACTCGGGGCAGGGAGTGATTAGAAGGGTACTAAGGGGCAGGAGACAGCTCATTCTCACAGCACTCCTTAACTGTGTGGTTTCAGATGTGAAGGAGAAAGTTAACTGCTAGTAACATTGAAGCTGCCCTAGAATAGTCTCATTAGAATGTGCGAAGAAGTTAGAGGACCCCACACAAGTAAGTTTGCTCTGACCCCACAATCTATGAAGTTGGCACCTGACCTCTCCCACATTTAAAGGGTTAGACCTCCTCCCCCCAACATTTTGACTTAGGTGCACCCCTGCCTCCTTGTAGATCGCTATATGCAATAACAGCAGGTCCAGATCCATATTGTCAAATAACTGTGAATGCAAGGAAACGTCCAAGGCCAAATGATAATGTTATTGTATAGCACTTACGCTGAAGCTCTTTTTTATAGAACAAATATGCATACAATATCACCCAACCTGTGTTGGTACTCATTTATCGACCTCAGAAGGATGAAAGGTTGAGATGGCCTTACTGGGAGTCGAATCTGCAGATCACACACACATCACAGCAGCGAGCGCTCAACCCACTGAGTTATCATATCGGCCATAGTAAAATGAGCAATTAGTGGACTGGATACCATTAAACTGGTAACTGAGATTTAACAGCAGACCAGTTAAGTTAATCTGGGTTTAGTGCGCTTTACAAATTTCACAATAAACTAGTTAAGTCAGCCCGCCACCAGCAGGCCAATCGTATGCGCCACCTCAGGGGGTTAATTTGGGCTACACGGGGGAATCCGACGTGGGTCCACACACCTGGACCAGCAAAAGGAATGATATCAAAAACATGGAAGAGGGCTGCACCACTCTATGTAGAACACTGCGGGCTGCACAATGTATGAAGTTCCTTGACTTTATAGTGAGTAGAAGAGATATGGTTGCTCTGTCAAGGAGTCAGTTATGCCACCTGCACAGTATTGGGTAGAGCCCAGACTCATAGATGCCTTGTCTTGGAAACCGTCATACAAAACAGGCAACAGTGTCCTGCCTATGAATGCGGATGATATTTATAACCAGAGTAAAATGTCAATGATTTCGCTCGACATTCTGATTAAACATTGCAGGCAGCAATCATTCCTTTCATCCAGTACTACAGACAAGCATCAAACCGAGGGGAACGCTCCCTGGAAAGGCCACTGTGCTGATGCCGTGTAATTTCCCTCAAAAGCGTCCCGGACTGCACATTTCTCTAGAGGCATTATTGAGTCTGCGCCGCGGCGCTCTATTATCCCACAGGCTAGTGACCTTCCACACACCAGGTCGGGTGCAGAACAATCATGTGGAAAGCACAGAATGGCTCTGTCTCTGTGAGGATCCACACATATCCCCAAAATATGAACGCAAATGCACCCCAAGCTCGCCCAACCAAAAGGAGAGCTGGTGTTTTGCCTTCTTCCTCGGGTGGTTGCACAGATGTGATGGCAAGAGATGATGTCATTGGGTCAGAGTCTTGGCATAGTGTGTGCTGGGCGGTGGCAGCCGGAAGTGGGGCCAGGTGCATAGGTGCAATGCCTGTGGGAGTTTACATGGGGCTGTGAAATCCTCAGCCGCTGGAAGGGGTTTACCGTCCAGTGATGACGACGCCGCCGCCGCCGCAGTGCAGGGGCACGACAGCCATTATATGTTCATAAGGCCTCGAGTCCAAGCAAACATGCGATGGAAATGGCTGAGCATTTAGACTGGAACCTGCATTCAAGGAGCAAAAGATGTAATGCTCTGGTGATAACTTGTGGTAAAAGGGAACATAGACATGGGGAGAATTGACGAGGCCCATTTTCTGAAACTGAAATCGAAACTCAAGTGCACACCATTTCTAACATGTGCTCCATTATCCGGCCTCGGCTACTTGCTCTTGGTACTCCCATGAGTAACAGCAGCCTCTGCAGCTTTGCAATCACACGGCAGCTGTAGCACCTTTGGTAAGTCGTACAACCATGAAGATTTTAATAAAAACGCCTGCTTTTAGACAGTATTTGAGACAGAGTATAATACCATAGTTCCCAACCTTTTGTGTCACATCACCAGCCACGGAGACGTTTGACAAAGGGGCCAGGTGATGAATACACCAAAAACGGAAAAAAGCAAAGAACAAGGGAACTTAGCCAGAGGGCACGAGGGAGTAACACTAAAGGGACAGAGAAGAGAACAGATGTGGGAAATCTGCACAGGCCAACTCCATCGTACAAAGTTTGATGGTTTTTTTATAATTCAGGAGACCTACATTCGAAAAGTCTCAAATACACCCAATGGGACAAGTTAGGAGAGACACGAGAGAGGGAAAGCAAACGAGAGAGATAGAGAGAGAGAGAGAGAGAGAGAGATACAAGTGAAGGAAAGGGAGAGGGACTGCTAAAACTAGCCAGGGAGAAAGGATAACAGAAAGGGAAATGAAAAAGATTGACCAAACGTCAGAGAAAACGAACATTGGCAGTGCCAGTCACCGGTACCCGGAGCTCACACTCAGACCTGCATTATTGTAGCTTAGCAGCACCCCCAGACCTCGGCCCCGGGCTGCCCATACTCCCACTCCCAGAACTTCCAAATCCAAACTTAGCCCGCCCGCCGCGCCACCTATATAGCTATTTTTACCTACCTTAGGCTAGGTGGCACGTGGCGGTGCACATATGGGGCTCGCAGCTCTCTTCACGGGGGTGGGGTGACGGCCGCGGGTCACACAAGCTGCAGTAGGTGGTTATCATGCCATGTTCTTTCTGGAGAGGAGCGCCTGCTACCTTTTTAAAATATTTAAAACAATCTGGTTTTAGGTCAGGCCGAGGGACTGAGAGCGTCCTGGTCTCTGTCCAAGATGACATGGCCGGATTGGTTGATTGCTCCCTGTACCTTTCACAGGTGGGAAATATCCATTTGCATATCAGTCTTTGTCCCGCCCACGTGGGCAGTCCAGCAACGAAATTCTATGTACCACCAGCAACCCCATACACGTGTTTCAGCCTTGTTGGGCCTTATCAGTGAGGTGAAGCTGTGCCTCTCTGATTGTGCAGGATCGAAAAGCTCAGTAGATTCCATATAAGCACCTGTGCTTCAAGAAGTTTCATAAAGAAAGGGAGAAGTGAGATGGGGCGATTAATTAGAAGGAATCAGAGGGTCAAGTGAAGGCTTCTTAAGAAGAGGAATGACATTCACAGCCTTAATCTCTGGTGGAATAGAGCCAGATTGGCAAGAGATATTAACTCAGTGATTGCAGACAGCAGCCCAGGGGAAATATCCTTCCTCACAGCGAGAGGAATAATGTCAGAGGGAACCCCTGACCTAATATGTTGGATCGCACTAAGTACCATATCTTCAGGAAAGAGAGGAAAAGTTGACCATCCTTCCGAAGCCATCAGATTTCTGAGAGCTAAGGGTTCAGGCATGGGTGCAGGTATAGGTGTTATCATAATAGCCAGAGCAATATTGGTATGCATAGTATCAATTTAGCAGTAAAATGTTGTGCCAGAAAATCACAAAATACTTGTGAAGGACTGACCGAGGGTGTGAGCGTAACTTCGGAGGAGAGAGAGCTCACCACCGAGAAGAGGGTCTTAGGCTGGCCAAGCGCAGACTGAATTTTCTGAGCATAAAAGGTCTTCTTAGCCACCACGATAGCTGCCGAGTAAGAAGCCACACAGGATTTGTAGAGTGATCTGAGACTGGGATTATATGCAGTCCACCACTTACGTCCAGCCTGGCGGAGCGTAAGGCGATGCGCCTTAAGAGCCTCTGAGAACCACGGTTCAACAGGCAACCTCCGAGGCTGAATGAGCTTAAGAGGAGCCACCTTATCGGCAGCCTCCAGCAGTGACTGCAAAAGCACAGATGGTGTATTTATTAGTAGCTTTCCTACATTTGTCGTTAACCAGTAAGGCCAGATCTGTTAGATCGGCAGAGCGCCAGCACCGCTGCCATTTATTTGGAGGGCAACCTTATGATACATTTGAATCTTTTTAAGCACACATGACACTAAATCGTGGTCTGACCAGAGCACTGGTTCAGCTGGAGAAGAAGTCACGAGAGTTTCATTGGCAAGAACCAAGTCCAGGGTATTGCCTAGTTTGTGACTACTTGGCTGAGCCCTAAATCAACCAAGCTTTCAAAAAAGAGTTTGAGAGCAGGAGTACGAGGGTGATAACATTTCAAATTAAGATCACCCAGTGTAACACAGTGAGAGAATTGGGTGTGAAGGTCAGACACCATGTCCAATAAGCGCTCAAGTAGCCCAACAAAGGAACCAGGGGGATGATAGATAACCAAAGAGTTATATGTGAGAGAAGGGGAGAAAGCGCAGCGAAGAAGTAAGGCTTCCAGGGCAAGAGATTGGGAAAGCTCGAGCCTGGAAATCTTTAAGGAGCATTTAAAGATCACTGCAACACCACATCCTATTTGGGTGGGTGGCGGCGGTCACCTTGGATGATTCCAAAATCGACTGGAATGGCTTGAGTCAAGGCGGGATCTGACGACTCGTGCAGCCAAGTCTCTGTTAGTCAGCCTGATCTAGTGTTCCTATCAGGTAGAAGCTGGTATATGTCAAAACATGAGCATGCAGCGAACGAGTATTCAGAAGCATCAGAGATGCATCACCTGTCTTGAGAGGCTGCACAGGGAGAGGCGGGGATTCAGTAGGCACACAACTAACAGAAGAAACCTGCCACTCAGCTGGTAACTGAGTATTGGAGGGCGCGAGTGCGAGTATTTCATTTATAGTGAAATGAATAAACCCCTGCAGCACGGCACGGGCGGTCAGTGTGGCACATATAAGGCCGAGAGGGAAAAGGAGGGAGAGGTAAAGAACCGCCACCTAAGACTTCCAGCTATTACATAAAAACAGCAGCAGAGTAACAGAATGCCTAAAGCTGCCTATTCGATATAAGATCAGCGCAAAGTGCGTAATAAAAACAAAATTAACTCAGACAATATGGTTTAAAATAGAATAGCAAATTAGCCGTTAACCAAAACGAGGGGCTTTATAATGGCAATCCTACAGAGGAAAGCCTCACCTCACTATTTATGCAGACAATGAGGTGAATGGGTGGCGACACAGTTTCTGAAAGCTAGCCCTAATTGGCTGATCTGATGGCAAGAATACTCTTGAAGACAACACCCACTTTCTGATTTGTCAGAGCTGAGAGCCTCCACCTCATGAAGATTCTTGCATTAATTTTAGCCAATCAAAACTAGCTTTTCCAAATCATCTCCCTCCACCCCCATGAATATTTGCATAAATAGCAGGGCAAACCCTAATTTAATTTCAGTGCTAAACACACAGCCGTTGAGTACTAGAGGATAACTGAGCATAGTTAGCCATTGGAATGAAATCAGAGACACTTACAAAATTAACTATAATTAAGTGAATGATGAAAGCAATTGCACAATTCTTGCTTCTTAGAGTGCCTTAAAGTATGTGTAACCCTGTCAAATCTAGACTTTATTTAATAATTACTTATGACCTGAGTTTTGGTCATTTTTCCGAAGCTAATTCCAAAAATCTTGCATCACATATGCTGCTTTTAGCATTGATCTTGAAAAGATAAATAAAGTGAAAAAGCGAAATAAACACATAGGGCCTCATTACAAGGTTGGCGGTCTGGTAATAACGATACTGGTAAGGGAATAACAGCATCGTTTACCGGACCGGATAATTACAACCCTTCTGGGAGTAGTTACCGGCACTCACCCCTCCATGAGCGGCATCCCTGATGCCGGTAGGAGCCCTGACAGATGCCTGCCGCGCCCTTGACACCGGCATGCCGGAGAGCAGTGCACATTCCGAGGTGGACGTACATGCAAATACCGGTATGAACATACCGGTAACAAGGTCAGAAATGGTGCCTTAAATACCAGAGTTGCAGGACTTGTCTTAACAGAGATCGGGTGAACAGAAACCTGCCAGGAGGTGTACAAAATCAGCACAGGCGGACACTATTGAAACCCAGGCACAGCATAAAGGCAGCCAACCCACACACCACACCCCTCCCAAAGGAAAAATGCTACCACTAGCACTGCTGGAGCTGGAGTACATGCAGGAACAGCTACTTTATGAGGAGGCAGTAGGGCAGGCCATGCAACAAATGCGCAGGAGGAGAAGGATGGCGAGAAGGGCACAGCACATGCCCAATGTGCCGGCCATTGTGCCCTGCAGCCACCCAACAATACACCGACAACGTGTGAGCCCATTTACCCTAACCCCAGTACAAATCCACACCCTCTACCGGCTGGACAGGGACAGCATCACAGCAATAGTGGACCTCATACACAACAACCTCGTGAGTGTCATCAACATACGCACAGCCATCCCCCCTTGCTGAAGGTAGTGTGTGTGCTCCACTTTTTGCGACAGGAACCTATCAGCATACAGTGGCCCAACTGCAGGGGATATCACAACCCTGTTTCTCCCGTGTGCTGATGCAGGTACTTCAGGCACTCCTCAAACATGTACGTGACCACGTCAGCATGCCACGGACTGCAGCTGAGGTAAACGCCACCAAAGTGGCATTCCATGCAATAGCAGGCATGCCGAACTTGATTGGTGTGATAGACTGCACACATGTCAAGCTAGTGGTGCGGCATGCCGTTGAGGTGGTATACCACAATAGGAAGCAGTACCATTCGCTAAACGTCCAGATGGTGTGTGATGCCAGCCAAATAACACACTGCTGTACCAGGTACCCAGGCTCCACACACAATGCAATGGTCCTACGGAACTCGACGCCGCATCGCTACATGGATCGACATGCTGGACCCCATACCTGGCTGTTGGGTGAGGTTGACCACAGTGCCACAAGCATTGACGAGGGGGGGGGGGGTTGTTGCCAGTGCTGGGAACCTGCCTGCTTGATGGGCCATGTGGGGTAATGATTGGGGGTGGGGGGGGGTTTGTTGCCAGTGCTGGGAACCTGACTGCTGGGTGGGCCATGTGGGGTAATGATTGGGGCGGGAGGTTGTTGCCAGTGCTGGGAACCTGCTTGCTGAGTGGGCCATGCTGGGCATGTCAACATATCGCATCAGTGCACCATCCTGGGGCACAGGTGCACACTGCATGAATGAAAACCCTGTGCATCCTGGCAAAACACAATTGTTACAACCATGTTGGTCAAAAGATGCAAAACATCACAGCTACCCTTTCTCATGTCAACATGCAGGTGATGCTGGGTAGGCTATGACCCCAATACGGCGTCCACGTAACCGACATGAAGAGGCGTACAATAAAACACATGCAAAGACTCGCGTGACTATATAACAGCCATTTGGACTACTGAAGAGTTGTTTCCGCTGCTTAAGCAGGTCTGGGGGTGCACTCATCTATGGTACCGAGAGGGTGGGCCATATTGTGATGGTCCGTGCAATGTTGCACAACATGTGCATCCGTCGCAATGTACCCCTGACCCCGGATGTGGACATGCCACAGGATGATGATGATGATGAGGATGCTGGGATCACTCACCATCACCATGGCCATGATGGACAGGCTACACGAGAAGCATTGGTTGCAAATTATTTCTGATGGATCCATCACACATGGGAATGGATGTGGTCACACTGGGTGATATGCACTGTGTAACATTGAATACTTAAACACTCCATAAAAAAATGGCCGGGCAACAGTTTTTTCATGCAACACAAGTGTATTAATGTAAAGTGATTTATGTACATCATGAGACAGGTTGAACATGCACATCTGCCCAATCGTGACCAGTTGAACTACCAACACCAATATGTCCTCAAAATAATCCCCAACACACCCTTTCCCTGTGTACTACATTTACATCCACCCACCCCACAGACAACACCCCAAAGTCCAACTCAAAAACAAACATTGCCCCAACATCCCTTCCCCAACAGATTCCCCCCACCACGCACTCGAGACCAAGGCCTACTTCCGCCCGCTCTCTTCTGCAGGTGGATGGGCCCCCATCTGACGTGTCAACCTTACTGACCGCCGCACGGGGCTCCCATGTGTGGATGGGCTAGGTGTGGCACTGGCAGAATCTATCGGAGGCGCGATGATGTGCCTTTGTTCTGCGATGGCAGTCACAAGGAGGTTTATTGATTCTGCCATGGAGGACATGACCTTGTTGCCCTCACGCACCCTTCTGGCCAGTTGATAGACCGCCTCTGTTGCCCGCCCTAACATCCATGATGTGTTCCCGGTGGTGTCCTGCATGGTCTGCCTCGTTTGTTCTGCCACGGTGATGTATCGGTCTAGTAGGGCATGTGTCGCCTCCTGGCGCTGCTCTGTGGGGGTGAGGCGGGCCTCAATGTTGCGGATGTGGCGTATTCCGGCAAGGGGCATGGGTGGTGGGCTGCAGGGGCCAGGTGGGGTGAATACAGGGTCCGGTTCCTGCTGGTCATTTGCATAACCTGCGGGAGAAGTGGCCTCTGCGGTGCCGCGTGCAGCTGTTGTATGCCCTGTACTCCGCCTGTCTGGAGTATGGTTGGGTGTACCTGATTCCTCCAGCTCATGCATGCTACGTATTGGCGAAAGGGGATCGGGGGGCATGCTTACCGATGGTGATTGTGGCTGATCCGCAGTGTCCATTAGTGATGATGCCGCCACAACTTCTTGTGGCGCTTGCCTCATGCATGGAGTACTGGCCCGGCATGGCACGTCTGCCACTGATGTTTGGCCGTGCTGCTGCTGCTGCTGGCCCTTGCTTGCAGGTGGTGTTGCCTTTTTCTTGAGGCTGGCAGGTGTGCAGGGGTGGCTGGGGGTATGTGAAGTGGAGGCCGTGGACCCATGTCTGCTGTCGCTGCGCCCAGGTTCTTGGATGCTGGGGGTCTTCTTCTGAGTGTTGCGACATGCAGTGGTGGTTGGTGTAGTGGCAAGCTCGCCCTCGCTGTCTGATGTGGTGCCTGTGGGCGACAATGCAGGGGTACATTATTGTTGTGTCATCATCCATGTGACAGCCATCGCACTTACTACAATTTTCTGTCATGTACATCTTCATGCTCATGGTGGGGGCCCCTATCCTGCGGCACACGTGTGGGGGGGAGCAGAGTTGGCACATCCTGATGTGTGTGCACGTTGTGGGATGTGCATGTCGGTTGGGTTGCTGTTGGGTTCCACGAGGGATGTCATGTATGTGCTACCCTGGATTGTGGACGTTTGTGGGCTGCCTGTGAGGGGGAAGTGGTATGCTTGTGTAGTTGTGGTCATTGGTGTGTTGTCAGCGGGAAGGGGTAAGGGGGGGCCTTTGTGGATGGTGGCAATGGTGCAGGGTTCTTGGACTGGGGTTGATTGTGCCATGCACAGGGGACATGTGGGTCTCAGTGTGTTGACGCATGCTGACGGTGTGTCTGTCTGCATTGCATGGGACATGTGGTGTGTGCCTTTGATGCTTGTTGGCATTCTTCATGGTGGGAATTGGTTTCTGTTGAAGGTTCAGGTTGGTCTCTTGCAGGGTGGCAGGTGTCTGGGGACAGTCATGTACGAGACACTATTGGCCATGAGGGGAAAAATGGAGTACATGATATGTTAGTCATGGTCACTCACCTGCTTCTCCAGACGTCGTAGCACCATGCTCTGCATCTCCAACACCCTCTACGCTGTCCATGTCATGATGGAGGCACATTTCTCTTCCCATGTGTGCAGTTTCAGTGGTGAACATCTACCTCCAGTGGCCTGCGCCTGGCTGCGCTCTGCTGACAATAGTTTGTGCACTCTGAGGCGCAGGTCATCCAATCGTTTCCGACAGTCCCTCACAGTCCTCAGTGTTGTGCCCACTGCTGAGACTTTGTTGGCAACTTCAGTCCATATTTATTTCTTGCGCAGCAGTGCAGGCCTGCGCATGTCCCCTCCAAAGACTTCCTCCGCATTTTCCACAAGGGTGTCGGCAAGCATGTTTAGTTCAGGCTCACTGAACCTTGGTTTGGGCCGTCGTATGGTTCCACGTGCTGCAGACATGTTCCTTGATGCTCCTTCACTGAACTACACTTGTGTGTGGAGGATTGCAATGGATTGTGTTTTTCAAGATTGCCGCTGGTGAGTTTCCCGTTCCAGTGCAATGACGTTACTTCCGGTTCCGGTGTTGACGGTACAGTTGTTTACGGGCTGTTGTTGCCGGTGTTGTAGTTAACGGCATCAATGGTGCTGTTATGTTGGTCTCTGGCAGGTTTACCGGCATGCCGATGCTACCGTTACCGGCATACCGCTTAGTGCGGCTTCGCATGCTCGGAATCAGCCGTTGTATCCACGAGGCTCTGTTTGGTCTATAGCTCACTTCTTTGCATCCTCTCTGGTGCAGAGGCTCTTTTTGCCTTTTCCCTGCTGCACCGCCATTGGAGAAGGGTTAAATGATGCTGAAATTTGGCTTCATGAGTGTCTTCAGTTCTTTTAAGGCTGCAGGGGTAGCTGATTGTCTGTGGGGCACATGCTTTTGGAGTTTGTGTTCCTCACCCCTGAAGCTACTGTAGGATGTGGGTGTCTGGCCTGCTTAATCACTGCTGAGGCTGGTGTCGGATACAGTTTGATGACCTGCTTAAGGATGCACATTTCAGGGGGCGTGGCCTGGAGCCGGAGCGAGAAGCATGGATCAATGATAGCTCCTGGCCTGGACCTGACCGTTATGCCCTGATTGAATCGCTCTGACCCATGATTTCGGTTGACATGGCAGGGCGACTGTAGTGCCCCGGAAGCATGGGAAACAGCTTGCCCCAGAGCTCCTAACAACCCAGCTCGACAGGCCTGGAACCAACATGGATCTTTGCGCCTCTGCTGCCTGTCGGCCTGCATAGTGGTTGTTGGAGTGGTGGCTGAGGTCCCAGTGTCGGGCTGGGGGGTGGGTGGCCATGGATCCACACTTGGCTCCCGCTCCCTCGCCCGGATTCCCACAGCTGCAGAGTCATCTGATGGCTGTGTCCTCGCTAGTGCAGTGGATGCCTCACTGTGGTGGAGAGGCTCTGGCTTCAGTGGACATGCTGGGGTGCTAGCAGTGACCTGAAGGAAGCTTATGGAATGTGGCTGGGGGCGGGGGGTGGATTCTGCAAGGCAAGCCCCAGCTGGCCCCCAACTGCAGCAGGACACGGTAGGAAGGCCAGAGAGAGGAGGGCATACCCAACAACTCATGATGTGCTCAGCTAACGCAAGGTACCAGGCAGCAGCGAGCGACTGCTGGTGGTGGAGACTGATTGGGGACAGCAGCTTGGATGACAGAAGTCCCTGACCTTTGAAAGGCATGCAGAGTACTCCAATAGAGCCCTATGGCGACACCCCTCCGCCCCTCAATGAGACAAAGCAATCGGACATTGCAACCTTGCTATCAAGTGCGACAGAGAAGCCTAAGAAAGGTTAGAGGATTGAAGTTATGATTCACGCAGAGGATAGTGTGCCAGGGCATCAGCCTTCCTCCCAAGCAGCAACGGAAATGGACCTTCAGGACCTGCAGGACCTCCTTGCTGCTATGACAAGGGAATACCAAAAAGGCACTGAGGAGCTCCTGAAAAAGCGTGTTGAGGAGGTGGAAAGCACAACGGCTGAAGTGGAAACCACTCTATGTGAGCAGAACTATGAGATAGGCGAAGGAGCCAAATGGATTACTACGCTGGAAGCCGGGTGTGAGGTCCTTGATGCCAAGCAGGAGGATGCCGAGAATCGCTCCCACTACAATAATATTCATCTACGAGGCATCCCACTCATGGTTCCCGATGCGTACTTGGAGGACTTTGTACGGGACTTCTTCCGCTTCGTCCTGACCCTCCCTGATAGGGCTTCTCTGGAACTGAATAGTGTGCGCCGTACCCAGCAGGCCTCAACCCTGGATGTCCTAGCACGAGTCCATTTTTATAAGGTCAAGGAGGACATTATGAGAGCAACGGGGGATTCCCCCCTGTGTCTAGTTTAGGGACCCCTCGGTTGCGCTGTACCAAGTCCTAGCAGCCTCTACATTGGCGAAGAGGAAGGACTTGAGGCCGTTCACAGGATGGCTATGATAACGGAAAATTGCCCATCGCTGGGGGTCCCCCACAGCATTGCTTTTCTCGGCTGGGGGCAAACCCCCACCCGGCCCATTACGGGGGGGCCCAGAAAGTCATGGGCACAAGTGTGCACACGAAGGAGACCCAATGGCTCGGCCCATAAAAACAAGAAGGGATCTGTAGGCTGAGACAAGGAGGATTGTCGGTGAGTGCTGAGGAAGGTGCCTGCTGGGGGCGCAGGGTAGGCAGGAGTGCTGCGTCTTGACATCTGAGGGGCAGAAGGAGGACACCTGGTTTGATTTTGTTGAGCTCTTTGATGGCATCTGAGGGGAGCTGGGATTGTCTGGGGAGGGGCAATACTGGCTATTGCAAGATTAGCCCGGTTCAGAGCTCCTCCATTAAACGCCTGGGGTCCTTTGATTTGCGTCTGAAAGAAGGGGCCTGGGAATGGCAATCGTGGGTTAATGTTACAATTGCATTGAAATGTTCTTAGGGCCTGATTGTTAGGTTCGGGTTGGTTGCCCCAGGGCATATGGGCTTTGCTCTTTGTTGTTCCGGAAATGGAAGGGGTTGGGGAGGGAAGGAAGTTGAGGTGGGTGGGGTTTGCGTGGTTAAAGGGGCAAATATTTGGGGGAATTTGCTAACAACACATTACCATTAGCACAAAACTTCAGGGCGCAGGTGAGGACTTGGACAGGTGCGCTCTGACGCATTAAGAACTGAATGCACCACACAAATAACGCACCATGCCTGATCGCAGCATAAAAGAGCTATGCATAATTACATAGAACGTACAGGGCCTTAACTCCCTGACAAAGCAAAAGTTAGTTGCTTGGATGCTCACAGATATATCAGCCTGGTGGCCGACGAGTGGTGCATGATGTTTTTGCAGTTCCCTAAGATGTATTTCACCACAGTGGGGGGAAATATACAGAGTAGCGCTGTTGTTCAGTAAAGAAGTGCCCCTAACAGAAGTCACAGTTAAGCAGGACCCAATGGGCAGATTCATATTGGTAAAAGGATGCCCTATGAACACACACTCACATTCGCATAACTCTATTGTCCAAACAGCGCGCAGGAGAGGTTCCTTTAGTCAGTCACCACAGACATTATCAACTTTGCAGAGGGCCAACTCCTCATAAGGAGTGAATTTATCTTGTTTCCTGACCCAACAGCTGACAAAATCTACCGGCCACGAGGGAGAATTACAAGCATGCTGTGGGATTTGCTGGGTTCCTCAGGGTGGTGGGAGCGATGGATGTCTGACGGATATCTAATGCAGAGATGCATGATTACACATTTTACTCAAACATTCATAGGGGCCTCTCCAGAATCGATTTACTACTCATGTCCAGCACCCTCTTCTCCGGTCTGGAGTAGGTTAGCATCCTGTCAAATGTAATCTCGGACCACGTCCTGGTGGCGGCACGGATCCGAGCCATCGGGTTCCAAACCCTGCCCCAAATACTGCAGAAGCTCCAGGATTTATTGCTGCAGGATGCAGTAATTCAGCAGGACATATCGGTCGCTGTAACAAACTATTTTGTGGAAAACTCCTCTCTTATCCTTTCGCTCTCAATGGTTTGGATCACAATGAAGGCGGTCATTCGAGGTGAGCTAATTACTTGCGCCGCAGCGCTTTAAAGATCCAGACAGATACACCAGGCACGAGAAGAGGGTGTCAGCGTTAGAAAGGGCACATACTCTGTCAGTCCAACTAAGCGTGGAGGCATCTAAAACAAGAGAATATACCTGTTGGAAATGCAGTTTGCTAACAAGTCCGCTCGGGCCCTCGGAGATACCAAGCTGTTTTATTAATTGAACAGGAATAAGGCGAACCGGCTGCTGGTTTACACGCTAAAAAAGATACACTCGGGCAACAACATCCAAACATTGAGGGGTCTTGATGGGTCCTTGATGGCCTTGGAGGGAGATAAACTGAATGCAATGTTGGAACACCATAGAGGTGTTATGGCGGGGGTCCCAATCGGGGACAGTGAGCAAGCAAACTATCTGGCCGATATCCCCCCGCCATCCTGCCAGGTTTTCTTGACCCACTCGAGCTACCCATTTCCACCAAAGAGATAGCCGCAACAATCAAATCCCTAAAACATACGGCTCCGGGGCTCGATGGATTTACAGCCCGATTCTATAAAATGTATACGAATGCCCTGGATACTCACCTCACGGTCCTCTTCAAATCATTCCTGGTCATGGGGTGCATATCACCATCAATGGAGCAGTCACTGACGGTGCTCATACCCAAGTCAGGGAAGGACCCACAGAAGTGCGGCAATAACGCTGATGAACAGCGACGCAAACATCTTTGCCAAAATGTTGGCATTGTGTCTCCCGGAGGACTTGGGGCAGCTGGTCCACTCGGTAATATTGGGCATATTCTAAATATCATCTAGAGCGCTTCCAGGTTAGGTGCGAAGATGGGCATCGTCGCACTGGATGCCCGTAACGCATTTGACTTGTTTAGAAAAGGGGTCTTGTCCAACTATCAACAGCCCACCACGTTGTTTAGAATCAACGGCCTTCGATCCCCAAAATCAGAAAACTTGCCGGTCTCCCGGCAGGGCACGGCTGTCACAGGGTGAGATGAGGCCCTGGACAAAACATCTGGTGAGGCCCCTTCATTTTTTGTACTTGGCCAGTGGCACCATAAACAAGTGCAGCAGGAAATCCCTACCTGAGTTTATGTATGGAGGAACCCGAATATGGTTCATTATTATGACTGTAAATCATTTATTCCATACTTGGTTTTGTATCATACGCATAAATATATATTGGCATGCATTTTATTAAAGGAACTTTGTAGTACCTTGAATTACAACTCCATACATCGGCCAGCATTGAATATATGAACACATCCCACCCAGCTTTCACCCCAACTTCAACTTTTGAACTTTCTTTTCTGCAAATGAAGAAATAATGTTTTTGTGTTCAATTTTGGAAGCCAGTGCATTTTCAATTGGCAAAACAGATAGGCTATCTAATCCCTCTTGGCACATTGTTGACCTTAGGTAGTTCCTGATTAATGAGTTTGTTAAAGGAACGTTTCCCTGTAGGGACACTAACTGGGATTGTTATAAAAATCCAAAGTCCTATACAGACCTGCGGAAATACATTTTAATTGTATATTGTGTTCAATAAATGTAGAGGGTCAGGTTTTTTACAATATTTGAGGTTGAGAGGCATTTTCCCCACACTGCACAGATGGTTAAGTTCATCTATGAGCTTTTCAGAAAAATCATCCTAATACATTTCTAGCAGATTGTTGGTTTCCCTGTGAAAGGATTCTGGATTCATGTGGTGAAAGTTCCACAATACACACAATTTGTTATAAAGTTCTGATGACCTTGGCGACTAGTTTTACAGCATCAAGTCTTTCACTCCACCTAGTTTGAGAATGTGACTTGAAGGTCACCTTAATTTCTTCATTAACAATTTTCCATCTTGCTGGACTACAACTGAAAAGTGTATATAACTTTTGGATGCTTCCAAAATGTCACACATTCAGAACATTATTCGGCTGCATGGCCTCCATAGAGTGTTCAGACAATGTGCTGTACAACGAGATAAAAGAGCACATTTGTTTCTATGAAGAATTAGAGCCTGAACGCCATGTTTGATGCATTGTCATACCCCTGTGCTCTGCAGTCTGCAAGGCTAACTTTGTGTTACTCTAAAACAGAGCACAAGAATGAGGCAATCTCAACATTTTCCAGAAACTCAATGAATCTTTCTTCAATTGTGCAACTTTTTGAGGGCATGTCAAATCCTGTGCATCTCAAAATGATGGTTGTTTGCTCCATATGGCTTATGTCTGGAGTAGCATCACATATAAATGCATAATACTTTGCTTTCACTAGTCTTTTCAGGATTTTTCTGCAGACATGTTCACTGCATGGCAATACAAATTAATTTTGAGAAGTGCCTGAAAGATAATGTAGTGTCTTTTCCCTAGCTGCCTGAGACAGTTGATTTTTTTTTAAATGTTCTAATACCTTTTCATACTTGCCTAAAGGTTGCAGACTACCAATTAAAGAACTACTGCCTCTAAAGGACAGGTTCTTGCACGCTAAAAAGAGTCACATCAAGTTAACGTTCCATTTCTGGCCCTAAGCAACCATTGCATTTTGAATAGCAGCATCAATGCCTTTTCCCTTTAAATTTCCCTGCCTATTTTGCCACTGTAGATATGAAAACAAATGATGTTTGATTTGCTCATGTATTTCTATTATTTTATGTATTTCTATTCATTCATGTATTTTTAGATGCACTAAATCTGCGAACCATGTATCAATTAAGAAGACACAAGCTTGACCTTTGTGCAGAATGTTCATTGGAAAACAAGCGACATGGGCAACAAAATAAAGCTTGTTTCTTCTCACTCCAGCATCAATGGTTTTGAAAACATTGTTCACCATTGGGGGACGGGGGGGTTGAGGGGCGGCACTGAAGACTACAGTTTTAGGAAACCTTCGACTATCAACATCTCTTGGGAGACCACTAGCCTTGATCACTGGTGGACCTTCTTTAATCAGAAAGTCCATTTCACCACCTGTTAGACTCTCTCTCCATGTTACTGGATCAGAATAAATGTTTGTGCCTGTTTGCCTTAATTGTACAGCAGCAACCGCGATGTTAAGACATTCTACTGTACCACTGTCAAGTTGGAATTGAGGATGAGGGTGAAATTCAGACGATTGGGCCAATGAAAGACCATGAGTTGAACATGTAGGTTCCTGATCTTCAACTGCATGTTCTTTTATGCTAACCTGGTGGAGCCTCTCTGCCTCATGTGATTGAACAGTTTCTGCTCCTTTGCTTGGTACATAGGTACCTTCTTGCCGTGTCTTCGTGATGCCAAATTCATGTAGAGTACTTCTTCGTTCTGTTAGGGCCTTTTCACGTTGAAATTTACGTTGTCTTTTCACAGACCCACTTTCATGCTTATCACACATATGACCCTTCTCCTCCCTGCCAAATAATTTGACCAAAAAGGCAAGTGAAAGTAGATCTTGAAGTGAAAAATATTCATCCATCCTTTGAGAAAGTACATTTTCTGTCATATGGACGTTGCAGTATTGTGTATTGGCTAAAACACTCTCCCTGAATGCTATAGTAGATAATTCTTTGAACCCAGCAACTTGTTCTAAGTCAGGCCAGTTTACACACTACACGCAGTTTCCTTTAATCAGGGGAGGAATCAACATTACATAGTCCTCAGCGTTTTAATGCCGTTCTTTGTTCAAACCAACTAACAACCCAGATTATTCTTTAACATGTTAATACTTATTGATTTGTTCATTAGTCAAAGCAACATTGGGAGGCCCTGTCTCATTTAACAGGACTATACTACACCACAACAACTACATGGTACAAAATGTGTGTGCTCTCCGAGTCTGCTCTGTTAGAGAGAGCCTGCGCTGCTGAGCCTGCCTGGTGGCTTGGCCCGAGTCACCCCTGCTCTGCTGCTCAGCCTCCCACAGCCACTATCCGCAATATGAACAGCTCATGCTATAAATACTGTATCAAAGGGTTTCATTTGTAAAGTAAATGAACTATAAAACCATTGATACAATAATATTATAAAGGGGGGAAAAGACAAAGACACCTTTGTTGACTGCTTGCTCCGCTAGCCTAATCATTTATTTGTCAAACAACTTACCAACAATTGATTTATGTATGACAATACATGATTTGACTGTAGTACACCACGAAATATCTGTGCTGCGTGGTCAGTGCAAAGCAAGAACACTGCACTTCTCTCAGCTTGCATGGGTTGGCACGTGATGCAGGCAGGGAGGATCCGCGGGCTGAAATCTGTGTTGTCCTGGACACCGCCAGGCAGATGACGGCATGTGCCGAGTGAGTCCCCAAACTGGCTGAGCGCAGAGCACTCTGCACACGTGACATGATCTTCATGCTGGCTCCTGGCTGCAATGCAGCCCAAGCTGCATTATAGTATACAAAAAATATACTATATTAGGCCCGGCAGTTGACTACTGACTAAAACAGTCCAGCAGTGGGAGGCTGGCTGGCACCTTGCCCAAAATCTGACCCAGTTTGCCCCCCCCCCTCCACCGAACCCGTGACAGCCCTGCTGTCTTCACCTCACAACTGGAATACATTTGAACGAACGGCTCTCCCATCATGGTCCAATGAATCTTTCTTGGTGCTTTGCTTGAAGTCCAGACATGAATCGGAGCAATGAGAGCCGCCCTTCCTTTTAAAGGGAAAAGTCCACAGCTCTGTTATGCAGAATTATATGCAGTACCCTTTGGGAACACTAGACACAATTTGGACTACAAGTGGCAGCACAAATTCACCTTTGGTATAAGCAGTTAAAAAATCACACTCTTAATACACCACTCCCAATAGTTGACAGACAAGTTAAGCTCACAAAAATGAAGTGGGAGCAAAATGGCACTCTGTTAATTAAAAAGGGAGGGAAAGACAAAGTTAGGCAGAAAGAAGCAGTACCAGCAGGTCAGTAGTCAGGGCAATCTAGAAAGAGGAACTACACTGATGGGATCAAGTAAAATAGGCTTAGTGCCAAAGCCAATAGGACAAAAGTCTTTTGCTCAAGATCACACAGTTCAAGGTAGTTTGTGGTAAGTCTTTGCCAAGAGTTCAGAACGAAGTTGGTCGATAGAAAAGTTAGCTTAAAGAGAAGAAAAGCACCCTTCCACTGCGGCTGGACGAAACGAACTACCGGATGTTGAACAGTACTTTAAATGGAGAAGAAGTTGTGGCTGCGGCGGACGTTCCTGGTAGTTCCAGTAGGCTCACGGTTCCTGAAGTGACTGCTGGACTGACACGAAGTAGGAAGACTGGAGGGTCCTGCACTACCCAGGGATGAAACCAGCAGCAGAGTAAAGCAAAAAATAAAAGGTGCGCTCCTTAAAACCCAGGCAGGGTCCGACCTTCCTGGCTATCCGGCCCACTGTAGCTCTGTACAGCAAATTCGACCAGAAAGAGGGGGTCCTGGCTTGGAGTTTGGGTGAACTGGTCAGTCCCACCAGCTCAAGGGAAGAAGATTTTTGGAAGATCCTCTCTGTCGTTGGAGTCTGAAGAATCGGACCTGAAGCAGGGCTTCACCGGAGGTTCAGTCGTTGTAGGGGTCCTCTTCTGTCAGCTCCTCTTCGGTTCTCTCGTTCCAGTGGCGACTCTGCTCTTCCAGACCCAGAGACCTGCTTTTTATGCAGTTTTCCCCCATTCACACAGCCTGGCTGTCAATCACACAGCAGGGCGGCTGTCCTGGCAGGGACAGTCACCCAGCCAATCAAACAGGAGTGCGACTTGGGTTACCAATGGAATCTATGGCAGGGGTCCTAAAACCCCTCCCTTAGATCCTGCCTACCCAAACTTTCAGGCGCCTAAAGGAGAGCTTCTGTGCAGAAGCCTGCGAAAAGACGGTGAACAAAGGAACCAAACCTGGTTTGGCGCATAGAGACGAACAAGAGAAAGACTTTTCCAAAAAGAAATGGTGACTAAACCCAGCCGGAGCAATATTAAAAACAATATGGTCAAGTGGATTTAAGTTTGAGGCTAACAAGATAGTCTAAAACAATACCAGGGTTATTTAAGATAACCGCGGTAGAAAAAATAGGGTAGTTACCACTGCCACCAGCCAAGTCTTAATGGAAAGGGAGCAAATCAATGCTCCAAGAGAAACAGACAAAAAGGGATAAGTAGTAACCCTTTCAGGGTTCTCCATGTAAGATGGTTTGTACTGGGTCTGTGGTTTTTAAGAGACTAGTAAAGTTAATGGCAACTTTACATGTTCTGGGGGACAGTAGTCAGCCCCAGAAAATTGAGTCTGAGTGGGAAGTCTAAAAGACAACCCTGTGTCACTGCACTGAAGGTGCTGTGTAACACACAGTAAAAAGATGATGCCTGTGGAGTAGGTGAGGCTCCACAATCTATGAACACAAAAATGTTAAACACACACAGCAAAACACATGTAAGAGTGGGAAAAGGGGCTCTCACCTTCACCAGGTGAAAAAAAAAATCCTAGAAATCCAGCAAAGCTGCTGAGGGACTCACTAAGTAAGGGAAATTAGCCATATATGAGAATTCTCCCTAACAAGCTGTTTAGAAAAAAGCAAGCCTGCTTTAAGTGGTCCAATCCCTGTTGTTGAGGCGAGTGGTCTTTGCCTTCTGACATCACACCCAAAGTACTAAACAAAGTGGAGGGGAGAGGGAGGAAAAGCGAATATAGAGAAAGAATATA